>NC_069783.1:143689523-143997676 GCF_027406575.1 Nycticebus coucang | reverse complement strand
AGAACGGGGGGGAGGGCACTGCCAAAGGGCAAGGGGTTTCTTTTCGGAGGTAACGAAAGTGTGCTAAAATTGATCGTGGTGATAGTTGCACATATCTATGAATGCACTAAAACCACTGAAGTGTGCACTTTGCACAGGTGAACTGAATGATATGAGAATTGTATCTCAATAAAGATGATACTGAAAAAGAGACAAGTTTAAGAAAAACCTTCACTGAAAAACAGTCCAGGTAGTACCCAAATACAACAACATTCCAAAGTGATACAAGAATGACTGGAGTTTGGGAAACACTGAAGTCACACTTTAGTTTTCTATGGGGTCAAACCTCAGTTCCACCATCCCCTAGCTGAACGGCTAGGAGCCAGTGACTTAACTCTCTCCACCTCAGTTTCCTCTTCCAAAAACTGTGAACAAGAATGGTTCCGACGCCATGGAGTAACTATGAGAACTATGTGGGTGCCTGGCACATACAAGGGGGCTAATAAACGGCAGCACTGCTACCTGTCACCTGAGCTCCTCAGGCCCATATTAGATCACGAGGCCAGTTCAAAAAACTTCAGTCCTCAGCTACACAGAAGCCCTACCTCCCACGCAGCCCAGAGGCCTCACCCAAACCTGCCCCACCCAGACCCAAGTCCAGCTGATAAATCTTTTCCTGAAAGGGAACACAACCTGAAAATCGGCCAGGGATTGCTGAGGGCCTGCCCGGTGACAGGGCCTCCCAAAGCTGGGAAAACTCCCGGCAAAGAAGGCACAGGTGGAGAAAGGGAGGCGGGGGCAGCCTGGGGTCTAGCACAGCACAGAGCCATGGAGGTGAAAACAAAAGGTGATGTGAAAGACATGACTGTTTGAGATTGGGAGCTTAGGAAAGGGCTCTGGGAGGAAGTGACCTTGGTGCTGAGCCCTGAAGGAGGCAAAGGAACCAAAGGGCTGGGAGAAAGTATTCTAGGTAGCAGGGCCAGCAAGTGCAAAGGCCCTGGGGCAAGTCAGGCTGGGTATGCTGGAAGGACCACAGCAAAAAGGTGAGCTACTATTATTATTTGGCCATCACTAATATTCAACCTCATGATGATTTTCATACAGATTTCTTAGGAATTCATTAGTCATTCATTAGACAAATATTTATTCAATGCCCCTACTATGTGCCAGGCACTGTACTAGGACACAGCACTGAACAGAACAAAGTCCCTCCCCATCTGAAGCTTCATAGTCCCATAGAGGGGACAGACATTAGAAAAATAAATGCTCACAAGAGTACACTTTGTGTCTGCACTGAGAGAAAAGGTTTGGGGAATATGGAGGGCTATACTCACACAGAGCCACCACCCTCTCCACCTCCATAAGCATAGCCTCCTTGGTGCCCTCCAGGCTTCGACTCCTACCCCTGACCGCAAGTCTATTCCCTACCTAGCAGCCAGGAAGATCTTTTTAAAACCCACAACAGGTCCTATCCTGATGCACCGCTTCAAGAAAATAAATCCCAAATGGTCCTACACTGGTCCGTGAGGCCCAATACAGTCTCCTTGAACCTCCAGCACACTTTGCCTCACCCTAGCTTGCTCCTACCTCAGGGCCTTTGCACTTGCCAGCTGCCCTGCTACCTAGAACACTTTCTTCCAGGTTCTTCAGATGGCTCCTCTGTCTCCTTTGGGGCTCAGAAGCAAGGTCGCTTCCTCCCAGAACCCTTCCCTAAGCACCCAATCTAAAACAGACACCTTTCTCACACCACCTTCTTTTATTTTCACTGTCATTGCTCTTAATCATTTTCCAAAGTTCCATGTTTTATTAATGGGCCTGCTTCTCCCCATTAGAATGTCAGGTCTGTGAAGGCACTGAACCTTGCTGCATCCTTGGTGCCTGGCACAGAAACAGATATTGTTGGATGGGATGGATGGATGGATGGGTGGATGGATGGATGGGATGGATGGATGGATGGGTGGATGGATGGATGGATGGATGGGTGGATGGATGGATGGATGGGATGGATGGATGGATGGGTGGATGGATGGATGGATGGATGGATGGATGGATGGATGGATGGGTGGATGGATGGATGGATGGATGGATGGGTGGATGGATAGCTGGATGGATAAGTGGATGTGTGGGTAGATGGATGGGTGAGCGGGAAAGTGGTGAGTAGGTAGAGGATGGATAGAAGAATAGATAGAAAGTAGATAGTAGATATACGAAGGGGTGATTCTGGCCGTGTGTTTAATGAGTAAAGGGTCTTGAATTCATCTCCCATGAGCACTGTTTTCTGAGCAGGCAAAACAAGATAAAACATAAAACATTTAGCAAATGTCTGATAAACAGTAACAATGTTTACAATCATTATTTGCTAACCACTGTAATGCCTGTCTGGGAGATAACATTATGATGATGTTTGTACATCTGTCTACCTACCTGCCTATCTATCTTTGCTCATGTCCTACAATGATCCTGTATCTTTTTTTTTTTTTTGCAGTTTTTGGCCAGGGCTGGGCTTGAACCTGCCACCTCTGGCATATGGGGCCAGTGCCCTACTCCTTTGAGCCACAGGCGCTGCCCCAATCCTGTATCATTTTTGTAATAAACACCACAAAGTATATAGCATGACCTTGAACTTCAAAGCCCTGCCCAGGTAGAAGGGACACCAATTTGCCAACTGGGACCCTGGCCTTTTCCAGCCATCCACACCACGCCCACCTCTTCACAATAGACACATCCTAGAACATGAAATCCCCAAGGTTTATGCTTGTTAAGACTCCCCTCTGGCAGTGGTGGCACATGAAGATGTCAGCCTATTCACGGAGACACTGAAGCCACAGCCCAAGCCAGTAGCACAGAGGAAACTCAGGTACCAACTCTCTCCCTCCAAGCCAAACTCCTTCCTCCATAATGCATTTCCCCCCAAAATAGTTTCTGGTCCAAATTCAGTACCACATTCTACAATAGACAGATGGATCACTCCTAAGTTTGAGAGAGGCATTGGCGATGTACCATGTTATGAGTACAACCTTCACACTGGAGGACCCCAGATTCAGTAGCTATCCCTCAGAATAGCCAAAAGAGGAGAAGAAGGCCTGAGGGACCTTCCAAAACCCACTAATGGGGGACAACCTGGCAGACACTGAGGTGTCACAGACAAGGAAACATCTCGAGATCAACCCCAGCAGAAGACCCAGTGTGACAGATATTCCGGTCTACAGAGGCGGGGTCGGCAAGGGGGCTGCTTCTAAACAGCCTTACCCACTCTGACTGCCACTTCCCAAGTGCTGAGTACTTTATCACACACTCAAAGCTGTGTGGCCATGGTTAAAAACACTCCCAAGCAATGTGGAGTTAGACAGCTAGACAGCAGTATTAATACCAGCAACTACAATTTATTACGGAGATTCAAGAAGCAGTGCCCAGCAAGTGCTCAGGGCAGGATCTGGCTCAATCAGTGTCACTGCGCAGGATGAGGAAGAGGAAGAGAAAGCACCAACTGTGTGCGTCTGGTTACGTCAAGAGCCTTTATATGAAGGGGCACAACCACCCAATTAGGGAGTAACTACTATTAGCCCCATTTTACAGAGAAGGAAACTGAGGAGGGGCCAGGTTGTGTAATTTACTTGCCCAAGGTCACATCCCTCTGGATGTCCCCAATCCCAAACACACTTCTAAAACCCAGGCTCCACCATCTGCCCTGCTCTATGGCCCCCCAAACCCTTTCCTCTCTCTCTGCCCTTCTGGGTCTCCATGGGTGCCTAAGTGACTTCCTAATTTTCAGACTTTCTTGGAGCTGGTCAGCTGACCCTGTCTTTCTACCACCCTCCACCCCTCACCCCCGGTGTTGGTGACCTCGTTCTCCGGAAGCCAGTGTTGCAGCTGGGATGAGGCGGAAGGGTTCTCAGTGAGCTCATCTTACAGGGGCCACCTCCATTCCACCGGAACCATCCAGCAGCTTTGCCTCGGACAACACCCAGGCCTCGCAGGGACAGGAAGCATCCCAGTGATAACAATTGGGACTAGCTTGTGAGTGTGCTCAAAGCACTTTGTAGAAGCCAAACCACCTGGCCCAACCTCCGTTCTGAGCAGCCTAGAGGAAGTAGTCCAGGGGGGTCTCCCCTATCCTAATTTCTGCAACCACCAGCAGTAGCTATAGCATTTGGAGAAGGGGTGCATCTTCTCAAAATAAGAAACAAAACTATGCATACACATAAAATGACAGCATACATGTGCCATGTGTCAGGCACCCTTCTAAGCACTGTATAGGTATTAACTCATTTAATCCTCACAGCAGCCTCATTTTACAGAAGAGAAGCTCAGAGAGGGCAAGCAACCTGCCCAGGGTCACACAGCCCAAGAGGTTGCAGAGACAGAACTTGAATCCAAACCACCTGCGAATAAAGCCCACATTTTATGCCTCAAGATACAAAGCTGACATTTCAATCAAATTTTATTTATGCAGAGTGTGGTTAACAAGTTTAAAACTTACTGCCTAAAATATTAGCACCACTTATCTTTAGACTTAGAGATTATGAGAGAGTTATGTCTTTTTTTTTTCTTTATCTATACAGGCAGTCCTTCATATCTGAGGGTTCTCATTCGTGGATTCAACTATGGATGGAAAATTTTTTTTTAATGGATGTTTCCATCTGTAAAAAACATATACAGACTTTTTTCTTCTTATTATTCCCTAAATGATACAGTATAACAACTATTTACAGAGCATTTCCATTGCATTAGGTGATACAAGTAACACAGAGAGACGATTTAAAGTATTCAGGAGGATGTGGGTAGGCTTTATGCAAATTCTGCATCATTTTATATAAGTGAATTAAACATCCAGGTATTTTGGTACCTGTTGGGGGGTCATGGAACCAATTTTCCAAAGACACCAAGGGGATGACTGTCTTTCTAAATATCCAACAATAAAAATGTATTGCTGCATTATAAGAACAAAACAAGTATAAAAATGATCAATTTAAAAAATGAAACGAGAGTCATAGGTTCATTTAACTAGGTGTGGAGGTGACGCCAAGTAAGGTAGAAGGGTCACCAGGGAATAAGATAATGTAAAGGGTAAAGGTCTGGGAACTCCTCAGTACTCCAGAGAGATCAGGAACACAGTGGGGGCTTTACCTAACTTCACTACCCACCACCCAAACAGAACCGCAGGGACGATGACTCGATTCTCCGTTTGTCTCAACATTCACAGGATGACCCTGCTGAGAACTCCTGGCCAGGCTGAAAGACAGCACCCCCATTCCAAAGGTGTGGACACAGAGGCAGACAGAGGAAGCTACGCCCAGGGCTGAGAAGAAAACGAAGCCAGGATGTGACCCAGGGCTACATGGCTCTGAACCAATGTGGCATCTACCACCGCAGGCTGTGGGTGCAGTCCGCAGAAGAGCCACCATCCCGGGAGCAATCCAGGGCTTGGGACAGGAACTGGGAGCACGCAGAGAGTCCCTGTGGATGCCCAGTTGACCCCAACCAGAGCCAGGGAAGATGGCTCACACCTGCTCTGCTAGCCAGCATTCTGGGCATTCCAAAAATGCCTCCATGAATTTGCTGCCTCCCTCTCCCCCCATCCCTTAAAGTGAATTAAAGGAAGACAGAGGGGCTGTGATTAAGACATCTAGAGAAGAAGGGCCTTGGAAGCATTATCACCGCCTTTCTGGAGTCAAATCTGACAGTAACCAGGCACATCTCACCTCTCCAAGAAGAAGGTGCTCTGCCTGCCACCAAAACTCCCTATCTCTGCCAAGTCCTAAGCACGTCGAGGGAAATGGTTTTGTGTCAAGACTGAGCAAAGGTGGGACCAGGGCCCAGATCACAGAGACTGTCATAGCCCAGGGCCCACAGCTCTGTGCCTCCTCAGCTCTCCTCTGTGGCCCAACTCTGAGGCCCAGGGCATAGCCCAGGACCTACAGTAGGTGCTTAATAAATAATAAAAATGAAAATAATCAACTGTCAAAGAGAGGAAAGGACACACTGCGCTGGAACTTCCAAAAGCAGAGAAAGTATTGCTGACTGGGCCAGGGCTTCGCAGGGACAGACCTGAGTTCAAATCCAGACTCTGCCACTCTTATCCCACACTGGTGACACTGGGGAGGGCTTTACCTCTCTGAGCCTTAGTTTCCTCAACGGTAAAGGGGTTAACAATATCAACAGCCTGAATCATTCCAAGGATTTGACAAGAAGACCCACAACATGATACCTCCCTACCCAGTAGGGCTGCAGCAAATTGCATTTTTTCTGGGTCCTGCCTTTCAAAAGGCTGGTTTTCAACCTTCCCTGAAGGTGTATCAGAGATAAGAGGCTCTGGAGTGTGCTTATCCAGCTCCCTCTCCCTTTGTAAAAAAGGCTCAGAGAGTAAGGTGCTTACCCAAGGACACACAGCAGAGAAGCCAGCACAGAACTCAAGAGGCCTGGCTTCTGGCCTAGAATTCATTTTAATACACTTGGTATTCTCTTCCATGGTCTAGAACCCCTTCACTTGCCAAGCACAGTCCCTAGCATATAGATTCTAGAAACAAAGACAGGAGTCTTCCAGCGCTGGGGCCTACAATGAAAGACAGAAATAAACTTGGGCAGCTTCCCAGGTCAAAGGGCCCTGGGAGTTCCCCAACTGAGTCATTCCCTAGCCCTGCTCAGCTGTAGCCAACTGGGCAAGGCTGAGCTAAGTGGGCAGTGCTTGCCAAGGCCCAGGCTTCATGTCAGGACAGGTCAGGCAGCATGAGCTAAAAGTGACCGCAGTGTACCCAACGCACCCACTGGCCACCGCTTCTGCGGGGAGGCCCTCCACACCCCAAGCTTCCTTCCCTTGGTGTGCCTTGCTATAACTGCATACAAACAGGACTCCCCAGAAAGGACTTTTCATCACTGAAAAAGCAAAACAAACAAAAAAGAAAAAGAAATATCAACATGGAGTCAGCTGGAAACCACAGCCCTGACCTGGAGGCTTTGAAAATACAGCTGTTTCTTTAACAGGAAGGGCACTGCTGATGAGATTCTCACATACAAAGGCCCTAGTCCTCTCTGCCTGCCACTGGCTCGTAACTCTGAGCAAGGTGCTTTGCCTCCCAGAGCCTCACTTTCCTCATCTGTAAAATGGGAAAAACACTAGCACCTTTGTTTGTAGATTGTTACAAGGATTCGATAAAATAATGCCCAAAATCTACATGAGGGAAACTGGAACATAAGCAGCAGTTGATAAATGTTAATCATCTTTTTTTATTACTGTTACTTTTACGATTTCTGCTACTACCACAAAAAAGGGAGATTTATATTATCTTTTATAAAAGAATTCCTTGGGATAATTTACAAACATTTTTTAAAAAGCCCTGGGCCAGCCAAGGTGGCTCACACCTGTAATCTCAGCAGTTTGGGAAGCCGAGATGGGAGGATCACTTGAGGTCAGGAGTTTGGGACCAGGCTGGGCAGTGTATTGAGAAAATAAAATAAATATAAATATTTATAAATATAAGTATAAAATAAAGTAAAAAAATTAAAAAAAAACCTACACTGATCTTTTTATGGGGGAGAGCTCCCATTTTTTAAAGCACCTACTATATGCAAGAGGCTTAGTTAAAAAGGCTCAGAGAGCCTTTCAATCCCGCATGACGCCACAGGGAAAATCGTAGCATCTTCTTTCTATAAATGAATGAAGGCTCAGGGAAGTGAAGTCACCCACGCAAAGCCACACAGCAGTGAGGTGGTGATACAGGATGTAACACTAGCACTTCCCAGCTCTGCTCAACCTGCTGCCCCATCAGAGGGGCTCAGGAAAGAGACTCGAGGCATGGGGGCTGGAGTTGGGTTGTGTACATACACTGCCCACTTCCGGCAGGATGGCCCTGGGCAAGTGTCTTCCTTTCTGAGTCTCAGTTTCCTCATCTATAAAATGGAGACATAGGAATCAAAAACAACACTATGGCAAAGTAGCAAGCACAGTGCCTGAACAGCATGAATACTCACTTCATATTGTTTCTGTTTTACTACAAATAACATTATTGTTCCCAAAAGCTGGGTTCCCGCATAAAAGAAGAGGCAGACTCAGTCATCTTCCCTAAACTTTTAAAGAGGCCAGGGCAGACTCTACCTAGCACGCTCAGGTCAGGGGCTGTTGCTGCTCCCCTCCAAGGACTCGTTGGTCTGTCTGAGATTCATTGCACAGTCAGGAAATGCTCAGAGGGATGAAGCAAGCCACCCAGTATCACACAGGAAGCCCATACCTGAGCCACCCCAGACCCCAACTCTCTACCCAGCTTCCTTCAGAAGCTCCACCCCTGGTACCAGCAGGATCTCGTTTTCCATGCACTTGGACATGACGGATCTGCGACACATTTTTATAAAATGGAGTGAGTGAGTGACCTCTGACACTGCACCTCGCTTAGGGTGACCATGAACTCTCAGCAGTCTACTGAGTGTTTCCACAATGGGGCAGTGGGAAGAGTCCTCAAATGCAGACCTTCCCATGATGCTCCCAAAGGGCTACTTTGGGATTCAGAGGGCTGAGTGGTTGGTAAAGCCACATGATCCGTCCTGACAGGCCAGCTCTGGAGAGAGACAGTCACATAAGTGGTGACCCACGAACAGGCAGCCCCTCCAGTTACAGCAGAAGAGAGAAAGCATAGTGGCTCAAAAGGATGGGCCCTAAAAGCATTTCCATGTTATCTCCTTCCCCAAGGCCCTCATGGCTCCCAGGAAGGAAAGCAACCTCTCTCAGACTAATAAGAATATTAGTAATCATAGAAGGTCTGACATCTACATTGCAAATTCATCCTAGAAAAAGTGCTGCATACCTCATAGCTGAGTATCACTGTGATCACTTTCACAGAACTCCTCTTGGGAAGCTATGCACTAATGCCAGCACCTAGCCCACCCTTCAGAGCAATTTTGGAACTCTTTTTCTGGAATGACCATCAAGACATGTTGCTGGATGGGACATAAAAATATACAACAACAATAACGAACGCCACTCAGCAACATACGCCCAACAAATTGACAAGAACACAGGTGTGAAACACTAATATACCAAGGTTATGAAATCCTATTGAGCTGTTTGTACACTGCTGTCAACATAAGCAAATGGTGGCAGGTTCACGAACTTAATTTTCAGACCTCGTATGATAACAGCTTTTATGGCCATTCCAGAAAAAGAGTTCCAAATTTTGTAGGGTGGCCTGTTCAAAGGTGACTATAGTGATACTTAGCAATGAGGTATGTAGCACCTTTTCTAGAATGAGTTCATGAAATTAATTGTCAGGCCTCATGTGTGTATAGGTAACGCTT
This sequence comes from Nycticebus coucang, assembly GCF_027406575.1. NCBI lineage: Eukaryota > Metazoa > Chordata > Mammalia > Primates > Lorisidae > Nycticebus > Nycticebus coucang. The sequence goes on along the minus strand of NC_069783.1, from coordinate 143,988,412 downwards.
ATGTTAATTCATTAGTAGGGATTAGGAGTTAACACACTTAATGCACGTCAACTTCATGAGGCAGGCATTACTCCCATTTTACAGATGAGGACACTGAGGCCCAGAGAGGTTAACTGCCTTGCCCAAGGCTACACAGCTGGTAAGTGGTAGAACTGGGATTAGAATCTGAGTTTACTGGCTCCAGAGTCCCTGCAATATTCCTAAGGGAAAGAGTTGTAGAGTTCCTCACTCCGTCCCAGTCTGGACCCTCTTTGTTCCGATCCTCACAGCCACCACTTGGTTATTATCAAACGTCATAGTCTTTTTTGCTAAAGGGCACAAGCACCCTATGTCCATTTTATGAATGGGCAAACTGAGGCTAAGAGACAGGATGAGAACAGTCAAAGGTCACGTGGCCCATAAGGTGCAGAGCTGGGATTCGTACCCATAACTGTCCCTCCGGCAGCCGCCCCTTGGCCTTGCTCTGCTCTCCACTCTACTGGCCACAGTATGGATCCATTCGGTGATGCCACAACTATTTAAGGAACACCAACTTTGGGCCTGGCGGTATCATGTAGGATCAGTAGGAACAGCAGTAAACTCAAATAGAGTTTCTTCCTGCTTGGCGCTAAAAGTCGAGAGGAAAGGAGGCAATAATACTAACAACCCCACGATGACCTCCACTAGTAATAATAAGGATGACAATAACCACAACCAACACATATTGAGTAGCTATCATCTGCCAAACCTTCCTCACTTACTCCTCACAGCCACCCTTAGAGGAAGCTTCTGTTATTATTCCCATTTACTGACACGGAAATGGGCTCACAGAAGTTAAGTTACTTCTCCAAGGTCACACAGTCAATAAGCAGCAGAGCCAGGATTCACCTCCTTCCCTCTGGATCCAAAGTAAATACACATTGTGGGTGGGACACATTTATAAGAGGGACTTTATCTAACAAATGCAATCAGTGTAACCTAATTCTTTGTACCCTCAATGAATCCCAAACAACAATAAAAACAAAATGAATACATGTATAAAAACAACTTTGATAATTAGCAGCGTATGACAGGGTCTTAGAAGTCAACAGAGCACATGTGTGTGCAAAGTTTCCGTACAGTCCAAAGGACGTGCTGACTCTCTGAGAAATAGGACTGGGAGGCAGTACTTGGCCATCTGACTCACTTTTCACTTCATAGAACATCATTTTGCCATCTTGGAAGCGTTTGGTGTGTTACCCATTGTTTTCATAATATAAAATACATTTCGATGTGTGTTTATCATTTCTGACTCAGTGAGGTAAACACCCAAAGATCATGCTTTGGAAGTATTTTTTCTATTCCTAACAGAGACAAGGCTGCATTTCGAAGGTTGCTTAACTGAGCAATTAAATGTACCAGTGCTAACTACTCAGAAATCAAGTTCATAACTATTTGCATACCTGTCTCACTTTGTCTTACCTCTTCCCATCACCCTGTACAACTGACCAGAGAATTCGTAAGGGATCTTTTGAATTTTTCACCAGTTTTTATACATGACACTGAAGGGGAAGAAAGAATTATGTGTGTATGTGTGTGTCCCTTGATTCAGTTTGGGAGCTTTCTTTTACTTTACTTTTTTTTTTGAGATAGAGTCTCACTAATATCACCCTGGGTAGAGTGCCAGAGTGTCACAGCTCACAGCAACCTCCAACTCTTGGGCTTAAGCAATTCTCTTGCCTCAGCCTCCAAGCAGCTGGGACTACAGGCGCCCGCCACAACACCCGGCTATTTTTTTTGTTGCAGTTATTAGTTGGCCGGGGCCGAGTTCGAACCTGCCACCCTCAGTGTATGTGGCTGGCACAGTAACCACTGTGCTATAGGCACCGAGCCTGGAAGCTTTCTTTTAAATGACAGCCTGGAGTAGTGGGAGTGGGCAAAGTACCACTCCTTGTGTTGGGGGCCTTGGAGGTGGGAAGGGCATGGCTTTGAGGTAGACAGCTTTAGGATCGAATCCTAGCTCTTCCTTTTCCCAGATGCATGACCAGGCAACAAATCACATAACCACTTGAAGCCCCAGTTTTATAAACTGTAAAATTAAGGGTCTCAAAAATAGGTACTGCCTGCATTTGTTGTGAAGAATAAAAAAGAAAAAGAGCTTAATTCAGATCCACGTATCACACCAGCTGCTCTGATGTGCTGTGCATTTTATTTTACTTGCATTTTCCCTAATCCTCCCAGTTTACAGAGGAAGAAACTGAGGTTCCAAGAAGGAAGTGGTTTATCTGTTTCACCGTCCTATAATCTGGATGAGTGAGTGGAGGAAGGGGTTTGAACTCCTAGGCAAGGATGCTCCTGCCCTCCTCTCTCCCAAACCTGCCAAAGCTGTTGGGTTTGGGACTTCAGGGAGCAGCAGGGTTGTAAAGAGAATTTTTGTTACTGATGATGGTCTAACTTTTATTCATTCAACACACTCTACATTATGGCATAGATCGATGCCTTTGCCTGCATGATCCTTTTGCCTAGAATCCCACCCACCTCCATCCCCTGGACTCCTACTCATCCTTTAAGACTCAGCTCAACCTTTGGTTATCACACACACACACACCAGGTTGAGTGAGGCACCATCTGCCTAGAACACATCCTGCCAACAAGCTATAATGATCATAATCATACCCACCATTTACTGTGCGTGTATAGACCCATGGGGACACTGCCTGGCATTCTCCATTCACTGCTTCATTAAACTCATAACCACAGTTTGACAGAGGGGAATATCCTATCATGAGCCCTTTATACAAGGCTTCCTATAAGGAAGTAGAGTCTCAATACAAGTACCATGCCCAAGGCTACAGCCAAGAAGGGGCAGGGCCAGGGTCTGTCCCCTCATCTCCATGGCTGGCTCCCTCCTTTCTAGCCTTGCCTCGTCCTCCTGGAAGTGTCCTTGGGTTTACCCATTCTGCACCCCAATTGAACCCACCATCCTCTGTTTCTTCTCCACTACTCAATCACACTGACTCCAAACATCTGCAAGTTGCAAATGAGATGTGAGTTCAAATCCCTGCTTTGCCACTGGAGATTACTAAAGACCTCACTACTCGGCGGCGCCTGTGGCTCAGTGAGTAGGGCGCCGGCCCCATATGCCAAGGGTGGCGGGTTCAAACCCAGCCCCAGCCAAACTGCAACAAAAAAATAGCCGGGTGTTGTGGCGGGCACCTGTAGTCCCAGCTGCTCAGAAGGCTGAGGCAAGAGAATCGCGTAAGCCCAAGAGTTAGAGGTTGCTGTGAGCTGTGTGACACCACGGCACTCTACCCGAGGGCCGTACAGTGAGACTCTGTCTCTACAAAAAAAAAAAAAAAAAAAAAAAGACCTCACTACACCACTGAGCCCTCCATCTCTGAAATGAGTATAATGAACCCCACTGCCTTCCCAGATAATTGGTGCTCAGGCAGGTTTGCTAATTGAATTAAGTATTGATACTTGCAAAATTTAGGCCACCACCCCTAAGGGGTCTGCTTCTCAAGATAGACTATTACACCTTGAAGAAAGGGTCTTCAGACTGCATGGCTCTCTAAATACCTCACTGAGCAATATCAAAGTTGTCAGCCATTGTCCTGCCTCTAAGTCCAGTCCACCATAGTCTCTTCCCTGGATTTTTCTAGTAACCTCTTTACTGGGCCCCAGTCTCCCAGCACGGGCCTTCCCAAAACATCCCCCTTGCACCAGCCAGGGCAAGCTTGCCAAAAAAAAAAAAAATCCAACCCCACCCCTCACCTGCAGAGAACCTTCCACCGTGCCCTCCTACACTAGAATAAAGTACAAACCACTAAGCCTGGTCGGCTAGGCCCCGGCCAACATGTGCCAACCCTGCACGCACCCTCCTCACCCTCCTGCCTCCTGGCACTGTACAAGCTGTTCCAAACTTCTCCCCACTGTCCAAGAAACTAAACTCTCTGTTCACTATATCATTTCATGGTTCATATCAACTCTCATTTTCCTGGTTCTCTCCTTCTAGACAATTGCCTATTTTCACAAAGTCTCTGCCCCTTAAAGGTGCAACTGCTAGCCTCTTTGATAGCATGTTGACATATTTTATAAATGGATGAATGAATGAATGCACATACAAAATATCCCTCTGAGGCTCTTTTTCTGTGTCGATCAAGATGTATTCTAGCATTACTGAGAGAGGAGAAATGTTCAAGCCCGACAGCTGGCTCCACCATTCTCCTGCCAAGGTCAATCTTGAACAAAAGCCAGGCCCTAGGACTCCCATGGGTGGGAATGGGAGGGTTTCAGTCTCAGAATCTGGGATGAGGGCTACATCCCCAACATCAAGAATCAATACTAGATTGCAGGGGCAATCTAATCGATTGCTCCTCGGCCAAAAGGTAACTCAGGAGGACAGATCCTGGACTGCCCTGGCCCACAGCATTTCTACAGTGTTTCTCACATAGTAGATACTCAATATAACTCTGACTGACATGCTTGCAGATGAAACATATACCGAGACACTGTACTGCAACTCTGCAGTTCACTCAGGTAATGGCACCCCTGTCAAGCATGCAAATCCTTTAAAAAGGATTCCCCCCTCCCCAAAACCAAGATCCCAGCTTATGTCTGCATGACTCCCTGGGGAATCTTCCCTGGCAAGGGGAAGGAAGGAGGCGCCAATGTCTAGGGATGAAGGCATGTTTGTCCAAGAGCCTTGATGGATTAGTAGCAAGAAAGCCAGGCCAGGGGAGAAGGCTTGTCCAAATGTCCTGGTTACTGATTAGCCAAATCTCAGAGATTCTCTCTGCAAGGGGGGAATCAGAGGGGCAATTAACCCATTTGAAAGAAAGGTCAAGTTAAATACTTCTCTAATCCTGCAGTTTAAAAAGATAGCAAGCTGGGTTTCTGGAGCCTTCACTGGCTTACTGGAGAGCAACCCCAGAGGATGGGACATGAAAAGGAAGGGCTAGAACAAGAGAGGCACTAATATTTATAGAACCCTTACTATAGAATCATAGGGATCCATCCACCAGCCCCCTAGAAGAGGAATTGTGAACCTCCCCCTTCCCTAAGCCCATTTTGCCCAGGGAGGAAATCTGGTCTCAGATAGGTTAAGTGCTTTCCCAAGGTCACGAAGAAGCTGCAAAGAAAAAGCTTTTTCTTCATGCAACAGGTACAGCCTTTTCCTTGCAAAAGGTAATGGCTGCTCCGGGCTAGAGAAAGTTCAGGCCTGACCGGCAGGAAGCCCTGGCCACCTAGTCGGCCTGCGGAGGTCACAGGCAAGCCGGCTCCAGGACAGAGAGCAGGGTTTCAGGGCGCGGTGCCCCTGCTCCCAGACGACTGTGTGCCAGTAGGGTGTGAAAAGGTCAGGCTGGGGTGGGGGTCAATGGGCAGCTTCCCTTCCCAGGGGCCCACCCGTGTCCCCGGGCGGCGCTGCCACCCAGGCGGGGACCACGCCGGCCTGCCTGCACGCAGGCCACTGCCTGAATCCCAGCCGGGCGCCTCTGCCCACAGAAGACCAGCGCAGCGGAGCGCAGGCCTGATCCCGAGGACGCGGCCACAGCCCAGGCGTCGTGGGCTCCAATCGCTGCCCTTCTCATGCCCCCGGTTGTCCCTGTGCTCCCTTCTCCCGGGGCTCAGTCTCGCTCGTCGCACTAACGCCCCACTGTCCACCTCCGGGGCCTTCAACCCGCACGGATGTCTAGATCCTAGCAGCGCCAAGCTGGGTATTCCAGATCCCCAGCGATCCCTCAGCTCCCGGCCACCAGATCTGCTTTTGGAATCCACTCTCAAGGATCAGACCGGCGTAGGAGAGACGGGGATCCTCTCGCTCCCCGCCCGGAATCACTCTACGCCCTCACTCCTGGCTGGGGATCCAGGGGGACCCCAGGCCGCCGCCGCCTGATCCCCTTCTTGGATCGACTCTCTAGTCGCCAGCCAGATGGCGCGGGATCCATTGGATGCCCTGTGCGGGATCTTCCCGCGGGATCCATTCCCAAGTCTCGAGAAACAGATTCTCCGACTTCCAACCTCCCTCCCAGCAGATCCAGAGCCCAGAGAGATCCGCCGGGTCCCCGCCTCTTCCCTGGCCAACTTTGCCAACTTTTCTCTCGGGGCCGCGGCCGAGCAGAAACTTGGCAGCCTTCGCCCTCGGCTGCCTCCCCTGACTCCTGGTGGGTCAGGACTGGGGGCAACTGGCCAGCCCCCACCCCCCGCGACCGCTGCGCAACCTACCCTGCAGCCTTCTCCGGCCCGCGCCGCGCCGCCACCTGCCCGCAGCCCGCGGCACCTGCCCGCGCCGCCCGCGGCCCCGCGCAGCCTAGCTTGCTGGGGGCGGGGCCTGGGGCAGGGACGCGCCCCCGTCGCCATGGGAACTGCGGCGGCGGCGCCTGCGCGGAGGGGTTCGGGGTGGAGCACTGCCCATAGGACCCGAGCCACTGCCTGGCGCCTGGGCCTGGGGACTGTCCGGCGGGTCAGAGGTCGGCAGTCTTCCCGGGACACACCAGCCGGAAGCTCTCTCGCCCCTCGAATCCCGACCCTGGTGTGTCCGACTAGGAACGTCACTTACGGTCCCCGGAGTATCCGCAGGCACCATCTAGGTCTGCGCCCCCAAAGCCTAATGCAGCCCAGCGCTTGGTAAAGTCTGATCCAGCGAATCGCCGGGGCTGCGGGCGCCTGCCCGGGAGCGGCAAGGTCTGCGCGAGGCGTTGGCGCCCCCTCGCGGCAAGCACAGGCGCCTACTGTGTGCGAAGCCTCCTGCTGTTGTGCTAGGGTAAGGGTTGTGGGGTCATGGCTATAGAGACTTGCGGACGAGTTGACAGAATCATAGGTCACCCCTGGAACAGAAAATGCCTGTTCTGATATCCTTTACAAATTTCATTCAACAGATCTTTATTAAGCACTTACTGTACATCGGGTGCTGGAGACATAGCGGTGAAGCTGCTGGCAAGATCCAGGCTTTGTGAAGCTTACAAATATTGAAAAAAACAATTGCATGAGTAAATGGAATTGCATTTGTGACATGTCCTCCTAAGGAAGATGTGCAAAGCATGAATAACCAGAGGCCCTAAAATCATATGTGCCTTTATTGTAAGTTGGCTAGATTTCACTAAAGAGAGAGAAAAAAACTTCACATTGTGTGGCTTCAGAATTGACAGGAGCCCTTTTGCCTCATCTTTCTCTTAAGTTGTTGAGGTATGTTGTGTGTGTGTGTGTGTGTGGCACAAGGGCGGCTCCCGTTGCACATCCTTTTCCACCACAACCTTTTTGAAGTTGGGATCTCCACCCCCATTTTATCAACAGCCTGAGGCTCCCTAGCAGACTCTCCCATAGTGATGAAATCCAGAAATGGTGGGGATGGTGAGGCAGAGGCTCCATCAAGTCTTTTATGTTTTAGGACGGTCTCCTTTATCATCTGGATATCTCGAGCATAATAATTGATAGGACCAAACCCAGTGGTTTTACCTGTGACTCCCACTTCCAAGAGAAGTCTGTGAGGTCAGGAACGAATTGAAAATTAAAATCCCTCAAATCCACCTTAAGTGGTGCTTTTATATGGTACATGTATGTTAGTTACATGAGCAAAGATAAATCATTTATTGTCTGCTCTTCTCTCTAGAACTTCTCAAGGAGAGACTTTTGTCTCTTATTCACTCCCCTGGTTTCCAGTGCCTAGAGCAGAGCTCCACACACAGTAGGTGATGGATGAATAGATGCTGGGTGCATGAATAACCTGCTGCTCCTTCTCCTCCCTAACCTTAGAGCAGGGGTGTCCAACCTGTGGCCCCTGAGCTGCACACTGATCTCGTGAGGACTTTTTTTGCTTGTCTGTGGTATTGCAAAGTATGCCGGACCTTTTTCTTTTGCTAATCAGCTCTCCCTAGTGCTTGTGTATATACTGTATGGCCAGAGAAGAAGTTCCAATGTGTAATAGAGAAAAGACAAGGTTGGACACACCTGCTAGAGAACGTCTTATCTCTGGTGGGAAAATTCCCATGAACAAGAATAAGTGGGCTGAAGGTTCTGCTTAACTAAATATTCCATGTTTCTCAGACAACTGAGTTTTCTGTCATGGCACTTTCTATCTCAGAACATAAACACTGAAGGGAATTAGTCATCCTGCTACCTCTCCCTTAGGCCCATTCCTCACCCTTGCAAGGCCCCCAAACCCAGATGTGTCCCCAGCCTTGACCACCTGCCCAAAAAGATGTCCTCCAGCCCAGTCCAGTGTTTCAGCTTTTCCATCCCTCTCCAGCTTTGGGTGGGTGTGTGTGTCCAGAAGTGCCAAACTGCAACTCCCAGCGTCCTCCTGGCCCCAGAAAGGGTGGTTCTTCCTAGTTCAGCTTGGCCTTAGCGGGTTCCCCCTGCATTCCTGTGTGCTCCCTCTCAGTGATTGTACCCTGATCAAAGAGGTGTCAGGTTGTACACTGTTTCTACAGCCACTACCCCCGCCCCTCCTGTCAGCTCTGGATTTTCTCTTCCTGAGGACAGAAGGCAATGCCACCACCCAGAGACCTTCCCAAACCTCTTTTCTATGCCCTTCTGTCCCCTTCTCCAGGAAATCTGTCCTGATTAGACTGCCTGTTCTCAGAATCTTTGGCAGCTCTGCTCAATAGAATTTTCTGCAGTGATAGAGGTGTTCTATGTCTGCACAGTCCAACATTGCCCACAAATGACAATGGAGCACTGGAAATGAGGTCAGTAGAACTGAGGGACTAAATCTTAAATTTTGTTTAATTTTAATTAATTTAAATAGTCACATGCTGCCATAGCTACTGTATTGAATTGTACAGCTCCACAACCCACACACTCCTTGGCAGAGACCACGTTCATGCATTTCTTTTCTTTTTTCTTTTCTTTTTTTTTGCAGTTTTTGGCCAGGGATGGGTTTGAACCCACCACCTCCGGCATGTGGGGCTGGCGCCCTACTCCTTTGAGCCACAGGTGCTGCCCGTTTATGCATTTTTGTTGGTGCATATTTATCCATTTTGTTTTTCCTGTAATTTACCTGGTTCATGAGAGGGAGAGCCAGTATATTTGAAATGTTGTCCCTCAACACAAATCCTTTGCCCATGCCATGCCCTCTGCTAAGAATACTTTGCCCTCTGACTGTCCACCATCTGGTTAACAACTACATGTCCCTCAGACCTTAGATTCTTCCTCTGAAAAACCATCCCTAACTACCAAGACTGATTAGGTGTCACAGCCTCTTAGTCTTGTGCACCCCCTCCTCCATTAAACTCTGATTAGACTGAGTATAATTTCACAATTACTTCTCTCTCACTTTCTAGGTCCTTGAGAGAAGAGACTAGCATAGTACCTGAAACCCAGTTGACAATATTCACGGCAGTCAATGTTGAAAAAGTGTTTTCACATGATAGGACCTAGTGCCTGATTCAGTAATGATACTAATGAAAGTACTTAGCCTGTGCTGTCTTGTTAAATACCACACCTGTGAAAGATGCGGCACTATTATCTCCCTTTTATAGATGAAGGATCAGAAACTCAGAGAGGTTAAGAAAGTTGCTCAAGGTCACACAGCTAGTATCTCAGGCTGATCCCTGGAAAACAGAGCCTAAGGCAATATGTGCTAATGCTTTATTGGAGATGTAATCCCAGCCCAGCAAGGGTAAAGGGAGAGAAAGAAAGAGAAATACAAGACATGCCTTAGTGGGCTGGCCACAGTGTCTCCACAAAACACTGCTGGAGTTCCTCCATTCATGGTGTCTCTGGATAAGCCATGTGAAACAGACCACTGCAGAAATGAAGGGAAAACAGACTATTGCAGAGATGAAAAGTGTCATGGGCTGATACCTCTCACCACTTGTTCACCATTAGTCATGGTTGGGCCCAGCTGCTTCTCACAGCTGGGTTGTGTTGCCTTCACCTCCAGGAAGCCACAGGGATAGCCAGTTCCATGCACAGCTTCACCTGAGCCTGGAAGAGGAGGTTCCAAAGTTCTCTCCTTCAAAGAGTCCAGGCAGGTCAGCTTGGTTGACACCCGGGGGTGTTGGGAGCCTGAGCCATGATGCAGGCCACCTCACTTCAGGCCTACCTGGCCATGTGGCTGCAGCAACTGACCCAGAATGCCTGCAAGGGGAAGGGAGGGGAGGCTGGATTGTGTCCAGTGCTGCTGGGAGGCCAGGAAGGCCACAGCTGGGCACAGCTGAGTGGTGCACCAGTAAAGCCTGACACAGCTAGTAAACCTCAAAACTGAGGTGTGGTTTAGGCTGAATCCAAATCCCTTCAACAACAAATAGCAATTGAAAAGAGAAAAAAATAAATGAATGATGGAATGAGTGGGAGGAAAAATTAATAAATGAATGATGGAATGAGTGGGAGGAAACCCTGAGAGTCATCACTCCAGATGCCCTCATTTTACAGGTGGAGAAACAGAGGCCCAGAGAGGCAGAGATGCCCCCAACCAGGGCACACCGAATGTAGGTGGAAGAGCTGGGACTTGAGCCTGTGTCTGAGGCTTCACTCAAGTTTTCTGCATGTAACTTGCTGGAGCCTCCTGCTTCTGACAGCACCAGCTCAAGTCATATCACCATTTCCTGAACATTGTTCTCACCAGCCCCGCATCCATTCCCCCTCCTCTGCTAACAGCACCTCAGTTTTCTTCCTGGGAATGACCCCATCCCCCAAACTCAGTCCATGTGGTTTAGGGAGGTGAGCCTCATGGCATTCCTATGCTACCGGAATTCCCAAACCTCAAGCCCCAATGCTATGACCCAGGACGTAGGTCAGGCCAATCAGAACATCCCATTTTCTTGGACGCATGATTGGTCCATGGCTGAGCATGTGATCCACATCTGACAGAGTTAATCACAGCACTTGCTGTAACTGCAAAGAAGAGTTTTCTTTTCTCTAGGGTTGCTGAGTCTGGGAATGTCAGCCTGGAGCCACTGATGGCCAACACAGTTAGAAAGGATCTGCCTAAGAATAAAGCCAACCAAGCAAAACACAGAGCAGAGAGAGAGATCCTGAAGATATTGCTTATTTACCTGGATCCTGCTGTGCCTGAATCCAGTCATATCAGAGAATGTTCAGTTATGTGAGCCAATAATTTTTTCATTTCTCCTTGAGCCAGTTTGAGCTGCACTTCATCTCTTGCAGTAAAAGACAAGACAAGCACCTGGTCTGTGCCAAGTATTATGCTGGATGGATGCTGGGAATAAAGACGTTTAAGATACAGTGTCTGACTCTGGGAGTTCCATAGCAGGAGAAGCTTCAAGAAACGCAAAGGTAGACTCAGCGCCTGAGGCTCAGTGGCTAGGGCGCCAGCCACATACACCAGAGCTGGCGGGTTCGAACCCAGCCTGGGCCTGCCAAACAACAATAACAACTACAACCAAAAAATAGCCGGGTGTTGTGCTGGGCGCCTATATCCCAGCTACTTGGGAGAGTCGCTTAAGCCCAAGAGTTGGAGGTTGCTGTGAGCTGTGACGCTACAGCACTCTACCTAGGGCAACATAGTGAGACTCTGTCTCAAAAAAAGAAACAAACAAAAGAAATGCAAAGATACATGCACGCAGTTCCCTGGACTAGAATTACCAGGGCGAAAGGTAGCGGAGACGGTGGCAAAGTTTTCTCCAGCTGGTGCTTAATTGTAGCTCAGTTAATCCCTTTGTGTGACTTCTCCTGCCGGAAAACACAGTATCCTCACCCCGTCCCCATTTGGGGCTGGCTTTTCCTTCTTTGCCCACCCAGAGTGAAAGGCTGGATTTAAGGAACTGGAAAGGACACAGGCACACACCCTCAGAACAGCTTATCACACACGCCCGGCTTTGTTCTGCAACCTGAATGTTTCCTCCAAAGGGAAAATAACCTTTTATGAGGTCACAGACTTGGGTCTAAGGCCGGACCCTGAGCAGGAGTGTCCACATTGGAGGGTCCTGACCTGAAGTGCGGGGAGTCTGGAGGGGAGAGTGATCTGCGATCAGGATGGGGGAGGAGAGGAAACTGGAACAGCTCCAGGGGATAGTTCAAGGTCCATAATGGGCTGGGGGGGCGGTCCATGAGCTCTGAAATTACAATAGTGTGTGTGTATGTGTGCACTGTGCGTTCTAATCTGCATAGGGAAAGCAAACATAGTTTTAAATCGTATTTTCAAAGGAAAGCACCACCTCCAAAAGGTTAAGTCCCACGGGTCTAGGACATAGATTTAGTTTTGTACATGGGGAAACTGAGGCTCGGAGCCATCATAGAATTTGTTCCAAGGAGACACAGCCAACTTGTGACAAAGGCTGGAAGAGAACCAGAATTGGACTGGCTGTGTAAGGGAGGCTTACACGAGAGGTGCAAGTCAATGTCCTCCCCAGGCCCAGCTTGGCCGTCTGTGGGTCTCAGCCTGGACAACACCTGGACCCCCCAGATTGGATCAAGTGCCCTTTCTCCATGCCTGCCCCAGCATCACCCGGGCTTTCCTGTGGTCTGGAGCTGTGCCTGTCTACATCTGTCCATACATACAGACACACACATACCTGCATACGACAGGCATATACCTGGATGTACCTGCTGATCAAAAGGCAGCAAAAGTACACAACTCAAGCTAGACTCATACAATGTCACACTCAGAGTCGCCCCCTCCCCTGGTGAACCCGTTCCTCCTGCAGGTGCCCCAGCTGGCGTAATGGTGGCTCCGCGGTCCCCTGTGCCCAGGTCAGACCCTAGAGGCGCGCTTGCCTCCCTGCTTTCCCTCCTGCCCGGAGCCACCCCGTCAGTACGTCACTTGACCTTTGTCCTTCACAATAGATTCAGAATCGGACCCCCTTTCCCTTGCCTGCCTTTCCTGCACCCTACTCTGATCCACCCTTGTGGCTCACCTGACTTGACAAGGAGCTTTCTGAATGCTTCTCTCCAGCCTTCCCTTCGACCTGTTCCCCACCCAGGAGCCCGTCTTGTTCTGTCACCCAGGCTGGAGTGGTGTTATCATAGCTCACTGCAGCCTCAAACTCCTGGGCTCAAGCGATCCTCTAGTCTCCTGAGTAGGTGCGACTACAGGTGTGCACCACCATGCCTGGCTAACTTTTAAAATGGTATTTTGATTAGCGATGGGGGATTTTATTTTGTGTATGCTGTCCAGGCTCTCTCAACTCCTGGTCTCAAGTGATCCTCTCACCATGGCGTCTCAAAGTGCTGGAGTTGTAGGCATGAGCCACTGTGCTTGATGCAGAGTGCTCTCTCTAAAACTTAGGGCAGGTCTCGTCATACCCCTGCCCACGACTGTCTACAGACTCTCCATCTCACTCAGAAATGAAAAGCCAAAGCCTGCAAGGCCCCCCGCTCTCTCAGTCCTCACCTTTTCCAGCCTCTGCCATGCCAAGCACCAGGGCCTTTGTACCTGCTCCATCTTCGGCCTGAAATATTCCTCCCTCCCTGACACCCCGCCCTCAGGTCCCTGCTCAAAGTTCACCTTTTCTGTGGTTTTCCATGACCACTTCCCAATCACTCACTCTCCGCCTCCGTGCTTCATTTTTCTCTAGAGCACCATTAACATGCAGCATATAATATTCTGACTTGTTTATCTCCTTGCCGACTCTGTCCTTTGCTAGAAGGGAAGTTCCAGGAGGAGGTACTTTGTTTTCCTCACTGCCAAATCCCTAGCACCTAAACCAGTGCCTGGAACACAGTAGATACTCAGTAAGCATTTGTTGGATAGATGGATGGATGGACATATTGTTATATCCTGTTTGTCTGTCTTGCCCACAAAACTCTAAACTCCTTGAAGTCAGGGACTACGTTCTGGTCATCACTGTATTCCCAGGGGTGAAGGGTTAAGGAGTCACACCGGGCTGGGCACGTCAAAGTAGAAGAAATGAATGATCAATCTGGTCTTTTAAAAACTGAGAACATGGAAGCCCAAGTCCGTATAGCAGCCACTTCTAAACTGAGTCACAGTTCTCCTCCTAAGATTCTGCCTGTAGCTGAATATGACTCTTCTGGAATCATCCAGGCCCCCTGGACACAGCGGGTGGGAGAGCTGACCATGTCGTAACCTTGGAAAGCCCTGGGAACCCACTGGGGTATTTGGCTTTTATTTTATTATTTTTTTATTGGTATTTGGCTTTTAAATTAAACTTTAATACCACTTTGGGCTTAGGGCCCAGAGTTGGAGCCTGATTCCCTGAGTGCCAGCTCCACCACTTACTTCCTGAGCCTCAGTTTTATCATCTGTAAAATGGGAATGAGAATAACAGAATCTGCACTCATCAGGTGGCCATGAGGATTACATGCAAGAGGCACTGAAAGTGCTTAGAATGGGGCCTGTGAATGCTCAGGAATTGCTGACTGCTACTAAAAGTTAAGTACTGAGCAGGAGGAGAAAAGATTTAGTTCCTTTCAAGCTTCCCTTAGGTGGATTCCAGCTAATTGGAGCTTGGCCGGATGTGGTTTCAGGTTATTATGCCTCATTTAGGTTTCTGGGCACCTGGACTGTTGGCATGATTTTCCCAGGTGACATTGAGCATTATCTAAAGAACAAAACTCCTTTCAAGGTCAGAAAAACCTAGAGGGCCACTGGTGTAGCCTGAGAGAGGCAAAACCACCAGCCTACGTGTATTCAGCTATCCCCAGCTTCCTGGCTGGAATTACACCCCTCGGGATGCTACCAGCCCAAAGGAGAGGCTGATTTGAGTATAGAAGGGGAAAAAACAACAACGAAAACCATCCTCTCTCACTCAAGGGAGCACATCTCACTTGCTGGCAAGCAGCCAGGATGTTTTTCTAATCCCGGAGTAAAAAGCCCATGCAACTTGACCCTGACCTACCTTCTCAGGCTTATCTCTGCCCCTCTCCCTGCAACACACTTGCATTTTATTCCCCAGAACTTTCACAACAACTCCCACTCCCATTTTCCAGAGAGTGGTAAATGGTGAGTATTCCCATTTTCTTAGTTCACACAGCTGGGAAGGGGACTATTTGGGCCTCTCTGCCTCTTTCCACCACATCTCTCTGCTTGGTGATTCAACCCAATACTCTCTGCCCCCAGAGATTTATAATCTTCTTGTACATATGGAGAAACTGAGGCCCAGGGCAATGGGGAACTTGTACCAGGTCCCACAGCTGGTAAATAAATAGTACAGGGCTGGTTGGCCTCCAAACCAAGAATTCTTGCCACATTTAAAGTGCTGCCAGGCTTAGATTGATAAAGTGAAACCCAAGGTATATAACCCAGTGGTCTGGGAAGTCTGAGTAGATGCTCTTGGCATAGTTGGCAGGTAGCTGCTTTTGACTCCGGGAGTCTTTGGGCAGGCTTACCCCTCCAGGCCTCCCTTCCAGCCATCAATGACAGGCTTGCTGTTATCAAACTGCCTTCTAAGCTCAGACATGTCATTGGTGGACTGAATATTTATATCCTCCCCAAAATTTATGTGATGAAATCCTAACCCCTAAGGTTGCCCTTGGGCTCTGCCTGTAGGAACCCGGACCAGGACGGGTGGAATAGGTATACTCATGACAACACAAACCCTAAAAACATTATGCTTAATGCCAGAAGTAGAAACCAAAGGTAAAACATGAAGTCATACCATTTACATACGTGAGAAGTGCACATGTATTATACAACACCAATTTTGCAAAAATACCCCCAAACGCACATAAAAGAATTAACAGTGGTACTGGGCCGTGTGTGGTAGCTCACACCTGTAATCCTAGCACTCTGGGAGGCCAAAGCAGATGGATGGCTTGAGTTTAGGAGTTGGAGACCAACCTGAGTAAGATCAAAACCTCATCTCTACTAAAAATAGGAAAAAAAAACAAAACTAGCTAGGTGTAGTGGCACATGCCTGTGGTCCCAGTTCCTAGGGAGGCTGAGGCAAGAGGGTTGGTCAAGCCCAAGAGTTTCAGGTTGCTGTGAGCTGTGATGCCACAGCACTCTACCCAGGACAACAGAGTTAGACTCCATCTCAAAAATAAAAAAAAGTCTTATTGATTAAGAGGCATTAGCTGTTGGACAGGGTGGCTGCTAGAAACAGCATTATGTGTGAATTTTAAAAAGGCATGCTCCCCCCAACCCCAGTAGAAGCAGCCCTTTTGGGTAGAGAAGGCTTGATGGGCAGAATGAATGAATGAATGAATGAATGAATGAAACATGAGAGGTGCCTTGTTGGACCAGTGATGATGATTTACCATGCAGAAGGTGGAGATCTGTTCAAAGGTCTGTAAGTGCTAACATTTATTCTATTCTACTTCCAGAAATTGTTAGGGCAAAGTGTCTCCCCCACCCAACTACAGGCTCAAGGGGGGGCTAATGTCCTAGGGTCTGTCCCTAGCAGCAGATTCCTGGCTGGGGTCATGGGGATCTGCCAGTCCCTGTTTCACCTCTTGCCCTGGTGGTCTCTATTACTAATCTTGCTGGTTGAAACCTAGGTCAACAATACTCCCTAATGGTGAGCAGCGTGTGGGCAGCTCTGGGGCTGTCCCTTACCTGCATCTCAGCCCTCAGCCTCATCTCCCCTGCGTGGTTCCAGACACACACCTTCTCCTTTGGTGTCCTCACCTACTGCTCTTCGCCTCAAGGTGACAGCTGGAACCAGAGCTGTGTGACCTTCAGGTCCCTCAAGGATATTTCTGACTTTGCTTGGAAGGTGAGACCTGGGTTCACTGATTCCTGAGTCCTCTGGGGGCACAGTCCAACCCATCATAGGAGGGAAGCTCAGTGAATGGGATGTGAAGGGCCTTTCCTTGCTACCTGGGTGTCCCAGTGTCTGTGAACTCACCCTTAGTCTCTCCTTTGAACTGAGACAGGTTCTCAAACCTGACAGCCTTTAAGAAACACCTGTAGATCTTTGCAAAAATGCCAAGTTCTGGGCTCCACCTGCATTCCCAAGGCAGTCACCTGCCCATACAGCACCTCTGTGCATAGGAAATATCACCCCTTCTTCAGGACACTATACTGCCATCTGCTGGGAAATAGCTATAATCAGTATGCAAATCTATGATAACCCCAAAGGTATCTCCTAGAGTTGCGCAGTGTACAACCTGTGCACACCTACCTCGCCACCGCTCTAAGCACTGTTAGGTTTAGAAATGAAAGCTAAGTCCCTGTTGTGATGCATGTTACCAAGAGCAACAATGGGGAAAATGGGTAAGGACTCCTAGTTTGGTACCTCTAAGGAAGAATGTATAGCCTTCAAAACTGATCATTGCAAAGGTGGTATAACAACACCCACCAGGTGCCTTTCCTGGTGATCCTGACATGTAGCAGGTACTTACTAAAGTTATAGTGTGGTAGCCAATCAGTCTGGATCTTAATTCTGGCTCTACCATTTAACTTGCTGTGTGTCCTTAGGCAAATGATGACAATTTCATGGACTTCTGTTTATATGTAAAATGGTTATAATAATAGAATAGACCTCATGGGGACATTGTGAGGACTCAGATGCTGGTCATTTAAGAAGCAGCAGCAGCATCCACTGGTCCCAGCCAAAACCCTTCCTCTTATTTCTCTCTGGCAGGTCTCAGCTGTGATGCTTCTCAGAGGCTGGCTGCTATTGGTCTTCAATGCAATTCTCCTCCTGTCCTGGGCCCTGGCCCCCAAAGGGCTGTGCCCAAGCAGGGTCAGTGGCCCCATGCCAGGGGTGCAGGCAGTGGCAGGTAAATACACTGGCACATATTTAAGTGCTGTAGACATATGGAATGAATGAGTGAATGAATGAATGAGCCTATGAACAGAGTCTGGACTTCTGGGTCAGACCTCAGAGATAAATCCGAGGATTGTCAACTATCTTGGTCCTGTAACAAGCCAGAAATTGAGGGAAAGAAGAGATGGCATCCCTAATGCCACCCATTCATGCCCTTACCCAACTCAGTCCTAATAATCTGTCCCCCTTGGGCCACCATGGTTGGGCAGGCATGTTGTGCACTACACAAAGATGCACATCCAAGAGCTCAGGAGATGCTCAAGTCTTGGCCATGCTGTACTTACTAAACTGTGAGCCTCAGGTGCTTTTCTCTAACTCACACATAGCTTTCGGATGCGGTGGCCTAAGTCTTGATTGCAACCCTCATTCAATTAATTCTCTCACCTGGATTATAGCAATACTCCACACGGGGCTCCCTGCTGCCACCCTTTCCCCCTGGAGTCTGCCACACGCTGGAAACTGAAATCAGATCATGCTAGTCAGCTCAACTTATCCACCCTCCAGTGGCTTCCCATCACCCTGAGAATAAAATCTAAACTCTTTTACCTGGCCTAGATGGCTCACATGATCCTGCCCCCATTCCCTCTCCATCCGCATCTCCCCTACTCTGCCAGGCTCAGTGTGTTCCAGCCGTCCTGGTTTGCTCTGTTGTTCACACGCCCCATTTTTGCTTCCTCTGCCTGGAGTTCTCTTTCTCCAGATCTTCTCATATCTCACACCCCACTTCATTAAGGGCACTGGTCAGATATCACTGCCTCCACGGGGGGCTTCCGTGACCTCTAGTGAAGGGAGCTTCCCTCTCCTTATAATCTCCATCCTCTTACCTTGCTTTATCTATTTTTGCAGCACATCTTACTTACCTGAAATATCTTATCTACCTACTTGAATTTTGTCCACTCTTTTCCACTAAATGTCAGCTCCGTGAGAGTAAGGACATGTCTATGTGCCTTCTTATCACCAGGGCCTAGCACAGTGCTCCACACATCTTAGATATCCAGTAATTCCAGGTCACTGGAATTTGCTGAGTCAATGGGTAGAGATACGGTCCTTGCTCTAGGCTCTAGTGTCTAGTTGGCAGGGCTTGGGAGGATTAGGTGGTTACAACTCACTGGATATTTGGAACAACGTGGATGAGCGCAGGGTGGTAAGAAAAACTCCAGGAGGCATCTGACTCAGTGCATGCAGCATGTTGAGGCACGCTTCCTCAAGGAGGTATCTCTTGACCTGAGTGTGGAAGGATGGGTAGAAGTTAACCAGAGGACAAGGGCATTTCAGGTAATGGGAAGATCAGGGGCAAAGGCAGGGAGACAAGAGGGCAAGACATACACAGGGAACTGAAAGTGGGCCAGTGTGGCTGGAGACACCCGGGGAGGCTGTGGGGCATCCGACTCTTCTGTACCACCAGGAGTGCCTTGAGGCACGGAGGTGTCTGGTTCACTTCATTAGTATCATTAATGCCCACTACAGCACTGCTACAATTTTGAAGAATGAATGGATGAACTGATGGATGGATAGATGGATATTTTAGCACATGGATGGTGGGTAGATAGGGAAGATGGGTAGATTAGAAAATCACTGGATACATGGAAGATTAAGTGTGGGTCAAGTGGCTAAGTAGGCAGATGGATTAATGACCGGATAGGTGGGATGGAGGAATGGGGAGAAGTGGGTAAGATTATGGTTGAATGAATAGATGAGTGGATAGGCAGGAGGGTAGAAGGGTAGCTGAGTGAGTGAGTGGATTGAAGGAGCGATGAGCCCCTAAATAAGTGAATGAATGGATGGGGAGGTGGTAGAGGGGTTGCTAGTGGGTGGATGAGTGAATCCTGGGATGGAAGGTTAGCCCGGTGCCCTTTGATAGACAACACAGTAGCTTTCCTTCCTGTCATTTTCAGCCACTGCCACCATTGCGGGCCTGCTGGTTTTCCCAATCAGCCTGGCTTCCCCATTCGCCAAAGCAGTCTGTGAAGGCTCCTCTGTGTACCATGGTGGAAGGTGCCAACCAGGCTGGGGCTATGTGATTGCCATTTTCAATGCAGTCCTGGCCAGCCTCCTGCCTGTGATCAGCTGGCCTCGTGTGACCATGACCAGCATCCAGGGGATGACCATCTTCTCCAGCAACACAGAGAGAATCATCCTTATGCCAGAAATGAACAAATAAAAATCTCCCAGGAGAAGCAAAAAGAGTGCTAGATCTAGAGTTGTATGAAATGGTCACATAGCTAGTCTCAAATCCAAGCTCTACTGCTTCCTTGTGGTGTGACCTCAGGCAAGACCCTTCACCTCTCTGGACCCTAGTTTTCCCTTCTATAAAATGAAAGTTGAAATAATGCCTACCTCATGAGGTTGCTCTGAGAATTAACTCCAGTTTCTTTATATAAGTAAAGCACTTCGCACCATGTCTGGCACACAACACTCAATAAATGTTAGCTACTATTATTATAATCTCTACCTCACAGGGTTGTGGTGGGAGTTAAATGTATTTATAAAAAGTGTCTAGGCCAATTCTGAGTATGTGGTTGTCACTTAAATACTAAATATTTTATTTTATTATTTTACTTTCTTTTAGACAGAGTCTTGCTCTGTTGCCCTGGGCTAGAGTCCAGTGGCATCATCACAGCTCACTGCAACCTCAAACTCCTGGGTTCAAGTGATCCTCCTGCCTCAGCCTCCTCAATAAGGATTCAGCTGGGACTGAAGGCGTGTGTCATCATGTCAGGCTAATTATTAAATCTTTTAATGGGGATGTACACTTTCTCTTTATCTTCCTTTCCTTTTTATAATGCCCCCCTTTTCTTGGAGAATTTGAAAATTATTCATTTCCCCATCAATTAGTAAGTGTCTATAAGTACAAGACTTTGTGTCAGTGTTGGGATGGGGGATTGAGGAAGTTAAGGGCAAATAATCACAATGATGTGGAAACTTTTAGTTGGGGCACATGAAGCTCTTTACAGCCCAGTTCCAGCTACTCTCTTCAGCCTCTTTCTTGTCACCACCCAACCCCTGTGCCACTCCCTTCAGCCACAATGCACTGAGCTTTGGGAGGCCTCTGACACCTCCGTATCTTTGCACGTGCTGCTTCCTCTGCCAAGGATGCTGCCGTCCACCTGTTAGTTTTGCCTGTCCTGACCCACTGCCCTCCTTTAGAAGTCCCAGTCTTCCCTGGGGGTTATTCTCTAGCCACAGGGTCTTTAAGGTGGACAAATGAACCCTCCGGGACATTCAGTCCGGTCAGAATGATTGATTAGAAGCCTGCATGCCGGCATGGAGGAGAGCAGAACCATGAGATGGACCTCTAAGGACTGCATTTGAATACCTGGATCCAGCCATTCCTGAACTCTTCCTTGCAGGAGACAGGGTCATAGGCAGCTCCAGGCTGACCTCCCCCTAGCTTAATTGCCCCAGAAGAAAGAGTCAACTTCCTTTTCCTCTTCTGGTACATACTCATCTAAGGAGGAGTCTGATTGGCCAGCACTGGGCATGTGCCCATCACTGACACTGACTGGGAGAGGCATGCTGGCAGTCTCACTAGAAGGCCCATAATTATAGTGGAGTAGGTAGAGTTTCCTAAAGGGTGGGGGAAGGTGGTTGCTGGTACCAGAATTGAGGAAGGATGCTAAGCAGACAGAAGCAGTCAGTGGCCAGCTCTCTCTTTAAGGGAGGCTTTATTGTCCCTATTTCACAGAAGTGAAAATTGAGGCTCAGAGGTAAAGTCACTTGCCCTAGGCTGCACAGCAGATCAGTGGAAGAGCTGGGATGTGCACCCAGCAAAATAACACCTGGATTTGCTCGCTCTGCCCCACACAACCAGCTCACCTTCATCAAATTCTTTTTGGCTTCAAATGCTCACCCAAGAATATCCATAAACACCTGCTGCCCCAGGAGTGATTCTATTACTCTGAAGACATACAAATAACAGAGAATTCACCTTGTATTTATCTTTCAGAAAGAATAATAAGCAAAAACAGAGTTTAAAAAAATTTTTTTGGTAAAGTAATAGAATAGCCAGGAAGCCACCACACAGCGTTCAAATGGATTACAAATGCAGCAGTTTATTTGGAATATCATTAGAAGCACCTCAGTGCAAATCAGTCTCATGAGGGACTGTTCCTTGAGCCCTAGGAAGTTTCCAGAACAAAGAACAGCAAGTGGAAGCCACCAAGTAGCAGCCCAAACTAAGGGTATGGTCACCTGTTGGCATTTGGTATGTGCTGCTTCCTCTCCTGTAATGGCCCCTGTGTTCCTTAATTTTCCATTTGAACTGTTTCAGCAATGCCAAAAGGAGTGATTCTCTACCCCATAAAGCAAAATCATTTACAGAAAGACTCCATCTTTATTTGGTATTAGATGGGTTCAAACCCAGCCCTGACCAAACTGCAATAGAGACATTTCTCTATTATCTTCTTTTCATTAAAACAAGGGACACCTGTTGTTTGAAAGGAGCCCTGTACCTACAAAGTCTAGAAATCATCGTGCTCACAAATCTGAAAAAAAAAAAAAAATGCCAGGAAGATAGTGGAGGCTTCTAATACCACATCCTAATGTAATGGAAAGTGTCCAGAACCGTACGCTCCTGTTACTGGAATTCTGCTAGGCTGACAGTCAGAAATGGATTATCAAGTTGGCACTTTAAAGAACCTCAAATTGTGTTCCTCTGGGGCAGTGTTTTTCAACCTTTTTTTTTTTTTATCTTACAGCACACTTGAACCCTTAGTTAAACTTCCATGGCACACTTAAATTATGTTGATCCAAAAAAAGAGTAAAAAAAGAGAACATACTTATTGTGCTTTGAACTCCTTTCAAAAATAATTTAATGATCTTTAAAAATTTTTGAGGCACATCTAAGAAGCTTTCATAGCACACCAGCGGGCCGTGGCACACTAGTGGAAAATCACTGCTCTACAGTCTGTATCTGTCCTGGGAGCAAGCTGTTAATGTACCCAGTGGCTTGAAAGTAACGAAAAAAGGAGACCTGGGGGCCCTTTCCTGACTCAGCAGAATCAGATGCAAACTGCAGACTCAGCATGGATGCTCCTCTTGCCAAGAATTGATGGCCTAACCACACCTAACTCCAGTGTTTCTTCAAGACTAGCCTTACAGGGCTCAGCGCTCACCCCCTTCTGAGTTCTCTGTAGTTTCAAAGACTCATGTTCTCTTAAGTTTCACAGATTCACCAGAATGGGTGGCACCAGTGCCTCAGTGAGTAGGGAGCCGGCCCCATATACCAAGGGTGGCGGGTTCAAACCCAGCCCTGACCAAACTGCAACCAAAAAATAGCCGGGTGTTGTAGTGGGCACCTGTCATCCCAGCTAGGGAGGCTGAGGCAAGACAATTGCCTAAGCCCAAGAGTTGGAAGTCGCTGTGAGCTGTGATGCCAGGACACTTTACCGAGGGCCACAGAGTGAGACTCTGTCTCTTAAAAAAAAAAAAAAAAAGACAAAGACTCACCAGAAAACCTGAGATGGGAACTGTGGGGAAATGGGTTTCCAACTCTGTCCCCAGTGTTGCCGAGGGACCAGGGTTCCCCAGAAGAGGGGCTTAGAAGTAAATCCAGAACCAAGGGAGGCGTCGTTATCCCCATTTCATGGACGTGAAAACTAAGGCCACACAGCCATCGATAGCAGATCTGGAATCCCAAATCATGGCTCACCAAACATGTGGACAAGGATAAACAACATTTTAGTCAGTGCAGTGAGAAAGTCATTTTTATTTTAATTCTCCTTTAAGTCCTCCAAGAAGAAAGCCTCCTTGATTAATGGGTCTAATGTCTGTCAAACTCAAAAGAGTATCTGATAAGAAGAGAAGAAAATCTCCTTCTAGACACCTATAGTCCCAGCACTTTTCCAAGCTGACAGGGGAGGATCGCTTGAGGCCAAGAATTTGAGTCCAGCCTGGGCAAGATAGTGAGATTCCATCTCTATAAAAAAATAATAAAAACTAGCCAGGGGCAGTTGCACCTGTAGTCCCAGCAATGTGGGAGGCAGAGGCAGGAGGATGGCTTAAGCCCAGGAGTTTGAGGTTACAGTGAGTATCACTGCACTCCAGCCTGAGTGACAAAGTAAGACTCTTGTCTCTTAACAACCAAAAACATAAAAACCAACCCAAACTAAATTGCTTCCCACCACTGTTCCTGACTACACCCTCACCTCCCCTCCCCCTGGACTCCTGGGAGAGAAGGAGAGAAGGGAAGAAAGGCGATGAAAGAATATGGCTTACCATGGTTTCCACCCATTCTGCAATGGAAGGTGAGGGCCCCCCAAACTCTTTGTAGGAAAGTGCTTCTCAACTGCCCCATGACCCCCCTGTAAGCCAAAGGGAAAGCTCTAGTCTAGGCGAAAAGAAAGTAGATGGCTTAGAAGGGCCTTCCCCCTGCTGTCTTTTCCAAATGAAAATCAGCACAATTGGCTTGGTGCCTGTAGTACAGTGGTTACGGCGCCAGCCACATACAACAAGGCTGGTGGGTTCAAACCCGGCCCTGGGCCAGCTAATCAACAATGACAACTGCAACAAAAATTAGCTGGGCATTGTGGCGGGCGCCTGTAGTCCCAGCTACTTGGGAGGCTGAGGCAAGAGAATCGCTTAAGCCCAGGAGTTGGAGGTTGCTGTGAGCTGTGATGCCACGGCACTCTACCGAGGGTAACATAATGAGACTATCTCAAAAAAACAAAAAAGAAAAGAAAATCAGCACAATTCAGGTAGAAAATGTGGGCACAAGACTCTATTCAAGTGCTCTTTGCTACAAGGAGAAGCAGAAGCAGGGGGAGAAGGAAGAGCAGGAAGAGGGAGGCAGTGGCGGCCACGACGCAGACGGCACCCGGGCACAGGACCGAGACCGCTCGATCCCCACTAGGTCAGGACAGTATGCCTCGTGAGTCAAGATGTATCTTCTCACGTCTACTTCAGATGCACGTGCTTAGGAAAGTCTGGACAAAAAGCAAAAATGTTCTCCTGGGATTTTTCCCTATAAAATACATTGTCAATAACCAGAGGCCAACAGTGCATGTAACCAGCCATTTGTGCACACACAACAGGTGCTCTGACGTTCCCCGGGTCTGGCAGTACCAGGTGGCTGTAAGCCATAGTGGAATCCTCCAGAAGGAGGGCCACATGGACCGAGTTAAGGATGAAGTCAGAGAAATGAGACTGGGGACCTCAAAGCACAGTCGGAACACCAGGACCCGTCTTTCTTCTGAGAAACTTCCCTCAGGAAGAAGCAAACCTTCCAACTAAGAGAGCCCCCAAATGGGCTGGATAAAGGACAAAGGCAAATCCCACTGGGCTGCTTCTGTGAGTGGCTTCACACTCAGCTCTGCTGGGAATCTTCCAAGAAAGCAGTGATGGGGCACATCCAGGTACCTGATGTCATCTGTACATCTCTGCTACTTTGTAGGCATAATTTGGAAATCTAACTTTCTCTATATACAACCTGAAGTTTTGATGGGTGCTCATTAGATTAAATCAAGCTTTAATTTTGTAGTTGAAAACCAGACATTTCCATCAGGCAGGCCATATTTAGAAACTTCTGGAGGTGAAGATCCATACACAGGTCCCTATTGCCTGATGATTGTGGTTCTGAATGGCAGCCATGAGTCAGAACCAGAGATGCCTAGCAGACGGGTGTGTGGTCTGTGGGGTGAAAGAGGTGAAAGGTCAGCTAGCTCAGCAGTCAGGATGCAGAGAGGCTACTTACGGGTATGCTCCCATGTCACATGACTGACTGACTGGGGACCCCCGTGGTGCACTAGACCTTGGGGGATGTGGAAGACAGTTTACAAAAGTGGCCTCAATTATTTCCCTGCTTGTATCCATGCTCCTTTTCAATGTAATGTTTCAAAGCCCCCTATTAGGAAGTGGAATCTTTTTTTCCACCTCTAATTGTAGGCTCAGTTATGTGACTTGCTCTGACCAACAGAATGTGGCAGTCATGACTTTATGCCAGTGAGGCTGGGCTGGTAAGAGGCAGTGCCTGCTTCTGCTTCCTTTCATGCCATTTGTCATCAAAGCCATGCAAACAGGCCAAAGCTACCCTGCAGGAGGATGACAGTCACATGATCTCGTTTCTTCCACTGGCCCAGCCAACAGCCATCAGAAATGGAGATGCCTATCTGTCCATCAGCTGACCACAGATGCATGAAGGAGTCTGTCTGAGACCAGAAGAACCTCCTAACTGAACCTAGCCCAGACTTTTGACCCATAGAATCATGAGGTAAATAAATGGCTATTTTAAACCACTGTGTTTTGGGTGGTTTGTTATGCAGCATCACTGTGGTAACAACTGACTGATACAAGGGATGTGGAGTGATTCACCTTTCTGGGGAAAGGCCAGACAACCGTCATGAGAAGCTGACCCCCATCTGGGGTCACTAAGGTGGAAGAGAAGGAACACAGTCTTCAGAAGCAAACATTTCTTTCTTCCCAATTAAAAAAAAAATTAAGAAAAACCCCTAATAATGAAACAACAACCACAACAAAAAAAGCAGATTGACATTATTTCTCTGTTTATATATATTTCTCTCTATATAGACACAACTTTTCAGCAAACATTTACAAGATATATGGGGCACATTGGGAAAAAAGAGGGCACTCCATACACAGAACAATTCCCACGCATCCAATTCCAGGACACAGACACACCATGTACAAAAATCTGAATAAGCACGATAAACAAAATATATATGAATTATTCCAAATCACAATCACAGATGCTCTCCAGACACCACAGAAGGCAGAGAAGACATCTTGTGCTGTACTTTAAGACTAGTCTGTTAAAAAAATAAAGAATCAGAAGGTCTGAGACTTGGGTCTTGCTAAAATAACATCCTCTGTAGAGAACTGCTGAGTGGCAAAATAGGACTTTCATCCCGAGGGGCCTTTTGCACCTTTCTTCCTATCTGGGGAAGCTGGGGGGCCGGGGGGGCAGATGTAACTGTAACAGTAGCAAGAACATTGACTATGTCCCTTTCGCTTTGCTGAGGTGGAACGAGAGGTGGGACTGGTGAGATTACTGTAGCTTCAAGTCTCCCGGGGAGGGAGTTCTCTTCGAGCAAGGCCCCACATGGCCTCTGCCCACCTGCACCTCTCAGGGCAGAGGCTGGGGGTTCAGACGAAGCTGCAGTTGCTGCAGCAGAGAGATAGCTTGACAAGCACACAGGGCAGGGATGCCTTCCATCCTGGTTTGCTCTGGGTGGAGGACTGCCCCTCTGCAAACACCTCAGGAGACTGCATTTCCTATCTCGTCCCCGCTCCAAAGTCCTACCTGACATTCTTTCAGCACCCTAGAGGGTCTATTGGGAAAGACCCTTTCCCCCGGTGTCCACCATTTCCTCCTATTCTGGGTCCATTCTCAGAACAGAGCAATTGTCAAGACTGCTCTACTAAAGGGAGAGGAAGGCAGAAAGAGTAAACTAGTTCATGTGCAGTCTGTGGATTGGTGACTCTGTGTGAAGATGTGGAGGTGGCCGTTCCCAGATTTAGCTGTTCCCTGGCCCCGGTTCATCAGCAGGTGTTTCCTAAGGAAAACACATACCACACTCTACGCTGGCTGACCTCTGCCTTCCTTTTCCTTCTAGGTCCTGAGTAAGCTTAGAGAAAAGCCAGCCTCCTTGATCAAGAGGCTTTCACCAAACACATGCCTTTCCGAGACTCAGTATGTGGAAGAAGAGGCAAGGTCCTCCCTTGGACAAAGGTAGCAGGATGTGGATTCTGCCCTGACCTCTTTGGGCAGGACCCAAAGACAGTGGGGAGGGAGGTACATTTGTAGCCTTCCTCTAAGCCAGTGGTTCTCAAATAGGGGCAACTGTGCCCTGCAGGGGACATCTGGCAATGTCTGGAGACATTTTTTTTTTTTTTTTGTCACAACCAGGGTAGGGATAGGGAATGGTGCAACTGGCATCTTATAGGTAGAGGTCAGAGGTGTTGCTCAACATCCTACAATACACAGGACAATCCCTCTCAAAATAATCACCTGCCCCAAATGTCAGTAATACTGATGGGGAGAGACCCTGCTCAGAGCCAGTCTGTGGCCATGTTCTGGAACATCTCCCAAGGGCCCTTTCAGAGTGCAGAGAGTCCCATAGACTTCTTCTACACCAATTTCAAAGCAAAAATTCCCTCCCAAAGTCTCATCTGACAAGACAGCTCGGAAAGATGGAGAAAGAAGAAAAGGACATCCTTTTGGAGACCAGGAACGGCACCAACAACCCCCAGCTCCCACAAGGGAGAAATGCCAGACGTTTCCAGGCAATCTTTGGTCAAACCCCGGAAAGTTTAAGGCTGAACTGAAGGGATACCCCGCGACCCCATCCGCCCAGCAGCCAAAGTCAGGTTAGTTTCTCTTGCACAGAACTCAGTGCACTTGAACAGACGCCAGGCCCTGGCTTCAGGGATAGCCTCTGGCAGGGAAGAAAAGAGGGCAGGGGACGGGCAGGGGGTGGCTCGCTGGCACTGCCCGGGCGAGGTGCCCCTCACTTGTTCTCAATCAGGGTCTGCACTTTGTACACCAGGTCCTGGGCCAGCTTCAGGACTTGCTTGGTGTTGTGTCGCTCGGCCATTTCTGAAAGAGGAGAAGGCGAAATATCATGAGCCTCCTTCTGTGTGCAGCCTGGGGATACATTTCTAGCCCCTGGGGAGGGTATCTGGAAGCAGAGACTTTGGAGGAGGCCTGTACCTCCAGATCCCACTTTCCTCATCTGTAAAATGGGGATTGTCAGAAGAGCAGCTACATCTCAAGGTCACTGTGGGGATCAAATGAGGTTGGTTCACAAAACGTGCTTAAAAAAACATGACATCATTCCTCCCCTCTACTACAAACGGAACTTGTGAAAGCAATGCCAGGCACACAGCAGATGCATAAAGATACAAAAAAAGAGGAGGTAATAATGAGAGTAAAGGAGAAAGGAGGAGAGAGAAGGATGAAAAAGCAAAATAACAATAATAATAATAATAATTTTATCAAGAGTCACACAAAATGCAGACCTGTAAACCAGAGAAATTCTAAATTTAAACATTAATCTTAAAGAAACTATTTTGTAGAGGGGGGAAAAAGCCCAAAACAGAACAACTAAGATTGTGGGTGCTGAGATAGTTTAGAGTGCTACAGTGAACTCACAGGGGCACTGTGGAATATGTAAGTTTTGAGGGGAACACAGAAACACTCGCCTTTATTGAGCACCACATCAACTGCTAGCTGGAGTGAGTTCACAAAGGGCATGACATTCCTATCAATTCCTTTGCATTTTTGCAAGCTAGATTTTCAGTGGTCACTATGATAAAAAGCAAGCACTACGTGAAAATCAACATGGAGCAGAAAACGAAGGTGGTAGTGTTCAATCGGCTACCGAGGCTTGAGAAGTTATACAAACCTAAAACGTGCGCACACCCCATTAGTAAGTAATCGTACTTATATAAGAATAAAAGTGGTATTTTCCTTCAATGTATTTCTGTTTTCAAATGCCATTAAGTTGTTAGGACATATAAATACTTATTAAGAGGTTTGGACCTAACTGTTTACTAAATGCAACCTTTGACCTGAGGTGCTGTAAACATTTTATAGACACACTAGGGATGCCAGGAATTGAGCAAGTTTGGGAACCTCTACACTAGTGATTTTCAACCGGTGTGCCGCAGAACACTAGCATGCCATGAGAGGATCTTAGGTGTGCCGCAAACATTTTTAAAGATCATTAATTAAATTCTTTTTTTTTTTTTTGGCTGGGGCTGTTTCAACCCACCACCTTCCGTATTTGGGGCCGGCGCCCTACTCCTTTGAGCCACAGGTGCTGCCCTAATTAAATTACTTTTGAAAGAAGTTCAAAGCATAGTAAGCATGTCCTTTTCTAATTCTTTGTTTGGATCAACATAATTTAAGTATGCTGTGGAAGTTTAAGTATAGGTTCAAGTGTGCTGTGAGATAAAAAAGGGTTGAAAAACACTGCTCTACACTAATATATGAATGGCCTTGGGTGCTCAATTACACCTTCAAACTGAAAACAACCCAGATGCTAATGATAAGAGATGGTTCAGTAAGCTATGGGACAGTTACGAGAAGTATATTCTATAGTCTTAAAAAGTTATCGTATGGACTCTGTCTCAAAAGAAAATTATTATATGGAAGACAATTTTTGAAATAGTAAAAAAATTGTAATAATAGTAAAAAAATAAGCTACATACATTTGGATTCTGTGATGGTAAAAACATAAAAATATACATGACTGTGGTTTCTGGGAATGGATCCTAGAGTAGAAAAAGGTCCTTAGTAAAAAATCAGGTGAAGTCGAAATAAAACCTGTAGTTTAGTGAATAGTAATGTGCCAATAGTAATTTCTTAATATTGACAAATATTCCAGGATTGTGTAAAATGCTAACAGTCGGCAAGGCTAGGCAAAGGGTATCATTAACTCTCTGTACTATTTTAAATCTAAAACAGTTCTAAATCTAAAATTTTAGTAGATTAGGAAAATCCAAAATTATTTCAGAACAAAAAGTTTACTTAAAGTAAGAACCCTCATAACGCATCAAAAGTGCCATCAAAAGCGTGGTGGCTCACGCCTACAATCTTAGCATTGTGGGAGGCTTAGGCAGGTGGATTGCTTGAACTCAGAGGAGTTTCAGATCAGCCGTAGCAAGAGTGAGATCCTCCTAAAATAGAAAAACTAGCCAGGCATTGTGGCTACTGGGAGGCTAAGGTAAGAGGATTGCTCAAGCCCAGGAGTATGAGGTTGCTGTGAGCTATGATGCCACAGCACTCTATCCAGGGCAACACAGAGACTCTGTGTCAAAAAAAAAAAGTGACATCACAGGTGGCCTTTTTCTTCTTTTGGTTTTTCTATAACCTTTTTCATTTTTTAAAAATGTATTTAATGGAAGGTTTTTTTTTTTTTTTTTTTTTTTTTTGTAGAGACAGAGTCTCACTGTACCGCCCTCGGGTAGATTGCCGTGGCGTTGCACGGCTCACAGCAACCTCTAACTCTTGGGCTTATGCGATTCTCTTGCCTCAGCCTCCCAAGCAGCTGGGACTACAGGCGCCCGCCACAACACCTGGCTATTTTTTGGTTGCAGTTTGGCCGGGGCTGGGCTTGAACCCGCCACCCTCAGCATGTGGGGCCGGCGCCCTCCCCACTGAGCCACAGGCACCACCCTTAAAAATATATTTAAAATAGAGACAACAGTAGCAATAGCTTTCACTTATGGGGCCCCTCCTGTGAGCCACGTGGTGCAACTTACCCATGTTGTCTCATTTAATCCTTTGGGCATCCCTGGGAGGGAAGCGGTGTTAGCAACATTTTATCTCTGAAGGGGCCCAGAGATGTAAAGTCATTTGGACAGGGTCACACAGCTCCTGAATGGCAGAGCTGGGATCAGAATCCACATTTGTCTGGTTTCAAAGGCTGTCCCTTTCTCATGCTTTTCCTATACGTATCAACCCTCTGAAGCAGACGCTGCTACCCCATTTCACAGATGAGGAAGTGTGTGTTTAGAGAGAATGAAAATGTATTGTCCATTGGCACAGATGGTTAGTGGCAGGGCCAGGCTTTGTCCCTGAGCTTATTGATCCCTCTACCAGATGCCTGAGAAAAACATTTTCAGCATTACAAAATATCAACTTATCCTCTTGAGAATAGTCAAATAGTCAATAAGAAGTGAGAAGAACCCTTATCATCCCCTTCACCATGAATCAATTTCAGCAACTGTCCAACCCTCATGAATGGGGCCATACAGAAGCCTGCACCCACCACAAGACAACCTAGTCATGCAGGTACCATTGAAGAATTTGATGATATCTGTGAAATCCATGTTGTTTTCCAAAATGATGTCTCAGTAGACTTCCACCAGAGCCAGTGCGATGAAAAGGACATAGTGGGTGGATGAGACATGTTTGGCTGCCCAGACAGTCTCCCAGACAGAGAAGAAATCATCATAAACGAGTTCTATGGAAACACAACACACATGCATGGGGAGAGAGTCAGCAACAGGGCCCATGGTGCTGCCCTCCCTTGTGAAAATCATTCTGGGAAAATCCCAGGCCAGCTCTGATTTGTGCTTCTGTGCTGGTGCAATGGATAGAGCCCAGGCCAGGTCCAAGAGACCTGGACTCTGTCATTTGACAGAAGCCTCAGATTTACCCATCTGTAGAGTGGGTTATGTAAAGCAGGTGGGTTCTAAGTTCCTTCCAGCTCTGATACTCTGTGAGCAGAGGAACTTGGCACGTCCAGGTTTGATTTACACAGACCTGTCCCTGCCCTGCCCTTTGACCAGAGTTCACCCCTAACCCACATCTCCATCTCCATTAGCACCTATGGAAGTGTCTCTAAAGCTTGTCTCCCAAGCACATAGGCAGAGCTGGTGCTGCCTCTGATTCTAGTAAAGAGACAGAACACAGCAGGGGTTAAAAGCAAGGCTTCCCATGTCCAGTAAACTCCTGTGAATCCTTCCTCCAGTACTCGCTAGCCAGGGGACCTCGGGCTAGTTACTTCTCTATTTCCCTCTTTCTTTCCTCACCTGGAAGGTGAGTGAAGCTGATAGTAGAAGAGAACCAAAGAGGTAATACATATAAATGGCTAAGCACAGTGTCCATCAACTAATAAACCCCTTCATATATATTAGATGTTATTATTATTACCTTCCCCTACGTTTGCACAATGGCAACAGCGTGCTATGTTATATGCATCACTTCCAAGTCATGTTTGAAATGTGTACAGAATAACCCCTGCCCGGTGGGCTTTACAAGTCCCGGTCCCTGATAAGCATCATTACAGAAAGGAAGGGAAGAGGCTTTGGGAGTAGACAAAGGTGTATTCAGATCCTGGCTCTCCCAGTCCTAGCTCTGAATGTCATTCTTCTCAACAGCACTTTCCTCATTGGTCAAATTTGGATTTTTTTTTTTAATTTCAGATTAATATGAAGGTATAAACGATTAGGTTACAGTGTTTGCGTTGTTAGGTAAGGTCCCTGTTATAGTTGTGTCCTGCCCCCAGGAGTTGTGTCATACGCCTTACATTGTGCCCACTGGGTGGGAGCTCACTGGTCTCCCTCCCCCTCCCTTCTTCCCCTTCCCTTCCTTTCTCCCCCAGCTTGAATTGAGGTTTTCTCATGTGTGGGCATGTATTAGTTCATCCACTGTCTTCATATCAGTATTTGATTACACTGGATTCTTGCTCCTCCATTCTTGTTATACTTTACTAAGAAGAATGTATTTCCATTCCATCCAGGTTAATACAAAAGCTGTAAAGTCCCCATCTTCTTTTATGGCTAAATAGTATTCCATGGTATACATATACCACAGTTTGTTAACCCATTCACGGTCAAATTGGGATCTTAACAGCACCTACGGCAGAGTGAATAGATTGTCAGAGCTCCACACACGTGTGCCACTTTCCTCTGCTGCCTTTGCCCCAGCACCCTTCAGGCACACCTCTACTATGTCTTTTCCCGTTCAGTTCTGCTATAAATAGTCTAGAAATAAAATCTCCAGTGTACCTCGCTTAAAATCCAGCAGGAACCAGCGATAGCAGAAGTAAAAGTGAGTGTAGTCCCCATTCTGATGCATCAGCTCAAATAGCTCTGAGTCCAGGATCTGTTGGAAGAAGGAAAGGTCAGCATCAGCCTCCTGAGAAAAAAAGTTGGAGCAGAGGGGACGGTTGAATAATAGTGGCACATCTGCACAACATATACCAGTGGTGTTAAAAACATGGGCAAAAGATCTGAGCAGACATTTCTCCAAAAAAGATTTATAAATGGCTAACAAGCACACCAAAGATGCTTAACATCATCAGTCATTAAGGAAATACAAATCAAAACCACAACAACATACCCACTTCATACTCATAAGCATGGTTAAAATCAAAATGATAGACAGTAACAGGTGTTGGCAAGGATTCAGAGAAACTGGAACCTCATGCCCTGCTCCTGGGAATGCAAAATGGTGCACCTGCTGTGGAAAGCAGTCTGGCAGCTCCTCAGAAAGTTGAACATGAAATTTCCATGTCACTCAACTCCTAGGTATAACCCCAAGAGAAATAAAAACATAGATTCACATAAAATTTGTACATGAATAAATGTGGGTAGCAGCATCATTTGTAACAGCCAAAAACGGAAGCAATTTGAATGTCCATCGACAGATGAATGGATACACAAGAAGTGGTATATTCGTATGATTTAATTCAATATGACCTGGTAATAAAAAGGAAAAAAATTCTAATATATGGAACAATGTGGATGAACCTTGAAAACATTACACTAAGTGAAAGAAGCCAGTCACAAAAGGCCATATATTGTATGGTTCCATTTACATGAAATGTTTAGAAAAGCTAAATCTGTATAAAGACAGAAAGTAGACAGTGGCTTCCAGGGTTTGAGGAGACAGAGGAAGCGGGGAGTGACTGCTCATGGGTAAAGAGCTTCCTTGGTGGGTAATGAAGATGTTCTGAAATTGGTGATGTGTGCATAACTCTATGAATATACTAAATACCACCAAATTGTACACTTTACAAGGATGAATCGTATGATATCTGACTTATATTGCAAAAGAATTATTATTTTAAAAAAGGTGGTGGAAGAATGTCTCCAGCTAACAGATATGCTGTTAAGTGAAAAGATAAAAACAGCAGGTTCAAAATAGTATGCACAAAAATAAGGGGGAAATATGTGGAGTTAAGATTCTAATTATGGAAAAAATAGCTGTATAAAATGGCAAAATATATAATAGAACAGGTAATTCATCAGAATAGTAGTCCAAATAAACAAAAAAAAAGAAAAAAGAAAAGATATTCAGTTCTACTGTTAATCAAGAAAAACGAAAATAAAATCCCAACAGGATGTTCTAATCACACCCAAGATACTGGTGAAAATTAAGATGTGTGACAATATCAAGTGATGATGGATTGTGTCAAAAAACCCTTCCAACACTGCTCTTGAGCACAGAAACTGGTGCAGTCACTTTGGAGGCTAGCAAGCTGTGTCTGCTGAAGATGCGCACGCTCTCTCTGACCAGCAGTTCCACTCCAGGGACCTGCCCTCTTGCAACACTCTTGCATGTATTCACAGAGAAATGCACACAAGTATTTCAGTATAGCACTGACCAAAAACAAAACCCCAAAATTCCCCAAAGCAAAAACAAAACAAAACAAAATGAAAACAACCTAAATGATCACCAACAGGATAGTGGATTCAAATAAAATGTGATATAAAGTGTTACACTCTTGAAGTGCATGACTGTACTTCCAGGAATTAATTGCACTGTTGGGAGTGAGCATCGCAAACCTGTTACTGAGTATAAAAACAAGCTGCAGAAGAATTTATACCATTTACAACTATTCATGTAAGTAGAGGAACTTGAGAAACAATATGTAGTATTAGATGTTATTTAGGATTATATGTGTATGCTTTAAAGAATTTTAAATAATGCATTTTAGTGATAAATGTCACATTCTAGAAAGTGCTTACCCATAGGATGACAAAAGTAGGGGAATGCCTACATGAAGGCTGAGAAATAAATCTGTAGTTAACGTTCTATTTCTTGGGCAGGTGCAGGTGGAAACGTGGGTATTCATTATATTACTCTTTCTACTTTTCTCAGGTCAAAAGGATTTAGTAACTTTTTTTTTAACTCTACCAAGGAATCTTTCAGAGCTAATGTGATTAAGGATGTAGCTCCACTGCTTGTTCGTAGATCATTACGGGTCCCTATTATTTACTTGGGTTAATACATTTCCATTCCTTCCGCTCACAGGGGTGAATGTCTCAATTCATCTGGGAGCAGATACACTATAGATGCTAAAGAGCTAGCATTTATTATAGCACTTCTCAAACTTGAGCTTGCATCAAAATCACCTATGGAGCCTCAAATGGCATGGATTCCTTGGCCCAACTCTCAGAAATTCTAATTCAGTGGGAGACCTTGCCTAGTAATTTGCATTTCTAAAAGTTCTGAGGTGAGGCTGATAATGCTGCTCATGGACTAGACTCTGAGAGGCATTGCCAGACATTGGGCTAAGATCTATAAATGCATTAGTTTGTTTCATTTCCCTTGTAAGTGTAAAAATTTACTGGGAATCACATAAATAAGAAAATAAGCCACTTTTACAGATGAGAACGCTGAGGCTCAGGGAGATAAAAGCCTATGAGGCTGGACAGCTAGTGAGTAGCCGAAATAGGACTCAAACCTATTGAGTTGGCTCCAAATTGCTCACTCTTAAGCCACTAAGATACACTTACTGTTTCTCCAAAAAGTCCAAACAGGGCTAGAGACTGGCTCATACCTGGATCAGTGACCTCATGTTTTCAAAGTGCGTGTCCATGGCGCCTCCATGGGGGAAGTTCTGGTTCATCCTCTTCATGAGCTCTGTGAAGCAGCTGAAGGCGAGGGCTTCTGAGGAAGCAGCACAGGACAAACAATCAGCTGTATCATTGCCCAGGGGACAGGGGTTCCCAAAGTGATGGTCTAAGGCCCAGAGCTGGTTCAAAGTCCACAGCCAAATACATAACTTATGGACAATGCAGAACCAAGAGTATTCCATTTCAAGGGATGCTTTCTAATCTTAAATTCATTACATATTTCTCACCTTGCAGGTTTTGAAACATCTTCTTTTAGGAAATGATGGCTAACAGCAGATGCTCTTGTTAAGAAGATCCTTATTTGCTACAATGAAAAACTGATAATGTTTTGTTGGTCCCAAACTTTCCCCCCCCCTCTTTTGCCATTCTATTGGTTCCTGAAATTCTCAAGTATGGGAACCATTGTACTTGCACAGCAATTGTCAATACTGGAAGAACTTTTATAGATGATAAGCAAAGAAAAGGCCAGATAACTTTGTGAAATGCTTAGAATATCTGCTGCGTCAGGAATCACTACATGTATCTAGTAAGTAAAGGTGCTGACAAGTCCTGCAATTTGTTTTGTTTAACTCAGTGCTTCAAAAACTTTTTGAAAATGGTATTTTATTTTCTCTTAGCAATTGATAACTTTGGAGAAAGCTACACTAGTCTGAAGGGTTCTCAAAGTAGGATGTCATTTATTTTTTCAAAGTCATTTTTTAGAATAGTTTAAATCTATAAATAATTGAGACGATAGTAGAGTTCTCACATACTTCAAATCAGTTTCCTCTATTATTAACATCTTAATATTAGCACTACACCTTTGTTACACTTAATAAACCAATGTTGATGCCCTTATTAACTAAAGTATATATTCAGATTTCCTTAGTTTTTACTGAATGTGCTTTTTCTGTTCCAAGATCCCACCCAAGATGGCACATATGCCTCCTCTTGGCTGTGGCAGTTTTTTAGGCTTTTCTTGTTTTTGATGACCTTGACAGCTTGTGGGAGTACCAATCAGGTATTTCTGTAGGATCTTCCACCATGAGTAATGGAATTTGCCTAATGTTTCTCTCACAATAAGAAAGGTTATGGGTTATTGGACAGCAGACCATGGAGGTAAAGTGCCATTTTAATTATATCACATCAAAGGCATATACTATCAATGCAATTTAAGATTGATGTTGACCTTGTTCACCTGGCTGAGATAGTGTTTGTCAGGTTTTAGAGCTTTAATGTTTCTCCCTCACCCATACGTCCCACCATTCCCACCATACTGGACTTTTTGAAGGAAATCACCATGTGCAGCCTGTGGCTGAAGAGTGGGGTTGTACTCCCATTTTTGAATAGTCTTAGTAGTTTTAATACATTCACAATGTTGTGTGAATTCACCACTATCTAGTTCCAGAACATTTCTTCACTCCACAAGGAAACCCTGTACCCACGAAGCAGCCACTCCCCATTTCCCTTTCCACCCAGTCCCTGGAGAGGCTTGTAGCACTAGTCTACCTTCTGTCTCTGGCTTTGCCTTTTCTGGACATTCCATATAAATGGAGTCATACAAATGACTATCTATCAGTGGAACAGAAATCACAGTCCAGAAATAAGCCCTTTCGCTGATGGTGAATTGATTTTGACAATGATGCCAAGACACAGTTCAACTTGATTTGCATATTCCTACTGATTAATGATGTTGACTAGCTTTAATGTGCTTGTTGGACTTTTTCTATATCTTTGATTCTATTGAGAAATGTATATTAAAATCCTTTATCCATTTTAAATTATCTTTTTTATTATTGAATTATAAGAGTTCTTCGTATATTTTGGATAGAAGTCCCTTATCATCACATATTTGACCTGCAATGTTTTTTTCCATTCTTTAGATTCTCTTTGTTTTCTTGATGGTTTCCTATGGAATACAAAATTTTTCAATTTTGATGAAGTCCAATTTGCCTATTCTTTCGTCATTTATGCTTTTGATGTCACATCTAAGAAACCAATGTCACAAAGAATTTCTCTGTGTTTTCTTCTAAGAGTTTTACAATTTTAGTTCTTGTATTTAGATCTATGATCCATTTTGAATTAGTTTTTTGTCCATGGTGTGAGGTAAGGGTTCAACTTCAATCTTTTGCATAAAGATATCCAGTTGTTTCAGTACCGTATGTTGAAAAGACTATTTTTTCCTCATTGAGTTGTATTTCTGTATCAATTTTAGGGGTAGCTTGTCAATTTTTGCAAAAAAGGCAGCAAATTTTTGATAGAGATTGTACTGAATCTACAGATCAATTTGGAAAGCATTGCTACCTTAACAATACTAAGTCTTCAAGTCCATGAATATGAGGTGTCTTTCCATTTATTTAGGTTTCTAAAATTTTCTTTTATCAATGTCTTGTAGTTTTCGATGTACAAACACTACAGTTCTGTTAAATTTATTCATAAATATTTTTTCTTTTAGCTGCTACTGCAAATGGAATTGTTTCCCTAATTTCATTCTGGGATTGTTCAGGCATATAGAAGTACAATAGGCTTTTATTTATTGACCGTGTATTGTATCCTGCAACCTTGCTAAACTTATGAGTTCTATCTTTTCTTTTATTCCTTAGCATTTTCTATATTCAAAATCGTGTCATACATGAATAGAGATTTAACTTCTTTTCCAATCTGGATGGCTTAGATTTCTTTTTCTTCCTTAATTGCCCTGTAAAACTTGTAGTGGCAAATTAGATATCCCGTCTTGTTCCTGACCTCAAGGGGAACGTGCTCAAATCTTTCCTTATTTAATATGATGCTATTTGTGGGTTTTCTGAGGTGCTCTTTATCATGTTGAGTAAGGTGAGTAAGTTCCCTTCCATTCCTAATTTGTTGAGTGTTTGTTTTTTGTTTTTTTTTGGTGGTGGTGGGGGAGGGTCGCCACTTTGTTGCCCTGGGTCGAGTGCCTTAGTGTCACAGCTCACAGCAACCTCAAACTCTTGGGCTCAAGCAATTCTCATGCCTTAGCCTCCCTAGGAGCTGGGACTACAGGTGCTCACCACATGCCCAGCTATTTTTCTTTTCTTTTTTTTTTTTTTTAGAGACGAGGTCTCGCACTGGCTCAGGCTGGTCTTGAACCTGTGAACTCAGGAAATCCACTCCTCTTGGCCTCCCAGCGAGCTGGATTACAGGCGTGAGTCATTGTGCCCGGCCCTGTTGAGTTTTTTTTTTAATCATAAAAAGGTACTGGATGTTGTTATGTTTTTCTATGTCAATTGAGATACTTGTGTGTTCTTTGCCTTTTAATCTGTTAATGTGTGAATTACAATGATTTAGTTTTGTATGTCGAATCTCTCTTGCATTCCTGGAATAAACCACACTTTGTTTTTGTTTACAGTCCATTTTGTATCTTGTTGGAATAAGTCCGTTGATACTTTGATGAGGATTTTTGCATTTATATTCTTAAATAATATTGGTATGTAGTTATCTTATAATGTCTTTGTCTGGTACTGGGTGTCAGGGTACCAGTGGTACCCAGTACTCATATGAGGACTGGCCTCAACATGAGTTGGGAAGTGTTCCTTCCTTCTGTATTTTTTAAAATGAGCTTCTACATAATTGGTGGTAATTCTTTGAATGTTTGGTAGAACTACCCAGTAAAGCCATCTGGGCCTTACTGGCTTTTTTTTTTTTAAATTCATATTCACGTACATACAATCAGTGGCTAGCAAAGGCCTGGATGTGTGTTAAGTATTGGGCATCAAGGGACACAAGGAATTTTACTTCACTAGAATTGAATCTTGATGTGTTCTCCAGACAGGTCTTCTGAGCACCTGTCCTGACCCATTCCATGGAGTCACAAAGTGAGTTTAACCTCCCTGCCCTGTGGTGGGAAGGAAACTGTACCCCCCAGTCCTGGGGCAGGGAAGACACACTCACCATCATCCAGAATGACCAGCAGGGGAGCCAGAAGGTCACACATGCCCTGGACATAGTCTATCTCAATGTGCTGCCAGACGTAGCTATGAGAGATGTGAGGGGCCAGTGATGGCATGCACAACCCGCCTCTGCAGGCCCCTCTGCCCCTCACCCCTGCACGACCTGCCTCTGCAGGCCCCTCCTCCCGTGTTTGGTCTCCCACCCTTCACTTGGACCACTCCCTCAGCATCCTGACTACCCGTCCTACTCTCTTCAAGCATCCTATGAGCAGCCATCAGAATGACCTTCCTGAAGTCCAGCTCCAGGAGGCTTCTGTATGTTCAAAAACCTTCACAAGGTCCCCACTGTCTGATGGGATGATGTACAAACTCCTTTACTGGGGGTATAAAGCATTTATAACCTGTTCTCAATTCATGTTTACAGCTTACATATTACTTCTTAGTTTCTCTTCCCCTCCAGCCACACTTCCCCTTGCACAAATAAACCACATTTATACCTCGGTGCCTTTGCCCTAGCAGTTTCCTCTATCTGGAATCTTGGTCTACCCTTTATTAATATAACAATAATTTATATTTACTGAGCATTTTCTGTATACTCAGCCCACTATGCACGCATTGCACCATTTACTTTTGAAAATAATCACACGAAACAGTTACCATCATCATCCCATTTTGTAGCCATACAATCAATTAGTTACTACTAAATTGTCTGTAGTCATTAATTCTGGGCGAGTGGCATTGACTAGTGAAGATGAGGAGAAGTTTCTCTTTATATCTTATAAGGCTCTAATCTCCTTAACTTACTTGAATTTTTTAATAAGCAGGAGTTACTTTTGTATTTTTTTTTTTTAGGCAAGAGTGATACAAAGTTTATTGAGGAAGAGAAAGATAAGTTTACAGAGTAAGAAAGTTGACAAAGCAGGATATGTTTGCCATAGAAAGCCAATGAGCCTCC
Source organism: Nycticebus coucang (assembly GCF_027406575.1). Classification (NCBI taxonomy): domain Eukaryota; kingdom Metazoa; phylum Chordata; class Mammalia; order Primates; family Lorisidae; genus Nycticebus; species Nycticebus coucang. Next base: position 143,947,646 of record NC_069783.1, on the reverse strand, counting down.
ATTGACAGGGCAAATATGCAAAGAGGCCAACGTCCGTATTTTAATAAATGCCAGTAGTTATTTTTTAATGAATAGTACTTAAGCCCTAGATCTTGACTTAAAGAAAAAAAGAAAAAGAAGGCAGATTGTAGAGATAGAGCGATGTGGCTGTGAGCTACCCACAGCCCAGAGTGCTCTGAGTAATGTAGTTCCTCTCTGAGCCTCCACATCCCCACTTATAAAAAGGGATAGGTTGAGGGTTAGTTGAGGACTGATTAAGCAATGATCAAAAAAGGCTCAGAACAGTGGTATACAGTAGGTGCTTAATAAATGCTCGGTGTTGTTGTTATTATTATTATTTGTCAGTGTGGGTTGAAATTAGATTCCAGGTGGGAATGAAGTCAGCTTCAGAGACCGAAATAAATTCTCCCTGGGCCTGCAAAAGCCCTGATCTTGTCCAAACCCTCTCCCTTCCCGGGTCCTTCCCCTCACCCCCACCACCTGCACATGATGTTGCACAGCTTCTCCAAGTTGGCAGGGGTGAAGTACCAGTAGTTGCGGTCACACCTCTGCACATCCTTCTCGATGCGATGCAGATTCACTGTATATAGGTCCAGCAGCTCTGGCTATAAGGCCCTAAGAGGGGAAGAAATGAAAAATTACACCCAACTCCTCACTAGGAGACAAAGAGCATCTCCCCTCCTCCTAATCCTCTCCTGGACCGCTTGGGTGTTTGATTTCATTTGTTTTTATTTTTTTTTATTCCAATAAATTTAGGGGGTACAAATGGCTTTTGTTACATGGATGAATTGTATGGTGAGAAGTCTGGGCTTTCAGTGTATCCATCACATGAATAGTTTGTTTTGAGGGCAAGTGTCTTTTATTCTATAGGATAAAATTCTTTCTCAAAGAGTCGCAACTACAGGGAATGCATTGCTCTCTGCTAGAAACTGGATAAGGAGAATGGACGAATGCACTCTGGGCTTAATTTTGAAATTGTTCAATGGTATGACAAGGAAATGGCAACATTTAAGGACCAAAACCTAATCCAGAAAGGTGAGATAACACCAAAATTGGCTTACTCCCTGAGGGAAGATGCCAAATTGGAAAATTTAAGCTTAGATTTAATTACTTTGTGTTCCCCAAACCTTCTGAAGTGCGGAGTCTAATAAAAGACCTTCCTGAAGAAAGGTAGAACCCCAAAGAATCACACCTTCAGTAAGGGATGACTAGAAAAACTATTAATACTAATGTCTCGGGGTCTCAAAACAATGCCTTGATGCCCTGAACATATGTATAAATTAAGTATAAATAATCTCCCTAGATGATTAAGAGCCACAAGTCAGGTTTACAACTCATGCAGGTTTATAACCCACATTTCCACAACCTGGATGGTATGAAAGATCAGAGAATTTAGTTCAAAGTCATCTCACACTTGTATTCTTCTGGTACCAGGAAGAAAACCCTCTATTGAGGCATCTGCTTCACACCTAGGCTTTAAATAGGGCAACAGACAGAACTCCAAGAAATACGAACTTGTACTCAAAAATCAGAAAACACCCCCAGAGAAAGAAAGGCATCATAAATAACAGCATAAATACCAGACAGCAGAATGAGACTCCTGCTTAGTTTTTGCTGTATTTAAAGCAAAATACATAAATATGTTTGCTGTATTTAAAGAAATAAAAGAGGTTAAAAACAAGAGGAATAGATTATAAAAATAAGTAGATTGTTTTAAAGCACAACTGCAGAAAAGCCAAATAAAACTTTAAAAAGGCTTATTAAATGCTAATTAGAGAAAGGTGACAGAAAATTAGACACTCTGAAGAGAGAATTAGTGAATTGAAAAGAGATCTGAAGAAAATATCCAGAATTCAGCACAGAACGTCAAGGAAATGATAAAATGAAAGAGAAGTGGTATCCATAGAGGACAGTGTGAGAAGATGTAACAAACGTTTAACCAGAGCTACAGCTGGAGGGAGAAAATGGGGAAGTAGCAACAGCTGAGTAAATAATAGATGAGAATTTTCCAGAACTGTCTAAAGACACCAATTTGCAGATACATAAAACCCAACAAACCACTACAAAAAAGAAATCCATACCTAGGCACACAATGTCACACACCCAAAAAAAGAACCCTAAAGGTGGGCAGCGCCTGTGGCTCAAAGGAGTAAGGCACCAGCCCCACAGGCCGGAGGTGGTGGGTTCAAACCCAGCCCCGGCCAAAAAAAAAAAAAAACCCTAAAGGCAGCCAGAAAGAGAGGAGATTATCTTTAAAAAAAATGAAAATTAGATCTTTCAAGATTTTTTAAAGGAATGACAAGTAAACAACTGATTTATCCACAGCAACAACGGAATCTACAAGACAGTGGAACAATACCTTCAAAATACTGAGAGAAAACAACTACAATCTAGAGCTGCATATTCCGTGAAAACACCTTGCAAGAATAAGGTGAGATGAATACTGTTCAAAATGGAGAGATACTCTGCAACAGGACATGCTAAAGAGTGCATGCACTTCGTACAAAAAGACGGGTATCCCAGAACGAGAGGCCTATGATGTAAGAAGGAATGAAACGCTAAGGATGTGGATGCCACTGGGGCATGTGCCCCTCAACAAGGGAGAGAACCAAGAAAGAGGTAAATATGAGACGGAAAATAGAAGAGAAGCAAAGCAAAGGGGACGTGAGATGAGGGTGGATGACAACTACAGCTCAGGCATGGGGACAGGGCAAGGCCTGAAAGCCTCGGGAATTCTTTGGATGTACCAAATAAATAAACCTGACATATCCAAATACTTGAGAAGAGATTTTTAGAAAACTGGAAGATTGGGGGAGTGAATTGATGATAAATACATAGCAAAGTCAGTAAAAAACCTCCTTTCAGCTGACGTCCCTTGGCTTGGACTTTCTGGCAAGGAAGCAAATTTGAATATTCAAAAGAAACTGGACCTGAGTCTAAATCACAAAGCTCATCATCAAGGTTGCCGGTGATCAAGTGCTTACGATGTCCCACGTACATGGGACTTTAACTTGTTAATTTTGAAAGCAACTTAGGAAGGAATAGGGAAACGGAGGCTCAGAAGGAATCAAGTGACTTGCCAAAGCTGAGATTTGAACCCAGGATTATTTACTGCAAAACCTGTGTTCTTTAAATATTATCCTCCCTCCCAAATGTGTTTCTGTAGTGAATCCTCTGTGATGGGCAAAATGCAACAACCCAGAGGGCTCACTACTGGGTTGTTCTGGATAAAGGGTTTGTGGTACATCCCCTCCATCCTACAGCTGGAGCTAAGATAATTGAGTGGAGAGTCCTGGTGACTTACAGAGTAGGTGACACCACTGGACGACACAGGGGACACCTCATTGTTGGCAGAAGTGGTCACAACCAGAGAAGCCAGCGCAGGGAAGAGGCTTTCCATCTCAGGCTCCTCTGAGAGGTTGTCCTCACTGTCCATCTGGCTATGTTTCTCTGCCTCGCTGCCCCGCCAGCTCTCCATCCCAGTATCATCCTTTTCAGGCAGGGCCACGTCCATGCTGCCAGTGATGGACATGAACTCATCCATGCTCTCGTTGGCAAGGAGGTCACTCTCCAGGCTGTCCTGCACAGCCAGCTCCTCACGAGCCTCGCCTTGGGAAGTGGTGGCCTCACTGCTCTGCCTGTCATCCATGCTGCTGTCCCTGGGTTGCAGCACTGGGGGGATATTCCGCTGGGCATCCAGGACACTGTCTTCTATGCTCAGACTGGGCTCCAAGTGCTCCGAGAGGCCCGAGGAGAAGTTATGGGAGGAGGGATGCCCAGAGTCTGGGGAACAAGTGCCATTCACCAGGTTCCCATTCGGGATCTTGGGCTGTTTCCCTTCCAACCTGCCTTCAGTTTCCACCTGCTCCACCTCATCAACAGACTCAAACACCTGAGGACAAGGTGCACAGAGACAGATGGACTAGGATGCCCTGCTCACAGCAGCAACCTGAGTACCCAACAACAGGGATCGGTCCAAACATGCCACACGCACACAGTGGAATACCAGACAACCAAGTAAAAAGAGAGGTAGAACAAGGCAGAATACAGATTCCTGCTTGTGATAAATAAAAACGTGACCTCCATGCTTGTGTGTGCATAGAATAAGCCAGAAGGGGACCTAGGGCATTGAAATGGGGGAGGAACATGTTTTTTCATCAGACAGACCTCTACCACGTGCACATCATTCTTTAAAAGGAAAAAGAAAAAGGATCAATTTTTAAAAAAAAGAGTCTTTTATAGCCATATGGTTGATAATTATGGATCAATTTTAAAATATAGTTGGATATATATGAGACAATATGAAGAAATATCCAGGATACATTTTAAAGATTTATTTGTGTTTCTTTATGTCCTCAGGTCATATCCCATCAAGGTTAGACAGCCAAAAACTGTATTCCAAAGTCACCTGAAATATTTCTTTTCTCTTATCTCACCAACTTGATTTATGGTTAGTTTTGTATATTTCTGTGCTTTTAAAAACTTATTTTGGATTTAATTGGTTTAAGATAAGTAAAAAAATTTGCCTAACTCCATTTAAATTCAAAGTCAAAATTAGAAAAAAGAAAAAGCATATTCAGGGAAATGTAGCTTCTTTCCCTGTCCCCTCCCCCTCTTGGTAACCATTTTGATTTAATTCTGGTTTATCTTTCTGCTGTTTTTGAAAGCAGATGCAAAAATATACCTATATTAATATTTCCTCTTTTTACAAGAAAGGTGACATACTACACGTTTCTTTTCTTCTTTGATATCGAGGGAGATCGAGCTATCTCTTTTCATCAAATGAAATGGAAAGTTCTTGAACACATTGATGGCATTTATGTAGAATTTTTTTTAAAGACTACCAAACACTGCTATATTTGCTATAACATTGCTATATTATTTACAGCTTTCTGTTATGTAAAGGCATACAGAAGGTCTTGAAAGGATATTCAGCAAAATGATGATGGTGATGTTATTTCAATGGTGGGCAACCAGGGATTAAAGATGATCAAAGTAAACTTTGACTTTCTCTGCAATGTTTTAGTTTTTTACAGGGGGACTAGATTCATATGTTACTTGGAAAAAACTTGACTTTTAAAGCTAGTATAAAAAGCTTAAATAACCCAGAAAATGAACTGCAAATGATGGACATCCAATCCCCATCACCTGGGGTGGAAGGGAGGGGCATGGGCTGGCAGGGTGAGGCCGGTGGAAGGGTTGGGGCCTCTGAGCGGTCACCTGTGTGCTGCTGCTGGAGTCACTGTGCAGGCGGATGTTCTGGTGGCCCGAGCTGCAGCTCTGGGAGGACTGAGAGAAGGAATAGGAGGGAGAGAGGGTGAGGCTGCATCCTGGCCCGCAGCAGGAGTGTCTGCTGGTCTGTGAGCCAAGAAGCCTGATTTCCTCTCTATCCTGACTGGCTCACCCCCTCAGGGGCTCAGCTTCTTAGCTATAAAATGCAAAGAGGGAACCACTCCCTGCTTCCCAGAGCTTCCTCAGAGACTGCTTTGGCCTCTAGGCCTCCACCTCCCACTTCCACAACTGGAGCACCCACCATCAACCGCTCTCTACTTGAGACGTCTGCCAGATATTTTAGTTCAGAGTAACTGGTTGTATTTATGGCTCATTTTTATTTACCTGCTGCCTGCATACGTGCCTTCTGCCCTTGAATTTGGCAGTTCTTGCCTATTCTGATGCTATGCCTGGCCATGTGGCTTGCTTCAGTCATCGGGATTAGCAAACTTAACTCAGTAGAGGCTTAAAATGTGCTTGTGCATTTCTGGCTTATCTCTTCAGCATCTGCTCCTTGCTGGAGGGACGATGAGGCCCCTGGTGCACACGGCTGTGTCATCACAGACAAACGAGAATGCCCAACTGAGATCAACAAACCTTTTAGTTAACCAGACACAGACAGCTGATGCCAGAGTGAGCCCCACCCAGCCCAGCTCAGAGCAGAACCTCTCACCTGGTCTCACAGACTGGTGAGCAAAAATAAATGTTGATTTTTGGAAGTCACTGACTTTTGGTGGTTGTTTGTTATACAGCAGTATCATGGCAATTGATAACTGATAGAGATAACTGGTGAACAGAATTAACCTTTTTTTTCTGAGCTCCTGCTTGAGGCTGTTTAACTGGAGGTTCTGGGAGGTTACTGGAACATTCTTGACATTCTAGGACATTTCTGACAGTAACTAGCACGTAGTAGGTACTCAATAAGCATTTGTTAAATCAATTAAAGCCAGACATTGTGCTAGGGACTTTATATACCTTGTCTTGTTTGAGCTATACACAAACCTCCTCTGTACACCTGATTATTCCCACTTTACAGATGCAGAAACTGAGGCCCAGAAGAAAAGGTGCTTGCAGGAGACCCCAGAACTAGGTAAGGGTGGAGTTAGAACCCAGGTCTAATTGCAGAGTCATTCACCCCCCCCAACCTCAAAAATAAAGCCATGACTGGTACTGTCCCAAAACCCCAGACACTCAGCCTAATAAAGCAAGTCTTGGCCTTCACCACCCCTCTTGTTCCCTGAAGCCACTGCTGTCACCTCATTGCTGATGGTGGAGTCTCTGTGCATCATTCGGTGCAGGTGGCTGTCTAGGCTGGCTCCCGAGGAGCATTTGGCCAGAGCTGCAGCATGTGACTCCCGCTCCCTCTGTCGCACGATTGCTTCGCAGCCCAGCCACTCGGCCATGGTCTGTGCATAGCAGGCACGAATCTGCTCATCCACCTGCCAGGGCAGATGCAAGGTCACTTGAAATGCTGAGGCCCCTGGAGAGAGTCAGCCTCACCTGAAGAGAGTGGCTCTGAACCATCCAACATTCATGCAATTAGCAATTAGATATTCGCCGAGTACCTACGATGTCACATCTAGCACTGGCAAGGCCCTGAAGGCACAGGAAAGGGAACAAGCTACATCTTTCTTTCATTTTTTCCCCTTCCTCCCTCCCACTCTTCTTTCTTCCTTTTCTCTCTCCATTTTTTTTTTTTCTTGTTTGTTTTTTGAAATAAGGTCTCTCTCTGTTGCCTGGGCTAAAATGCAGTGATGTCATCATAGTGATTACAACTTACTGCAACTTCAAAGTCACGGGCTCAAACAATCTGTCTGCCTCAGCCTCCCTAGCAGCTGGGACTATAAAGCTGTGCCATTCTTCCCAGCTAATTTTTCTATTTTTTAAGAGATAGGGTCACACTCTCGCTCAGGGTGGTCTTCTCTTAGCCTCCAGTGATCTTCCTGCCTCAGCCTCCCAAAGTGCTGGGATTACAGGTGTGAGCCACTATGCCTGGCCTCTCTCTTCATGCACACAACCATTGTTGAGCCCCTACTATGTGCCACACAGTGTACAGGCCCTGGGAACACCAAAAGGAAAAGACTACTTCTTTCCTTTTGTACTACTTTCCTTCCTTCATTTCTCACTCAAACATTCATTCACTGATTCATCTGATTTGATAAGCCAGATGATGAGTACATAGGACTTCTGTATTATTTTGCAACTTCTTGTGAACCTGTAATTACAGATGCTCATTAACTTACAGTGGTGTTAAGACCAGATAAAACTATCACAAACCAAAAACACTGGAAGTCAAAAATGCATTTTTGGTGTGCCAGAGCCCAATAAGCTCATTGTAAAGTCAAAAATTCATTATGTTGAACCATCATGAGTAAGGGATCATCTATATTTCAAAATAAACTTTTTGAAAATATTAATTGCATCTGTTTCTTTTTTACTTCTTAAATATAACCACTAAAACATTTAAAATTATAAATGTGCTACAATAATCAAGATAGCATGGTATTTACAGGACAGACACATGGATTAATGGAACAGAATAGAAAACCCAGGAATAGACACACAAATCCGCCCAAACAATTTTGGACAAAGATGCAGAAGCAATTCAGTGGAGAAAAGATATTTTTTCGACAGATGGTGATAGAGCAACCAGATATTCACAAGCGAAAAATGAACTCAAAATGTTCTATATTTAATGTAAATACAAAACTTCTAGGAGAAACTGTAGGAGATCTTCAGAATCTAGATCTGTATCAAAAGCACAAAAAAGCACAATCCATAAAAGAAAAACTTGCTAAACTGAAGTTCATCAAAGATTTAAAAATTTGTTTTATAAAAAACTCTAGGGCCTGGCACAGTGGCTCACACCTATAATGCCAGCACTCTAGGACGCCAAGGCAGGAAGATCATTTGACCTCAGGAGTTCGAGACCAGCCTGAGCAAGAGTGAGACCCCCTGTCTCTACAAAAAGTAGAAAAATTAGCCAGACATCATGGCAGATGCCTGTAGTCCCAGCTACTAGGGAGGCTGAGGCAGGAGGATCAACTGAACCCAGGAGTTTGAGGTTGCTGTGAGCTAGGCTGATACCAGGGCACTCTAGCTTGGGCAACAGAGTGAGACTGTCTCAAAAAAAAAACTAAACTAAAAATGACTCTATTAAAAAGATGACAAACTAAGACTGGGAGGAAATATTTGCAAACCATGTATTTGACAAAGGACTATTACCTGAATATAGAAAGAACTCTCAGCAATCCAATTAGAAAACTGGCAAAAGGCATGAGCAGCCATTTCACCAGAGAAGATATACAATGGTAAATAAGCGCATGCAAAGATGTCCAACCTCATTAGCCATTTGAGAAATGCAAATTGAGAACCATAATGAAATATCATTTATATACCGTCAGAGTGGCTAAAATACAAAAGAGGGGCAACATCAATCCCGGGTGAAGATACAAGTGGGAATCATTCATTCATATATATAATCATTCATATATATCATTCATATATTGTAACATGAAATGGTACAGCAGCTGCAAGTTTCCCAGTTTCTTATAAAACCAAACATGCAACTACCATATGACTCAGCAATTGGATTCTTGCTCATTTGTTACCAGAGCTATGGTAACTTGTACTCATCCAACATACACACATGGTATTGGCATGAATGGTACGTGAATGTTCTTTGCAGCTTTATTTGTAATAGCCAAAAAACTAGAAACAATCTAGCTATATGCACCAAAAGGTGTGTAGTTAAACTGTAGAACATCCACCTCATAGAATACTGTGCAGCCACAAAGAGGAATCAGTCCCAATAAGTTACATACCAAATGATTCTATTTATACAACACTCTTAAAATGACAAAGTTATAGAAATGGAGAACATATTGTTAGTGGTTTCCAGGAATTAGGGACAGGCGCTGGAAGGAGGTGGGTGTAACTATAAAAGTACAACATCTCAGGGTCCCTTTGGTATTACAGATAGTCTGTATGTTGCCTCTGGTGATGGACACAAATGTCCACATGTGAGAAGATGGCAGAGAACAAAACACACACACACACAAGTATCGGTAAAACTGGGGAAATCTAAATAAGATTAGTATATTGTAGCAGTGTCAATACCCTGGTTGTGATATTGTATTACATGACAATTTTGCAGGATGTTACCATTGGAAGAAGTTGGGTAAAGGATGCATGTTATTTCTTGACATTATTTCTTACAACTGTATGTGGATTGATAGTTATAGCAAAATAAAATGTTTATTTGAAAAATTACAGGCAGGCTGGGTGTGGTGGCTCACTCCTGTAATCCTAACACTTTGGGAGGGTGAGGGTGAAGGATCATTTGAGCCAGGAAGTTTGAAATTGCAGTGAGCTATGATGATACCACAGCATGCTAGCCCAAGTGACTGAGTGAGACCTAGCTCAAAAAAATTCTGTTTTACATATGTAGCCTGTGTTGTCTACCTATTAGCACTGCCGTTGGGGTTCCTGTCTCCCCAACATCTCCCAGATCCATCTTGGTCCAACATGAGGAGAGAGTTCCCCTAGCCTCAGAGTATCTGGTTCCTTTTGTTGCTAAAGATCCTAGCACCCACGGGTCACCAACCTCCTTTCTTTCTGTTTCTGTCATCCCGAACTGGTAGTGGCCCAGGAGGAAGGGCCACACGGCCTTGCGGATCTCCGGCTGGATGCCTCCGTAGTAAATGAGAGGCAGCAGCTCCTGCGGTTCGTAACTCTGCGGAGGGCAGGGCGGAAGCAGACTGTGGTCGTCTAAAGATCAGGAAATGGACTCCGTGGCCTAGCAGCCCTGCTCCTCGGACCCATCCTCCAAATATCCTGATGTGAGCACACAAAGCCATGCGTAACTAGATATTCATCACAGCGTCATATGAAAAAGCCACGCCCCAGCAATTCTTCAACTGCCCATAAACACAAACATGCACACCACATGGGTACGCCACACAGGGATTTAAAGAGGGGGGCACATCTATCAGGACCTACATAAAAAGATGCTCAATGTGTATCACTGAGGGGGGAAAAAAAACAAGGGGCAGAACATGTCTACTATGAACCCATTTTTATAAAAAGAAAAAGAAAGGGCTGTATATAATGAAGTAATCTTTCCAATCTCCCGTCAATTTTCCATACTGTGTTAATGTGGAAATACCTTGGAGTTATTAATTTTGGCTCAGCTTTAAGAAAACATCTCCAAAGCAAATTAATCCAAAATGAACATTTCCAGCTGCTGCCTCATATGCTAATACATTTTGTGCAAAAGTAAGATGACTTTAATAGCTTACCTGCTTGCCTTTTTTTTTTTTTTTAATTCATTTTCAGGCAAAGGCTTTGCAGCTACAGTTAGTGAAGCTGAGGGACTGGCAGGTTCTAGTCCTGACGGTGCTAGAAGGCTGCTCTGAAAGGCTCCAGAGACCCTGCTTTCCTCTGACCTCTTTGTTTCACATTCCACCTATTTCACATCTTAACATTAATCTTAGGTGTACTCTGAAGCCCACATCTGGACTCCATTTCCCAGCCTCCTTTGCAGTTAGGTTTGGCCATGTGACAGGTACATGGCCAATGGGGTATGCTCCTCTATTCTCCCTTTCTGCCAGCTGGAGGCAGACGATCATGAAGCCCTGGAAGACCATGGGACCACAAGACCCTAGGACCCTGAACCTCTCAGAGGAAGGGGGATGCCTACTTGCCAGGAACGCCCATCTCCAGAACTGCTGAGTGAGCAAGAAATAAAACTTTATGGTGTCAGGCAAATGAAACAGTGGGGACTGTTTGTTACTGGGGCTCAGGCTACACTCATACAGCAATGCAACTAACAAGGGTGAAAACACGGCCAAAGGCTGGGAAAGGTGTTAGATGAACAAATATTTATTTTTAAATGAACAAATATTCATTTTTGACTATTGTTTCAACCAATTCGTCCTTAGACTGGTGCTTCCCCAATGGGAAAGATCATCAAATATATATATATATATTCTTGGGCTCTACTCCCAGAGATGCTAAATCAACAAAACTGGAGCTAAGCCCAGAAATCTATAAATCTTTTAAATTCCTTGGGAAATATGCACACTCAGAGACTGCTGTGGGATAGGAACATTATGACCTTTGGAGAATATGACTGGGTGTATCTATTTAAATTATTTAAATTTTAAATGTACATCAAGCACTTTTACTTCTAGGAATCCTCTCTTGTAATAAAAGCACTAGTACAGAAAGGTATGTGCTTATAAAGATGTCAACTGCAACATAGTTTGAAATAATTTAGGGAGAATTTGAATAAATTATGGGGCATCCACATGTGAAATGCTAAGGTTCTAACATTCAATATTTCACCTAGAGATCTGAGGGATGTCCTCGATATAAATGTAAATTTGTCACTTAAAGTATAAATGTCCCTCACTTAAAAAAATAGGCAATATAGACATAATGAAGATATGGCTTTGTATCTATTACATATTATATGTAGATATTATATTTCTATATGTATTGTATCTACACATAAATCTATAAAGATACAAAGATAAAGACAAAGACGAAGATATGTACTATAGATATAAATATAGATAAAACATATACAGATATAGGTATTTTATGTAGATTTGCATCTATAGATATAGATGTATAGAAATAAAGATATATAGAGATATTCCTATGGATAAACATAGGAAATATTCAGAAGTGTCTACACCAAACTGAGGATCAAAGCATCATTCATTTGAATGATCCAAACTAGAGGGATGAAGGAGAAAGACAGCATTTAAAATTTCATTTTAATTTTGTACACCTGCATTCTTCATGCTTGGAATTGTTACAATAAGTAGGTATTACTCCTATAATTTTTAAAAAACCCAACTCTTTCTGGCAAAAAGAAAAATAATCTTTCTGTTTGCCCAGATTTGGAATCTGATTTGTCTTTACCACCGAATCCAGTGGCATCTTAGAAGTAATGTACAGAATAGCACCTTCCTTCAAGGTGTGGAAGCCAGCCTGGCCCAGGTGCTCACCAGCTCAGCCCTCCTCAGTCCCTGGGTGGGAAGGTGCACAGAAATTGGGCCACTAGATTGATTCAGTGTGGAGGAAACAGGGACGTCCTTCTAAATTTTGTTCTTGGCAGAGATAAACTAGTGCTTCTCAAAGTGGGTTCTACCTTCCTGCTAGGCATAGAAGGCACTTTTCTAATAAAGGTTTCAGTGGCTAAATACATTCAAGGGAATATTCCATATCCTCTCTCCCATGCCCCAATTTCTTAAGAGGGGCAAGTATATTGCACAGCCAAGGCTCTGAGAAGTCCTGCAAAATACAGAGAACTGTTTAACTTCATTTGCCTATTTGCCTATGAAACTTTTTTTAAACATAAACATTTCTCTTCCAGAAATATTTGTATTCTAATAAAAAAAACTTAGAAAGAATTCCAGGTGAACTATCTGGGCCCAAGACAGAGATGGAACAAAGACTTTAGAAGAGTGGTGGAAGGGTTTTCTTGGTCTAGCTGCCTCCCTCTAACTTAGCTACTCTTAGGTAGTTTGGACTAGGCTGTAAATTCCTCCGAGCTGGGGTCATGTCTCAGCATTTTGTACAGGACTGAGCATACAGCTGATGCTTAATAATAAATGTTTAGTGGCCAATTCATTCTCTACTCCCAGGTGAGCATATGTTTTCTTTTTTTTTTTTCCTTTTTTTTAATTTTTATTAAATCATAGCTGTGTACATCAATATGATCATGGGGCACCATACACTTGGTTCATAGATCGTTTGACACATTTTCATCACGCTAGTTCACATAGCTTTCATAGCATTTTCTTAGTTATTTTGCTGAGACCTTTACATTCCATGTTTACTAGGATTCACATATACCCTTGTAAGATGCACCGCAGGTGTAATCCCATTAATATGTTTTCTATTCCCTCTATCTCCATCCTAGAGGGCAGAAGTGAGCTGTGGGTCTTAGAACTCTCAGCAAGAGGAAGGGAGGTTGAGTTTGTCTATGCAGAATCCAAGCAAGGCAACTTGAGCCCCCACAAGCAGGTGGGATTTTTTCTTAGGTAACAAGGTGACAAGATGACCTTCCCTGCAGCCTCGGCACCATTACAGGTCAACCTCAGTTAAGCCTTACTGTGCTGTCCTGAAGGTACTGCTCCCAGATCCCGGCCGTCAGTCCCTGTCCAGCATCACAGGGCAAGTCTGGAGACACGATCATGTGATTGACCAGGGCTGACAAGTGGGTCCTCATGGTGGACAAGTGTCTGCAGTAGGCAAGCCCTGTCAGGGGAGGGAAGGAAAGTGTCATCATCCACCATCTGATACCACCTCACCTTGTCTCATGAAGTCTCCAGGGTCTGTCTTAGTCCCCTTCTTACTGAACTCCCATAATTCAGTGAATTCTCATCATCTCCTCTCCCCTTTTCCAGACAAGGAAGGTGAGGCCCACAGGGGGACTGTCACTTGCTGACTTGACTGTTCATTAGCTCTGTTACCCTTGGGAAGTCTGATCTCCTTTCTTAGTCTCTGTCCAGGTGGTTCCACTCTCCCCTGCTGGAAGCCAAAAACTTTAATTAATAGGCTGGAGTCAGAGAAGGGCAGGAAGGAAGGGGGTCTGTGACTCCGCAGGTTCGCTATGGCTCTGTCTGCTTTCAGTCCACACAAAGAAAGAGAATGTGAGATATGGTTGAATCCCATCCAAATTGCATTTGGATGGGTATACATCTCAAAGAAAGGAAATCAATGGCTCAAAGAAATATCTGCACTCCCATGTACATCACAGTACTATTCACAACAACCAACACAGAGAATCAAGCAAAGTGTCCACCAACCGATGAATGGATAAAGAGAATGTGGTACATATGGTACAATGGAATACTATCCAGCCATTAAAAAGGAGTGGAATCCATCATTTGCAGCAACATGGATGGAACTGGCAAGAAGCCAGGCACAAAAAGACAAATATTTCATGTTTTCACTCATATGTGGGAGCTGCTCGTTGTAGAAGGAGAGAGTACAGTGGTGGTTGCCAGAGGCTGGGAAGACAAGTTTGTTCATGGGTATAAAAATACAGTTAGATAGAAGAAATAAGTTCTCAAATTCGATAGTACAGTAGAGAAATTATAGTTAACAAAAATGTACTGTATTTTTCAAAAGAGCTCAGAAGAGAAGAATTGTAATGTCCCAACACAAAGAAAAGATAAATGTTTGAGCTAAGGGATATAACAATTACCTAGACTTGATCAATACACATTGCATACCTATAAAAATAACACAAGTACCCCCAAAATGCATACAATTACAAGCTATAAAACAATTCAAAAAGATTCCCACTCAAATTGCAGGTGGATAAGAAAGGGCCCAGCAAGAAAGTAACTGGGGAGATGCTGAGGGCACTTAGTTTGCTTTCAGAGATGGCCCTGCCCCCTTAAGGAGGTACCTGACAATGTGACACGGCTTATCTGTCCCACTCTGATCACCTGGAGGGTGCTGGGCAAAGTGCCTAGTACAGAGGAAGGACTGAGCCAATGCCAGCCAATGCTGTTAGCTCTGATCATGCCCCTTCCTTCTGCCTCTTTCTGTCCCTTTCTTCTCCAATTTCCAGAGAGAATTCTGAACCTTCTGGAAACTGAGGACTCATCTTGAAAAACTTCTTGATAATATTTACAGAGCATGCATGACATGCCAGGGAGCTGTCCCCAGTCTTTGCCTCAAACCTATGAAGCAGGGACCATTATTATCTCCAGCTGAGGCACAGACTGGTTATGTCCCTTGCACAAGTCACTTTGCTGCAAAGTGTGGAGTTGGGATTTGAAACCAGGACACTGGGCTCCATAACCTGGACTCTCAACCACTGTCAGGGATGAGCCAGATTGTCCAATGACATCCATTCCAGAGTGATCTCAACCTCTACCCCTTCCTCCAGGAAGATCTTCAAATTGGGTACAGAAATACCTGCCCAGTACCTGTTCCATGCCCAGCCATGCACCGGGATGAGTAGCAAAATAATAGGCAAAACCCCATCCTAGAGGAGCTCACGATCTACCTGCCTTTTTAGGCACCTGGGCATGTGACCTGCACTGCTATTTCATAGGCCCATGCAAATTGTATTAAGACTTTTCTAGAATTCCTGAAAATATACACATTTTATCTCCCCCATGGAGGCTGTGAAGCTGGGGTAAATAAAACCTGATAAGAATCAATATAGCAGAGAAAAAAACAACAAAGCCTTTGGAGTCAAGCAGGCCAGGGTTTGAATCCTCAGCTCTGCTGTTTCACTATGCTGCTCTGTGCCTTAGTTTCCTCATCTTGTTAAATGAGAATCATCAGAATAGCAGTATTATGAAATTAATTTTTAAAGTTTTAGGAAGAGATCAGACTACCTTACTCTTCTGCCTCTCCCCACAGGAGAAGGGAGCTGAAATTTATTGAGCACCCACGACATGCAATATTAGGTGTTTGGAACTTTATATGACACATGCTTCTCATTCAATCCTGAAAACAAACCCTCCAACGTGGGCCCTGGGGATGGAAAGGTTATTAAACCAAGTTTCTGTTCCCCAGGTACTCCTCTGTTCGCTGCTCTCTCTTGGGATCCAGGGACACAATTTATCTCCAATCTGTAGATGAGAACACTGAGGCTCAGAGAGAGGTTAACACAACTTCATGGAAATCAGACATCTATGGAATAAAGGAGCAGAGGTTCAAACTCCAGAGCTGATTTCCTCTGATATTGCTGGCATACAATAGGCACTCCATAACTGCTCCTCATAGACCACACTGGCAATGAAGGCCTATATGTACATCCATAGAAGGCTCTGGAAAGGATCTGGTACTTCATGTTGTCACAGAGAAGTTTCAGGGGAGCCCTGCAGATGGAGAGAGAGAAAGATGCTTTGAATAGATCCAAACATAGCCCAGTTTTCTGGCGAGAAGCAGAACTCAAGAGCGTAGGTTAAATCCAGACAGAGGGAGTGGAGGAAGACCTGCCATAATATTATTTCTACCCATATAGCATCAATGCCCCTTCTTCTATCAGTGCCCCAATTTTCCTTTTAGGAATCAACCCCGCCATAACTCTGTCCTTATGCTTCAGATGGAGATGACTCTACCTGGTACAGAACCCAGGTTGGGATCATAGTGATTGGATCAGAGATGATTATGTGATCCAATCCAGGGCAATGGGAATCAGCCCTGGGACTTTTATTGGAACTACTATAGCAAACAGACACACTTTCTCTCTCCCTCTTTTTTTTTTTTTTTTTGTCTGAGTCTCCAAGCAAGTGGGATATAGGGCAGTGTCTGCTGGGAGCCATCTTTGCCACTGCCTGGGAAGGGCCTACCTGACAATGGAACCATCACAGAGGCAAGCAAAGCTAAGAGAAAAACAGAGAGAGAGAGTCCTATGGGAGCACCTGGATCCAGCCATGCCTGAAGACACTGTGCCTCTCAACTTCTCAGTTACATCAAGCAATTTTCTTCTTTACTTCAACCAGTTTGAAGTGGATTGCTGTCACTTGCAGAAAGAGTTCTGACTTCTAGAGTGACCCAGGTGAACCAAAGTGAGCCAAACTGGGATTCAGAGTCTGGCTGTTTGCAAAGTAGGTGATGCCTCCAACCTTCTCCTTGCATGAGAATCTTGGCGGGGGGAGGCTTTTTTTTGGCTGAAAGAGGAGAGAGGAGCAAGACTCCACCATTGTTGAAGAAAACAAAGATTTTTGGAAGGACACTGTGTATTCTTACAGAGGACAGAATGGAATAATATCTGAGGACACCCAGAAAAACCTAGGGAGACCTGTGGGGGAAGAGTAGCTGAAGTCATTATACACATGGAGGCATTAAACATTAAAGTGTCTCACTTTGTGTCCTCAGCCTCAGGTCTGAGGCTCAGACTTGCTCAGGTTACATAAGACGGGATCACACTGGCAACTGTCCCACAGGGAACTTGGCTCTCCACAAGACAGTGAGCTCCCCGTCACTCCAAGTGTGTAAGCAGATGCCATAACAGGGGCAAAGGGTTACAGCAGCATTTCTCACTGGTCCATGGATCACGATCCCAAGATTTACTTGGGGTTTCATCAAAATGTAGATTCCTGGGCTCCACACAGACCTACTCAATCATGTTGCCCAGGAACTGGTATGTTTTGATCTCCTCTGGTAAAGTTTAGGAATCTGTGGTTCTATCATCACTTCTCAAACAAAGCATGTACATGCTCTTGGGATCATGTTAAATACAGATTCCGATCTAACAAGTTTGGGAAGGGAGAATGAGAATCTTCCCAGGTGATAATGCTGGTTCACTGAACACACACTGTGGAGCCAGGGGTTACATAACTTCAAAAATGTGATGCCAGCTCCCACCCCTTACATGAAGACTGGATCACCATGGGGACAGAAACCAGCAAGGACAAAAGGATTCCATTCTCCCAGGCCAGGCCAGCCAGGAATTGGCTGAATAGCTCCAAAGAGACAAAAACTCTATGGGCAAACAAATAGAGTTGAGTTTGAGATTTAACTGTATACAATAAAGCAGTAAGTGCCACTTATTGACTATTACTCTGTGCCAGGCACCACATGCTGGCTGCTTTAAACCATTATGTGATTTGGTCCTTACAGTAGCCATGTAAAGTGAGCATTAGAATATCCATTTTGGGCGGCGCCTGTGGCTCAGTGAGCAGGGCGCCGGCCCCATATGCCGAGGGTGGCGGGTTCAAACCCGGCCCCGGCCAAACTAACAAAAAAAAAAATAGCCGGGCGTTGTGGCGGGCGCCTGTAGTCCCAGCTGCTCGGGAGGCTGAGTCAGGAGAATCGCGTAAGCCCAAGAGTTGGAGGTTGCTGTGAGCTGTGATGCTACAACACTCTACCCGAGAGCGGTACAGTGAGACTCTGTCTCTACAAAAAAAAAAAAAAAAGAATATCCATTTTGTGGAGATGAAATCTGAGATGAATGTGGTTGGCACCAAGTAATATTTCTGGTATTCTTCTGGCTTCTAGGCACATGGTAGGGCTGTGCTTCCTGGCCCCTCGTGCATGGGACAAATGGGTTGTGAGCAGAAATAGCATGTGCTGCTTTTGAGTGGATCATTTATTGTTGGTTCAGGTCCACCAGAGCTATGGCTCCTTCTGTTACTGTGATTGGCAGTATTCAGGGTGGTAGTTTGCCTTTTAGTGTGGAGAAAGCAGAACCCCTAGCTGACCCATTATAGACACAGAGCAGGCCTGATATATAAAGCTTTGTTGTAAAAATACACCAGGATTTTGGGATTGTTTGTTACTGCAGCGTAACCTTGTTTATCCTGATACACATAAGTCAACTCCAATAGCTAGGACTTCACAAACTTAGCATTGAACCCAGATCTGGAAGATTCCATAGCCTATGTCTCCTCCGAATTTAGTGCAGGAGAAGAAAAGGCATCCTCTAGTGTTGGAAATCCTTCAGCCCCCTCCATTTACGGCTTGAGGCCCTCATACCTTTCATGGTTGCAACCATTGGTTAAGCTGCCATCAGCTGAGCCACTCTGTGAACAGGATGAACAAGAGGATTTCCGGGGACTGGGTTGCCACAGGGATGGGAGGTTGCTTACTGAGACTTCCATCAGATCCTGGGGCACTGTGGTGGACAGAAGAAAAGGCAGAAGAAAAGCCCCGGTTAAGCCCGTGTAGATCACAGAAAGCTCTCTCCAAAGCAAGCAGTTTATCCCCAGGCTAGCACAGGCAGAGAGAAAGATCCCCGAACGTGACAACAGGAAACAACAACCCCAATCATCATTTAACCCTGACCCTTCAGCCTGCCTGATCCAATGAAAGCCATCACCAAAACCTGACGGCCCAGCAGATGTGGCAGAGAGGACGACAGGCAAAGAAAGAAAGACAGAGATGAACCAAGAAAATAGGCCCAATCCGAGAATGGCGGCCAAGCCTTGCCACGTTGTCATTTAGTCATGCTCATAGGACGGTGCAGGAAGGAAGGGGAGCCTACTGGGTGCTGCTGGGGGAGGCTAATGTTCTGGAAGCCCCAGATACAGACTTCATGGGAGCTTCTAGTAGTGGGATTGAAGGGGGCTGGACTCAAAAGACAAGGCAGGGGACCCAAGGGCAAGAGAACAATAGCGTCCCCTCTGAACAAGGAAGAGGGCACCCACACTGTCCGTGGTCCTGAGCCACAGAGCTGCTGCACCAAGCAGGTCTCAAATAGATTGGCAACCCCCTGGAATCACATTGGGTGCTTGTTAAAGAGTCATAAGCCCATCCTATACCTGGTCTCCCAAACTAAGACCTACTGGAGACAGAGCCCTCAAATTGTTATTTTTAAAACAATTTTGATACAGCAGTCATGTTGGAGAGACCCTGATTGCCTAACTCTTGGATGCCGGTGATTTCTGACCACCTGCTCCAAAGATACAGCACTTATACTTTCTCTTATTTTATTTTTCTTTCTCTGATTCATGAAAACTTCAGTATCTGCAAAACTACATGACAAACGTGCATTATACATGTAACTGGGGACACATGCATTACAAATTCTATAGTCAATTGCCTGGCCTTTTGGCACTTCTAGACAGGTGCAAAAGTTTTATTTTCTCAGGGCAGGGCTCAGTAAACTTTTTCTGTAAAAGGCCAGGTAGTAAACATTTTAGGGTTTGTAAGCCACTGATAGAGATCAGTGCTACTCAATGCTACTCTTATAGTGCCAAAGTAGCCATGAACAAATATAAATAAATAAGCATGGGTATGTGCCAATAAAACTTTATACATAAATACGGAAATGTGAATTTCATGTCATTTTCACATGTCAAAAAATAATCTTCTTTTGATTTTATTTGATCATTTACAAATTTAAAAGTCATTCTTAGCTCATGGGCTATACAGAAAATAAGGCTAGATTGGGCCCAGAGTCTTAATTTTCTAATCCTTGTTCTAAGAAATTAAGAGAGGTGCACATTTTCCCATATATCATGCATTGCAAGGACAATTGGTAATGCCCTTCCTCTTCCTTTGGACTCCCAGGGGTGGGGGACTTGTGGATCTGGCCTCTCTGGTCATCATCAGAGAGCTCAGCAGCTGACCGGGGTCAGCTCCCCTGGACAGACAGAATACGAAGCTGCCTACAGAATGTCATTCTTGTGGCCACCAAACATAGCTCCTTACACTATTCTTCTCCATGCATATTCACCCACGAGCTAACCAAGAAAGACCAGTGAGCCCCTGTCAAATGTTTGAGAAAAATATCCCTAGTTCTTAGCCAATCTTGGGGAAGTATTTATCAGTTCAGCTCAGATGTGGCAACCGTATCTGCACCCCAGCCCTCACACACATGCAGACATCACTAAAATATCCCTTTGCTACTGAGCCCACAATACACCAAGCTGCCTTCTGCAGGGTGGAGGCTGAACAGTGAGAGGGCATCACTTTGAATCCTGCAGGACCAACACTCAAATGACAACATGGCAAAGGTGGCTGGCACCCAGCCCAGAAAAGAGGCGAGCCTGAACATTACTGGGGGGCTGCTCCTTCAGGCCCAGTGTAGGGAAGGTGGCATCCCATCTGGCTCGTGCCCACCGACTCCCCCTGGCCATCACCAGCATTGACCGGCCTACAGGAACCATCGTCCAGGCAGGGCCCACGGAGACAGGGGAGGTGCTGCCCAAGAGGTTGGGGGCAACTTGAGATACAAAACAAAAAGAACTAGTGAGATGGGAGGTCTGAGGTGGGCAGGAAACCGTGACAGCTGGAAAATCCAATTCCCAGAGGCTCCAACCCTTCCCCTACCCTGGTCTACACAGCTCCCACATATATTATCTGTGATCTGCAGAAGAAAGAATGCTGAATAAAATGCCTACTGGGTGCTGGGTGCTGGGCTAGGCAGCTGGCCTTATCATTAGTGACCCTGCAAGGGATGCCTTTACAGAATGCATTCCCCCATTCTATAGAAGAAGAAACTGAGGCTCAGAATGATGACGTAACTTAACCACCCAAGCCCCACCAGGTAGTAACCAGCATATCTGGTCATTTTGACTAAAGTCCCTCTTCATTTTCCACTGAAAACAGATGTTACTTACTGAGTGTGGGTACTATCATCATCCAACAGTAGAGATTAGGAATCAGAGGCACAAAGAATTTAAGCAACACACCCAAGACCACCCGGCTAACAAGTGGTGGAGCCAAGATTCCACCCCACAGGACTTGGCTCTGACATCCTGCTCATCTCATTATGTGAGGAAAACCTCAAATGTTTTCCCATAGGCCCTTCTCCCTACACCATCCGTTCACAATCGGGGCAATTTTGGCAACATCTGGAGATATTTTTGGTTGTCACAACTTGGGGATTAACTAGATGCTACTGGCATCTAGTGGCTGAATCTGGGCTCTTCAATGCACAAGACTAACCTCCCTCCCAACCCCCCCACAGAATTATTCAGCACCAAATACCCACAGTGCTGAGGCTCAGAAACCCTGCACTAGACCAGCACTCTGCAATAGCAACCAAGTTAAAAATCTTTCTAGTATCCACATTAAAAAAGGTAAAAAGAAACAGGTGAAATCAACTCCAACAATACATTCTGTTCAATATATCCAAAATGTTGTCTTTTTCACATATCATCAATATAAAATTAGTAATGAGATATTTTATATTCTTTTTTCCTTTCAGATAGAGTCCTTAAAATCTGGGATGTACTTTGCACTTCCAGGACATCTGATTTGTACCAGCAGTTGCATTTCACTTGCTTGGTGGCCACATGTAGCTTGTGGTTGCCATACCGAACAACACAGACACATTCTGAACAACAGAGTAATCTGAAAATGCCCTTATCTGTTTTAGAACTGTCTTCAGTGCACACGGAGGCAAAGAATCGAGTGGAGACAGGGGTGATAAGACACTGAAAGGCGGTTAGACCATCCATAGCCAAATCTTCCCTCTTACAAGGTAGAACTCTTTCTTTGCTTACAGCAGGCATCTGCAAATGTTTTCCCGTGAAAGTCATTCTATAACTAACTGCCTGGCCTTTTGGTTTTGTGGGCCATATCATCTCCATCACAATTATTCACCTCTGCTGCTGTGGCAGGAAAATAGCCACAGATCATATGTAAACAAATGGATGCGGCTGTGTTCCAATACAACTTTATTTACAAAAACAGGCAAATGGGCCAAATTTGTTCCCACGGGAAAGGCTTTTTTGACTTCTGATTTAGGTACTACTCCAGAAAGGACATCCTAATTCTCGCAGAGGAAAGTCACGAGATATTTTTTGTTTGTTTGGTTTGAGACAAAGTCCCACTCTGTTTCCCTGAGTAGAGGGCCATGGCATCATTGTAACTCACAGCAACCTCAGATTCTTGGGCTCAAGTCATCCTCTTGCCTCAGCCTCCCACGTAGCTCGGACTACTGGTGCCCACCACAACACCCTGCTCATTTTCTATTTTCAGTAAAGACAGGGTCTCCCTCTTGCTCAGGTTGGTTTCAAACTCCTGAGATCAAGTGATTCATGCTCCTTACCCTCCCAGAATGCTAAGATTATAGGCTTGAGCCACTGTACCTGGCTAAAATAGTTGTTATTGATAACCCTGTGTGGCTCAGGCCCTGAGAAATCAACCAACAACGGGGTTGCACCGAATCTGCTCTTGAGGATGAACATGGTAAAACCACAATGCCTTCTCCCCTGCCAATGAAAGCAGCATGCATGGAATGGTGATTAGAGACAGGTTCTGGAGCCAAATCACCTGTGTTCAAGTCCCAGCTGTTCTAAGAATTAGCTGTGTGACCCTGGACCAGTTGCTTAACTTTTCTGTGCCTCAATTTCCTCCTCTGCTGAAAAGGAGATGGTGAAGACAGTGGTAACTGCCTGGGAGGATTCTGGCAGGGATGAAGTGGATTGAGGCATGAACAGAGTACAGATGTGGGCCTGCCACACACACAGCAGTGCTCAAGACATGACACTTACCATCGCTCACTGAGCATCTACCAAGTATCAGGCCCAAGACCAGGTGACTGGTATTTTGTGAATGATCACCCTGACTCCCCAGAATACAATCCTAGTGGGGAGTGTTGTTATTCCCATTGTATAGACAAGGAAAGGAGACCTGAAAAGGAAGAGTCACTTGACCAAACTGCAGTGTCAGAGCTGAACAGTGATGTGTTCTTTTCTCTAAACCACTGGTTGTCAAACAGGTGTAATTCTGTCACCTGCTCACAGCAGACCCTAGGCAATGTCTAGAGTCGTTTCTGGCTGTCACAATTTTGAGGGAGGTGGATTTGCTATTTGGAATCTAGTGGCTCAGGCCAGAGATGCTGCTCAACATCCTACAATACAAAGGACCCTAAAACAAAAAATTATTCCAACTAACATGTCAGCAGCGCTAAGACTGAGAAGCCATGTTTTAAACAAACTGATCAGGCTGGGCCAGGTGGCTCATGTCTGTGATCCCAGCACTTTGGGAGGCCAAGGTGGGAGGACTGCTTGAGATCAGGAGTTCAAGGCTGCAGAGAGCTATGATCGCAACACTGCACTCCAGCCTGGGCAACAGAGCAAGACCCTGTCTCTAAATAAATAAATAAATACACTGATTTAGTTGTCATTTCCTCCAAGACAGACAAAGACTCAAGTGCAAATAGTCAATTTGGGAGGTGTTCCCAGGAAGCATTGGTGAGGACAGGAGAAGTGAGACAGAGAAGGAAAGGCAGAGAGTAAGTTACCCTAGGGACAACTGTGCTTAATCTCCTGGAGGAACCTCTAGAGGACTGTGGGCGACATGCATTTCAGAGTTTGCTCTCCCTAGGGGCGAGGGAGCTGAGGTATTTTACTTCCATCAGTCTCAGAGGGCCACTCCTGGGTGGCACTGAATCCCTGACACTTACAGTATGCCCCACTCCAGAGCAGAAGGGACCCTGGTAGCCAAACAGAACCCTCAGACAAAGAGACACTGAGGCAGGGAGCTGGCAACTGAACAGCACACACAGAATGGGAAGTGCCAAGGTGTGGGTGGGCACAGCCAGCATCTGTTCCATTGCCCTCCATCAAGCTACAAGAGGAAAATGTGGATATTTCCTCAAATAAATAAAACATCCAGCACCCAGCCTGGCTCCCAGCAGGAGCCTACAAATTACTCGGTGGATGAGAACCTGTGCAAAGAAGGTTCCTGGGAAGGCAGCCACAAAGGGATGTGGCACTCTCTGATTAAGCAGTTCTCAAGTGGGACGTAGGAATTAATGTCAGTCTTCATGGGAGTGGGAAGCCCAGGTTGTTGGGAAACAGAACTAAAGCCAGCTCTGCACCCAGGGAGACGTCACCATCACAAATGGAGCTTAGACTGAGTACATGGGATGCTTGATTTTCCATTCTTGTGATACTTTACTTTGTACAATGTAGGGGTAAATGGCACACTTCCTGGGTGAAAGTTGCAAACATAACTTGGACTTTACCTGACAAATGCAAAGAGTGTAACCTAATCACATGTACATTAAACTAACCTAGAACCAAATGGAGCCATTTCAGCGTTGGGGCCAGAACAGCTTTGGTTCTGTGACGAGGGTAGGAGTGCTTCAGGCAGGAACGGACACGGTAAGGAAAATTTCAGGACAGTCTTTTTGGTACTTAAGGGATACCAACCTTGCTGGGGGGACAATCTGCTCTCAAGAGAGCCTCTCACTGCCCAGCACCTGGCCACTTAAGCAAAGGGAGGCTCAGAGCTATTATCCATGGAAGGAGAATAACAGGCTGCTGAGGGTTAAATAAAATGAGGTTAACAGAAAACCTGATTTCTTTAACACACATCCATACGGTGCTTGATAAATGCCAGCCTCCTTTCCAGTACTTTTCAAATATTAATTCATTGAATACTCACAGCTGCCCCATGAGAATGATGATCTTAATATAATAGTAAGTTTCCATTAGCTACACACCTACATCACGACGATCACCACACACACTGACATAGATTATCTCGTGTGCTAGTGCCTGGGGCTTCGCTTGCCCTCCGCTGTTCTAACTGGCACTTATTGAGGGCCCACTGTGTGCAGATCCCATTATCTCACTGAATCCTTACCATGATATGTTGAAGTAAAATATGTATTTGCAACCACAAAAACTCTGTAATTAAGCAGCTGATATTTGAGCATTCACTGTGTGCCCAATACTTTACCTCATTTAATCCTCAGGACAACCTTATGAAATATGTGCTGTGAATGTGCCCATTTTACAGGTGGGGAAACTGAGGCACATGGGGGCAAAGTGACTTGCCCAAGCTCAGCCAGGATTCCAGAGCCCTGCCATTGCCACTCCCCCATGCCACCTCCCACCTTGTGGCATTGTTCATTAGCCAAGTAGACAGTGGTTACTTGTCCTTATTTGGGGAGGAACCAAGGCTGCCAAGATACTGACTTCCTGAGTGCAGGTGCCCCTGCGGGCCCAGAATCTAGACCTCTCATCTAGTCGTTTTCAGGATCAGTCAGCAGGTGGATCCCAGGGCCCTAGGGACAGGGCAGCGTACCGAATTCAGACTGCATGCCAGGATAGATGATCCGGAACACGTAATCTGTGGCCTCGTCATCTTCCTTGTCTGAAGACGTGGACTCAGCAGAACCTTGAGGGCTTCGCTTGCGCAGCTTAGGGAACACTTTGCCCTGAAAGAACATGTACCAGTGCAAGGCCCTTGGGACACACAACCTCTAGGGGACTGTGGACCACGTGCATTTCAGAGTTTGCCCTCCTAAGGGGTGAGGGAGTTGGGGTATTTATACTCCCGTCGATCTCAGAGGGCCACTCTTGGGAGGTGCTGACAAGGCTCTGACACTTCCAATATGCACCACTGGGCAACAGGGACCTACAATCTGCATTCCCCAGGGTATCAGTGGTGAGTGCATGAACCCACGAAGCCACACTGAGGACCCACAGGAAAGAGTGACCAATCCTCATGACAGCCCCACCCCAGCCCTCTGAGCCCCCACAATCACTCACCTTCCCCCGCTGGGACCACAGCAGCGGGTCCAGCTGCCCGTGTGGAAGCAGCCCGTTCTCCAGGCATGAGAGGAACTGCAGGAGGTGCCCGCCCTTGGGGAAGCAGAAAGGTGGCCTCTGGATCCCATCCTGGCTGACCAGCACCACGGTCCCACCACTGTCGACTGCCACCACAATCAGCCAGAGAAGACCCAGTGGGAGGTCACTATGAGGCATGGTGATGGGACCCTCCCTATAAACACATTCCACTTGGGGAAACAAGCAGGACCCAGGGCCCTGCTCTGAGGCTCCAGGGAAGGCTTGGGCAGATTTTACCCTGCCGTTCTGAGTGGTCCCTCTCATCCCATCTATCACCCATCCCTGATGGTGTGACTATGGGACAAAGTCAAGAAGAACGTGGCTGACCTCCCTAAAGTTAACCACCATAAGAATAAGATGTCCCCAAACACTCTACACTCCTCTAGAAATCTACATGACAGCTTTTTGTAGGCAGGCCTTCAGCCTTACTCCTTGGAGCAGTAATTGACTCTGGATAGCATATATTTAGCACTTACTTTATATCAGCACATCCTGTTAAAGGCATTGTCTTATTGTAATACTCCCAATATTCTTAAGAGGCATATCTATTATTGCCTATTTTACACATGAGGAAACCAAATCTCAGAGAGGCTAAGCAAATTCCCAAAGGTCACACAGCTTATCAGTGGCAGAGCCTGGATCAGACCCCAGGTCTGCCTCATTAAAAAGGCTTAACCCACTGTGTTGTGTGCTTTGGTGAGGCACAGAGCACTTGCTTTCTAAAGCAGGATGGCCTCTGCTTGTTCTGACTGCATCTTTTTCCAGCTTTAAAGGAGTGCTACAGTTTTTGGTCCCGGATCTTCAGAGAACTAACTTTGGAGTCACAAAGACCAGGGCTCAAGTTCTGGCTCTGAAGCTTATAGGCTGGGTGCCTTTGTGCCAAGCTGCTTCCTCACTTCTAAAGTGGGAATGATGTCACCCCATCACTGGGTCATTGTGACAAATAAAAGCCATGTGAATACTTAGAACTGTGCTTGGCACAGTTCAAGTGTCAGCAGCTAACATCACAGGTGTGATGCTCAGCCCTTTAACACCCATCAATTGATCTTCACAACAACCCCTGAGAAGGTACTGTTATAATCCCCATTTTACAGACAGAGAAACTGAGGCTCAGAGAGGTGAAGTCACTTGTTTGAGGTTGCACAGGGAATAGGGAATGCCCACAGGTGGAGATAGGAAGGGAAACCAAGAGGAATGCCCAGCCCTCCCTGCTGTCCCTACAGCCCCTACCTTGCTGGTGGCAGTGCAGGTAGACAATCTCCTCTGAGCAGATAGTCATGGCATAGTCCTAGTAGACGCTAAAAGGGAAGGGAGGGTCAGGCTCACAGGATGTCTTCCCACCTCACCCATGGGATCCTCCACCCTTCTCACCAGAACCTGCCCAGGCCCAACATCTGTGTCTTCAGCCTTCCCAGATCCTATCTCCCCTTTTTCTGGTCCCAGCACCTTAATTTTCCAAGGGAAGTACGCTCCCCTATTCCTAGCCCAGGTAGCTAAGGTGAGGCCGACCCCACCCATTCTCCCCTGTAGGACTCCAGGACTCCACTGCACCCAGGCTTGGCCACAGTGCTCAGTGCAAGGATGACTCTGTGACCCAGGCATTGCCCAGGAGTCTCAACTCTCAGAATTGTTTTAGAATGACTGGGAAAGATATGCTCCCCTCTGTCCTCTTCCCAGGGGAAGTTGTGGCAAGGACAGAGTCTTTTCACAGGTGAAAGGTACCATAGTCTGAAAATGACGCCAACAGAGAGGAAGAGCCAAAAGATGGGAAAAGAGAAGGTCCCCACCACCTAAACCCTTAGATCCAGGCAAGCCTGAAGCCACTGCCCATGGATTTTTCAATTCACATGAGCCACAAGATGACAACATTAGTGAATTGGTGGTGTCTACACCTGTGGTGTTGAGAGGCACGAGATCAGCCTTGTATTAGGCTGGAGAAGGCAGTTCAGAGCATGCGCATTCTATCATGGACCCGCTTACTCTCACTGTGTCTCCTCCTGCCTGCAGAACACCAACTCGGTGTCTCTCTGCTGAAGATCACTAAGCTCTGCTAAAGACTGAGTTCTATTCTTCTAAGACTACTTCACCCTCAAAGATGATCTCTGTCTCTCCCTTCTGCTAAGGTAAATAGCCCTCAGGCACCTAAGGGTAATTGTTCCTGAGCAAGGTAGCTCAGAGGTCCCCTTCAGGAACCTAGATAAGCAGGCCCCAGACCTGGCCAGTCCTGGGCCCTGACAAGCGGTGGCAGTTGTGGGCTGTGACGTTGTACAATCTCAGATAAGGGACACTTCCTTTTTTTTTCATTGTTCCTTGATCCCGCAAGGGATGCTGGAGCCCCTGGACAAACTCCTTCCCTACACACCACTCCCCTGGCTGCTTCTCTTCCAGCAAAACCTGGGTAAAAAGAACAAGGAAAGATGGGGGTTCAGGGCTCAGGGCTGGGGATGTCCCCAGCCTGAAGGCTGTGACCTTGTAAGGTCAGAATCAGCTAGAACTCAATATTGAAACACTTACTATGTTCTTGTTTACAGACAGAGAAAAAGGTACAGAAACAGACAGTCTGGATGACCTGAGCTGGTGAGTAGGGGGCCTGGGTATCAATGAATCCAATGCCTTTCTTAAGAGGTTAGCATCAAAAGTTTCCCACACAGCCCTGGGCTTAAGTCCAAGCAACAAACAGGGTCCTCGGGCTGTTGAAAGCTTTGATGTTGGGAGGAAGATACTTCAGTGTGAGAGGAGCCCCTGCAGATCCTCTGGGGCTCAAGTCCCTTGAGTTCTGGGGAGACCATTTTGTCCTCCTCCCTCCTTTGACAGAAAGGGAAACTGGAGGCCCAGAGTGGGGAAGCAACATACCCCAGGAGGAGGGGGACTTTGGTCAGCAAAGTGAGGGTGGAGCAGGGACTTGGTCCCATAACACACTTCCCCACATAATGTGATCTCTGGGAAGGTAAAGACTGTCCCTTTATTCAATGGCTATCTCCCTTGTACCAAGCACAGTGCCTAGCACAGAGCAGACGCTCAGTAAATATTTGGGGTGTGAACCCAGGCCCCCTGACTTCTCTGCTTCATTTCACAAGGACGATCTGAGCACCTGCTATGTGCTCCAATCTGTGACAGGTGTTGGGCATGAGATATGAGCATGTCAGGACGCTGCCTTCAAGAATACAGGGCTTGAAGTGAGACAATAGATACAAGAGTAAGCACAGACTCATTATGTGACCAGAATTTTCAAACAAACACTACAAAGGAGGTTAGGCTAGTGTGATCCAAACTTTGCAAGAAAATCAGGGAAGGCCTGATAGCAGGGCGAAGATAAAGAGGCTGAGATAAGCTTCCAGGCCAATGGCATCTCCTTGACCCCTGCCCTGCTCCTCTAAGACGGCCTCTTGATTGTACACTCCTGAGTCTGGCTGGAGCCAATTTATTATTAGCCTCAGCCTAGGACCAACTGTACTACCTACCAACCATCTCTGAGGACAGATGGTGACCTGTGAACAGGACGTGACCTGTTAGCTTAGAGAACACTATTAATCACTCTGAGACCTGACTGTTTAAGAGAACACAATGATAACATTCTGGTTATATTTCCTGAAAAAAGTCCTTATCTGACATTAAAATAGTTATAGATGAAATGATGTAAGGTTGGCATGTTGCTCAGAATAATGTATGGGGAGAAAGAAGGGTGTGGGTTAATGGCCATTAGAGCCAGGTGATGGGACCCTGAGTTCTGTCTGATTTTATATTAAAAATTCATCACATGTAGTCCCAGCTTCTAGGGAGGCTGAGGCAGGAAGATCGCTTGAGTCCAGGAGTTTAAGGTTGCAGTGGGCTGTGATAACACCACTGTACTCTAGCCAGGGTGACAGACTAAGGTCCATCTCAATCAATCAATAAATGAAATTCATCACTAAAAGGTTTGTAACAAGCAAGAAAATATAAAAGAAAAAAGGGATTAGCACCTGCAGTAGCCAAAATCCCACACATTGTACTATGTAGACAGGTTCTATGGCTTCCTCTGATCTCCCTGACTGTGCTGGAACATGGGCACTGGAGCAGGGAAGTTCCTTTCCTGGCGTTCTTTCAATGTGACCCCCAAAGCCTTTGCAATGTCATAAAAATCACAAGATCCTGCAGGAGAGGCAGCCACTCACTACCATCTCTCGCCTCCCTGTTTTACTGAGTGATGAGCAGTGGTGGCTGAGACTGGAGAGTATTTTGTCATTCACAGGGTTCTGAGATCTTTGTCAAGATTGCGCTCCCTGAGTGGTATCTGTCCCAGGGCACTGACTAACCCCCAAGTCCTAAGAGTCTTCCTGTTGGTTTCTGTAGCTTCCTGAACATTTTGGGTCCCAGCTGCAGAGAGGGTGAGCCCCGTGGCCATAACCAGCTAAAGTAGCCAGCAGAGGTGTTGCACAAGCCTCCCTGGTCCTATAGGACAGCTCTTGTGTGCCAAGAGGGAGTGGAGGGACCCAGGGGACACGTGGTGGGCCCAGAGTTCTACCTCTTCTCATAGTCCAGGTCCCCCACGGATCCATTCATCAGCTGGTTGGGCGTCCACTTCAAGGTCATGACGTCAGCTGTCTGGTGCAGGGACAGGTACCCTGGCACAGACTCCATATCGTCCCTCTGCAGAGAGAGGAGGACTCAGGCTGGGCCACAGTGATGGAGTCACAGCGGATGTCAGCCTAGGCCAATTTAGCTCAAGAACACATAACCAGAACCAAGAGGTCAGGTTATTGCCTCCAGGCTATGGCCACTTGGAGGACCCTGAGCCTCCTTCCAGTGGCCACGCTGAGCAGAGCCACCTGCAGCCAACCTTGCAGGCTAGGTTCTAGCATC
Source organism: Nycticebus coucang (assembly GCF_027406575.1). Classification (NCBI taxonomy): domain Eukaryota; kingdom Metazoa; phylum Chordata; class Mammalia; order Primates; family Lorisidae; genus Nycticebus; species Nycticebus coucang. The sequence goes on along the minus strand of NC_069783.1, from coordinate 143,916,513 downwards.
CAGCTGTGAATGCCGCCACCCCTCAACACTTTCATGTTTGTGTTTCCCTCTTGAAGTTGACGGGACCTTCCTCAAAGTTCCTTTAGGACCAGGAAGGGGGTTGTGTCCCTTTTAACATCACCCTTGTCAAAACAGAAGGCATTTAGCTTGGTCAGTCTAAGGGGAGAAAGAGACAGCAGCCAAGCTCTATGGTCAGTCCTGCAGACCCTACTCAGAAACCTTCTTCCCAATGTGCCCCTACACTCCCAGCTGACCAATGCAACCCTCAGCCTTTCCAGAGTTTGCCTAGAGGATTTCTGCCCTGCTTTGTGTTAGCCCAAGTGGGTGTGCAGGGGAAGGCAATGTTACCATCTCTCCCCCATGGAGAGGAGGGAGCCCCTCCACCAAAGTCACCTTAACGACATGCAGAGACAGACAAGTGACATTGTCTGAGCACCAGGGCTGTAAAAAGCATGGCCCAGTCTTCACATGCATCAACTTAATCCCACATGTTTATGACACCACGAGGGAGTACTACGGCAGTGTTTCATTGGTCCAAAGGGGCACAGCTTGCTTTTTCACATTTTAATGTCCCTGAAATGGTGATGAGTCTTATGATAAGTGGCATCTCACAACTGTGACATAGTTGTCACCTCCCGATCTTGCACAAACTCTACCATAGCTGTTGATGCATTGGCGTCACTTCAGTTAAGTTTTGCGCGTGGCGGCCATTTCGCAAGCAGAGTATAGGGGCTATTTTATATGTCGTCAGAAACACTAGACAGTGATTCAGCTTTGAGTTGAAAACCTATCGTGAATAGGAAGGCTGGGAACAGAGCAGCAGAGTGCTAATGTAATACTGGCAAAGCAGGCACATTATTCTTCATCCCTGCAGGGAGGCCCACGATTCTACATTTTCTTGCAAAGCAACAACCAGTGCTTTACAGGACTTAAGAACCACCCTGAAAATAAGAGCAGACACTCTTGTAAGAAATGCTGCACTTCCTGTGCTCTTGGATCAGGAGCTCTTTACACCAGAGAAGGGATATTTTTAGCTTTGTGAGCCATACAGACTCAGTTGCAGCCACGCAACTCTGTCGTCACAGCCTGGAAGCAGTCATAGACAATACATAAACTAATGGTCATAGCTGTGTTCCAACAAAACTTTATTTGTAAAAACAGGTGGAGGGCTACATTTGGCTCATGGGCTATAGTTTGTTGATCCCTTCTCTTGATGGAACAGAAAAACACTATATGGAAAAATAACTCTTAGTCAAAAAGGCTATCAATAACTTAGCCAAAAAGTGTTACAGAAGGTGGAACTCTGAACTGGAAGAAGTTTTAGGGATATCTTAACAAATGTATTTCAATGATATTTTCCCTTATGTCTACTTATGAAAGTGATGTATGACTAAAAAAACTATATCAAATAAATCTCAAAGATCGCTTTCAAAAAGCATGAGCTAAAATTTCCAAGTATGCTCTAAATAGCATTTTTAAATTTCTCAATGGTTATGTTAAAAAATGGTGTATATGGCATTACACCATAATGCCATAAGCTTAAATACATGGCTTCTTAGATTAAGAAAACAGAATCTTGTACCTATTGTGATGCAAATATCGTGGCTGAAGAGGAGGAAGTGGCTTGCTCAGGGTCCCCTAATGACTGAAACTGTGACCACAGACCTGGAGTGGCTGATAGTACTCCCTCTGCTTCCTCCCAATGGAGCCCAAATACTATGCTGACCCTGTGATCAAATGGCCCTGGGGAGGGGATAGTCAGAGGAGACACTATATGAGGACAGGGGCTGCGTGTGCCTAGTTCACCATCCATCTGTGCAGCTCAGCCAGGTGCAGGGGCATCAAAGGTGACTGAGCAGTGGCACACTCTGGCACCAGCTGGCCTGAATTCAACTCATAACTCTGCCCCTTACTTCACCTGTAGGGGCCTCAGTATTGCCAGTTATAATAATAGTGCCTACCTCAAAGGGTTGCTATGAAGTTTAAATGACTTAGTATAGTTACAAGCACTTCACACAGTGCCCAACTCAATAAATATTAGTTATAAGGATGATGATCTGGAAATCCCATGCATCTAGCACCTAACAGGTCCAAATGAACATTTGCTGAATGAGAAAGTGAGAACAAGAGTGGATAGATGAAGAGAAGGCTAGGTGGGCATGGGGCAGGCAGACAGACTGGAAAATAAATGGACAAACAGATGAATGAAGGGATGGATGGATGGATATAAATATAGATGGATGAATGGATGGTGAGTAGATGAATGGATAGATGGATTGGTGGGTGGGTGAGTAGATGAATGGATGGGTGGGTGGGTAGGTGGATGAATGGGAGATTGGATAGATTGGTAGGTGAATGAATGGGTGGATGGATGGATGAATGGGTGGATGGATGGATGAATAGGTGGACAGATGAACAGGTGGTTGAACGAATGGATGAGCAACCTGGACCCAGAGGGAACTTCTCCTCTATAATCTGGAGCCAGACCCTCAGCACAAAATCTGAACCTAAGATGAACCCTCACCGGCTGAACCAGAACGTTGTTCTTGCCATAGAGCAGGGTGGCACGGGAGTTCTGGTGTAGAGACTCCACATAGTCGCGGGCAGAGAGGGATGGCCGGTCATCCATGCTGTCACTTGAGTGCCTCTTCTGGATCTGGTAATATGAGGGAAGGTAGAGGGATGAGGCCTGGAGCAACCTTCAGGATCCCTCCCCTGTTCCCTGCCCCCATGTCAAACCCTTCCCAACACCCCACTGTCCACCCCACTCACACAGAGGGCTGGCCTCTTGGTGGGTGAGTCCTGCCGCAGGCGCGAGCTGTGTATGCGGTGCCTCTGGACTAGCTCATCGGCTGAGGGATCGGTCCAGAAGTGATCTGAAGTCTTCATCTTGGTGTACTCGAGGGCACAGGGCCCCACTGTGAAGCACACGGGGGCTGGGAATACATCCACACCCCGGGAAGCCCATCCTCCTGTCTCCCATCATCCCATCTCACTGCCCTGTCCTCCAGCCAGCTAGGATGCCCCAGGGTCCTGCAAAGAACAAGGCTCTGGGAGCAAGAGACAGTAAATTGCTAGGTTTGAAAGGGTGAAGCTGGATGGGGATGAAAAAGGTCCTGAGAAAGTGCTCTGGAGACTCAAGAGCAGAAGTCTGGATGCAGCTCCAAGCACCAGACCACTTACCCAGTAAAGATGCAAGGATGGGGCCATCCACAGGGTCCATCAAGAGAGCTTCCTTCTCGTAGTATTTACTAGCAAGAAAGGAAAGGACATGCAGGTTTGGATGGGGACCAGCAGAGGACACTCAGTGTAAGGCTGGGTTCAATCTCCACCTGTCATCCCATTTCTACTGAAAGCCTCACCTGCCCCATCTGTAAAATGGGGATAATAATTATTTATCTCATTGGGCATTTAGCATGGTGCTCAGTATGCACCTCCTTAATACATGGTTACAACAGAGCCTTTATGAGGGTAACAGAAGTAATAATTAGAAGGCAGCTGAAGCCTGCCCGATTCTATCTGCTTCCACATATCTTCCATTTGAGACGCAGATGATGTCGGTCCTTCTATTACTGAGGCAATAAAATGTTGTTCAGCTGCAGGGTGCACTGAAAGGCTATGTTAATAGGCTTTCCTGCCCTGATGACTAATGTTGATAATGCTGGCCTGAGGTGCCCCCAAATGCTCCCTGGATCTGGCTCTGCAAAATAATACGTGATGCCATCCCTACAACATCCATGATGAATGTTTTTTGATTTGTTTGAGTTATTGTGCGAATTCCTTTGTTTGTTTGAGTAGGTGTGAATTCGTTGAAAACTCATACAGTCTAGAAACAAACAGAATTTATAGGATTTCTGGGTTGAAGAGGACTTCATTCCAAACTCCCAAAGGATCTTAGAGAACGTAGTAACTTGCCGAATGGAAGATGCTGCCTGGGCCACAGCTAGCTGGCTCAGCTCTTGCCATCATATAACAAGAAGTAAAGGACACAGAATCTGGGAAGGAGCTCCGATCTGCCATTCCCTGCCTGGCTGTTGTGTCCCTGAGCAAGCATATCCTCTCTCTGAGCTTCAGTATCTTCAAATGCAAAGAATGACAGAACTTACCTGGGTTGTTGGAAGGACTAAATGGTGACTTGCCAATACAGCAACAGTACAGAACCTGACATCAGGAAATTCTCACTGAACAGTGGCAACATTATTGTAATCTTACTCCAAAGAAATCTTCTATCACCTAGGATACTAGACGACCCAGAATGGAGATGCTCTAGACTTGCTCAATAACAAGGTTATACATTTGGGGGTCAAATTTCAAGATAATACATCAAGACACTTTCCACTGCAGCACCACCCAGTTTCCATGACAAAAATCATCAAGTGCTATGATTGTAAACCTTGGAAATGCTGCCTCAAATGACAGCAGCTGGAGTCAGAACCAAGCCGGCACTGTAAAAAGTAGCCCCACAAAGTTTCCTTAGGGTAATAAGTTTCTTTGGAAAGATTCTGAAACGTGATTGTGGTGTTGGTTACATGAAACTATATATGTGTATGTATCAAAACTTCATAGAAATATATTTTTTCAATGAGTTCATGTAAAAAGTGGCAAAATACAAATAAAGTTTCTGATTCATTAATAGTATTGTGGCAATGTCAATTTCCTGGTTTTGATCATTGTATTATGGTTATGTGAGATGTTATCACTGGGGTTGGGCAATTAGTACTCTCTGTACTAATATTGCAACTTCTGTGTAAATCTAAAATTAAAAAGTTTAAAATGAAAAAAATAGCAGGTTGACACTGCTGCTCAAATTAATTATTACGTCTTTGACTGACTTAACAGGAAATCAAGAGGTCACATGGCAAAGGCAGTAACTAAAGAGGCCCCAGACCCTTCACAGGACAGGGAGCAGAGGCATGTTACCATTTCCTACAAGTGGAGAACTGAACTGCAGACCCAGACCTTAGATTTTTTTCAGTTTTGCTTCTGCCTCTAGGCCTTCATACCTGCTGTTCCCTCCACCAGAAACACTCTTTTCCATGCCCCCTTCACCTGGCTAATGCATATGTAATAGCTTAATTGTTGCACAATCCAGAATGCTTTTCCTGACCACACAGAAAAGATGAAACACCAGCACACCCAGTTTGGAACACTCCTCACATCCTATCACCACGATTAGTTCATATTTGCTGGTGTTCCATGTTGGAATGTGAGTTTTGCGAGGACTTTGCTCTGTACTTTCACACATATTTCTCTCACAAAGAGGCAAAGAATGAAAAGATAAGAATAATACCCACTGGGTATGAAGACATGGTTAAACTAGCACTTTTATATGCTGAAAGATGGGGAAGTTCTCAGATCTCTCCCTCTTCTGCTGCCCACTCTCTTGGAGGCTGGAGAGGCAGGCTGGCTAAGGGGAGTCTTAGATTATAGATTCTTCAGTGGCTCCCCACTGCTCTTGAGATAACATACAAGCTCTGCAATGTATCAGGCAACACCATTGCATCCCTGACATTTCGGTTGCTGCCTCGAACGCAGCAGATGCTCTTTAAATATTTATTGGATGACTGAATGCATGCATGAATGTTTGCCTAAGGGGATTCATACTATAAACCCTCACATCAGATTAATTCGAGCTAAGGGAGAAAATGTAAAAAGGGTCCCTATGCATTTTCAAAATGCTGTGTATTTGCCAAATTACCTTCTCATTTCTTCTCTGGAGTTGCTACAATCCCTATCCCATTCACCAAAAGAGACAACAGGGGAAGAGAGAGGATAAGTGATTCTCCCTGGGCACACAGTTATCCAGCGGAAGAAACCCAAGATCCTTATGCCCCGCCCTAAATCCTGAATCTTCCCAAGGTTCTAAGCTAGCCTAATTCATGGTCAAACATCCAGGAGACACTTTCAAACTGAAGGGCGTGGTCAAGGGAGAAAAGAAAGCAGCTTTGCGCAAGGGGGGTGCAATTCCTATACAAGCCAGCAGGTGGAGGCAGAACACATGCAGGCTGCAGACTTCCTCACCTGCTGTTTTCCACAAGGTAATGCACAATTTTGTCCAGGACCTTCTCAAACAATGCGGTGCGGATTGCTTGATGGCGAGTGGGGACAGGTTGTGCAGCTTCGGCAGCTTCCGCACATTCTCCTGGAGGCCCTGGATCTGGTTTCTCCTTCACGACCAATAGAGGAGGAGAATAGATATTCACAAAAGAAGAAATCCACAGGACAAATCCCATACAAATGGGAAAATGACTGTTCAGTCTCTGTAGGAAATGAAGGGATGGCAATTAAACAACAAGAGGTCATACTGCTCCTCAAGTATGATGGGTCGAGACTTGGACTAATCTGCAGTCCCAACCAACAGTGTTTCTTTCTCTCTGCATCCACACCAGCATCTATTGTTTTGGGACTTTTTGATAAAAGCCATTCTCACTGAGGTTAAGTGATATCTCACTGTGGTTTTTGAGGAGGGAATGGGTGAAATCATACCTAATGGGTACAGTGAACACTATCTGGGTGGTGGGCACACTCAAAATCCTGACTCAGGCCATACAAAAGTAATCCATACAACATATATACCCTTGTAGCAGTGGTTCTCAATCTTCCTAATTGCCGTGTAGTTACAAATGGAACAAAGGGGTCGCGACCCACAGGTTGAGAACTACTGCCTTATAGTATTCTGAAAATGTTTTAAAAGCTGGAAAAATAATAATACCTAGAGAGTGTGCAGATGTGGTTAAAAAGACACTTTCATACACTGTTAATGGGCAAGGCAGATTCTCATACTGATCTCTCTCTCCTTCCCTCTCCTGCAAAAGAGTGCTGGGCCAAAAACAGACTTGCACTATGGATCCTTCAGTGGCTCCCCATGCCCTTGAGAAGCAAGCTCTTTAACATGACTTGCAGGGCACCCCAGGACCTCGCCCTCGTTCACCTCTCCAGGCCTCTCCTTACTACCACCTCCTTTCACTCCATGATCCAGCCAGCCAGAGATATCTGCAGACTCCTGAGGCTCCAGGCTCTCATGGGAAGCCCCTTCACGGATGCTGCTTCTTCCTGGTTTTCCTCCCCACCTCACTCCCAGGCTCATTCCTTCTCACTCTTTGAGTCTCAGCAAGGGTATCGCCTCCTACGGGAAGCCCTCTCAGCTGCTCCTTCAGCCTCTGAAGCCTAACTTCCTGCTCACTTTTCTATCTTCCCCTCCATATTGTGATCCTAAAGGTACAAGGTAGTCAATTCACTTTATTTTCAAATAAAACACTTACTAAGAGTCTACTGTGGGAGAACAAAATTCAGTTGTTCCTTGTATGAATCTCCTTTAGATTCATGCTGTATCTTTCTCTATTATCAAGAAAATTGCAGAATTTTCTTGCAGTAATTTCTTTACTATAAAGAAATTACAGAATATAATCATTGCAGTATTTACTATGGTTAATGCTTGCTATGTGAGTGTAATTGAAAAGGTATCGTGAGTCCTAAATGATATGTGTGGGACATATGTAAGGAAGACATCTCAAGATATGCAAAGGGAACAGAATGTCCGGGTCAGATGGAGTAGGGCATGTGAACCGCAACAAAGGTAGTAATCACACGCATAGCAGAATAGGGCATGTGTGTTAGCAGCAACAGTTGCAAGCATATCCACAACTAATTAATCACTTAGCTAGGCAGAAATAGCTAAGGCAGATACCTGTCAGACTAACAAGCAGTAGGTGTCAAAGCACGAATTTCCTATATTAGATACATCAACCCAGGAAAACAGTCACCTCTGCATATCTTGGATCCTGCTGCACAGGGTAACGTTTATTGTAACGTTTTCCTTATAACTTTTTCTCTTACACTTCTTTGAGTCTCAATAAATACTGTTGGAATCTGGAGTAGGGCCGCACTGTCAGGGGTTTTTTCCAAAGTGAACTCCCACCTGGTTTGAATGCCCTCAGGGAAAACTATACTTAAGATACACAAATTTAAAACAAAGTGAGAAAGTACCTGGAGAAGGCACACATTAACTCAGGCCAAGTAATGAGACTGAGATAATGCAGCCTCTCTCTGGCTTCTTCAGAAGGATTTTACCGATTTCCAACAAAGGTGCATATGCAAAAGATAGGGTAGTTAACAGCTCATGGTGTGTTTAAATAAAGGGGAAGGCAGGATCTAGTTCTATTCCTGCAGGGGAAGTAAGCCAGGTTTCCTAACCTAACTACATATTCAAAGAGTGTAATCCCTCTCATCTGTTCACTCTCAAAGGCAGAGGCCTGGTTCAGCCTGTCGGGTGCCTCTGGGTTCTTTTCATCTTCAGTTTTTGAAGAACCCCCAGGGATTGTCCGTCTCTGAGCTGCTCCCCTGGATATCCCAGGATTGAGGCAAGGTGCCCCACCGAGAAGTCAACCTATCCACCTCCCAATACCAACTCCCACAGCGTGTGGGCCCCCAGGATCCCTGGGTTGCAGTACTTCCAAGTAGTCAGGTCTTCACTCTGCCTCGTTCCCAAGAATCTAGAAGCTACACCTTGCCTCAAGTCTACCATATGGCAAGCCTGGGCCCTTTTCATGTCTCTATCTCCAGGGTCTAGCACAGTGACTGGCATATAGGTTCAGCAAATACGATCATAAGTGAGTGATGGCATAAATGAATTAATGGTTTCCTGTACTACTTGCTACAGTCATCTCTAATTCCTCCATTAGGAAGTCACTCCCAATATCTTGGAAGACCTATGGAAATCCATCCCTTTAAAAAGTTATCTGCAAATGCCTGGGAATTTAGCAGATGGACTGGAAGGCACCAGGAGACCAGGTGGCTGAGAAGTCCTTCCAAATGGGAGCTGGCAGAGCCAAGCCCTGAGCTCTGCCCATCGTCCAGTTCTGGCCAGAGGCCCTGGGCAGGCAGGGCCTGAAAGGCAAGGAGAGGCCTGTTTAATCCGATGGAGGGGAGTGAATGCCCACAGCAGAGATGGCGCGGCATGCCCGTCTTTTGCCCTGCCCTTGCCTGTGACAAATATGGCCAATCAGCCCATGACAAACATGACCAATTGATTCATTCACTGTACTTTTCCCAAAGACACCCAATCACAGCTTCAGAATCTTTCATAGCAGAGACCTTTGGGCAGCCACCAGCACCAACAGGACTTGAAACCTCTTTGTCAGCCCTGACAGGGCTCCAGGCTGGGCTTTTGGCTGTGCAGTCAGGACTCCAGGGGGTGGCTCTGTGGAAGGTGCTCACATACACACACTCAGGCTGTGAGCCTCCTCCAAACACATACAACCAGTCACTCTGAGAAGTAAGGGAAGCCACCTCTGCCTTTTGACGGTTGCTTCAATACAAATTTCGGTTTTTGTTTCTGAGGGTAGGATTTGAGACAGAGTCTCGCTTTGCTGCCTAGGCTAGAGTGCAGTGGCTCAGATCATAGCTCACTATAGCCTTGAACTCCTAGGTTCAAGCCATTCTTGTGCCTCAGCCTCCTGAGTAGCTAGGACTATAGGTGCTCACCACCATGCCCAGCTCATATTTTCATTTTTGTAGAGACAGGGTCTCACTATGTTGTCCAGGCTGATTTCCAGCTCCTGGCCTCAAGAGATCCTCCTGCCTTGGCCTTCTAAAGTGCTGGCATTTATAGGCATGAGTCACTGCACCTGGCTCAAAGGTTTTTTACATTTCAAATCAGTGTATTCAAATGTATGACAATATACCTAGCAATATGAGTTTTGACCAGAGGCCCCGGCCCCTGCCCTTGCACATATAGGCAAGGATCATACTGATTGCATCACACTCTGGTCCTCTTGCATTTAGAACAGGGATCAGCTCCTCGTAGGCACTTACTCACTCAACAATTGTTGTCGGCCATTTACCAGGTGCCAGACACTATTCCAGACGCTGGGGACATAATGGAGAAACACAGATGTAGTTCCCTGTTCTTACAGAGTTCAAAGTTAAGTGAGTAAGCAGATGATCAAGTAAACAGGAAACAAACGAATGAATTGCTAATTACAGATGGCATGACAATTGGGAAGAAAATAGGGAGAGAAGATGGAGTGAGGATGAGGATTGGAATTTACTGAGACAGGGGAATATTTGGATGATGACCAGGAATCAGCCATGGAAAACCTCGGGCAGGTGGGGGGGGGGTGCAGCACATACAAAGGCCTAAAGTTGGGAAACAGTCTGGCAGGTTTGAGGGGCAGCAAGGAGAGGGCAGGAAGTACTGAGGGTAGGGGAAGAGGATCTTGACTATCTTCTGGGGAGCTGCCCAGTCTGTAGCACACACCCCACACTCACGTGTTCTCGATAAGCTGCTCCAGGTCCTGGACCTTGTGGCTCAGCTCCTCAGCTGGTGGGAAGCTCTTGCCCACTTTCATGAAGAGAGCCGCGATCTTGTTGCTGCGCAGGAAGCCAGCCGCCCGCCGCCGAAGCCCATGCAGGACGCAGGCCTCCACAGCCGCTGCAAGGACATGGTGGTCAGCAGGCCCCACCCTGCCCATGCTCCCTGATGCCCAGCAGGGCCTGGAGCATCAGACAGAGACCACTTGGAGAGCCAGGATCCCCAGAATCACAAAATTCAGGACAGTGTTCATAAGGAAAAAGGTATATTCCACCCTGCCTTCTGTATCCTTAAAAGTGGGCCGGAGAGGGTGGCGCCTGTGGCTCAGTGAGCAGGGCGCCGGCCCCATATACCGAGGGTGGTGGGTTCAAACCCAGCCCCGGCCAAACTGCAACAAAAATATAGCCGGGCGTTGTGGCGGGCGCCTGTAGTCCCAGCTGCTCGGGAGGCTGAGGCAGAAGAATCGCATAAGCCCAAAAGCTTGGAGGTTGCTGTGAGCTGTGTGATACACCACGGCACTCTACCGAGGGCAATAAAGTGAAACTCTGTCTCTACAGAAAAAAAAAAAAAAAAAAGTGGGCCGGAGAGCTTTGTGGTGTACCCACAGTCATGGCCCGAGGTCAGCCCATCTCTGCCTCTGCCCAACTGTGTGACTGCAGGCAGTGACCTTCTCTTCTCTGAGTCTCTTCCTCATCTGTAACACGGGGATAGTATGAACATTAACCTCACAAGACTGCTCTTAGGATGGGGGTGGGAGGGACACTGCATGGAAAGTATGTGGCCCAGAGTGAGTGCTTTAAGAATGTTAGCCTTTATTCTCACCAAAGAGAGGGGAAGTATGGACTATATGACTTTTGAGCTTTATCTGTAATAAGGAATCACATCATCATCATCATCATTTATATTGTGATTACAGTAACAACATTTATGAATCTCATTCAATCTCTTCCATGGCTGAGGAAGAAAAGGAAAACTAATCTCATTTTTCAGATGTGGACACTGAGGCTCAAAGAGGTAAAATGAATTGCTCAGGGCCACCCAGTCAGTAAGCCAGGCTTCAAAGCCAGGTCTCAGTCTATGGTATGCATAACAACGATGCCTCCACAAGGATCTCTGAAAGGAGGATTTAATAGTAATCTTCTCACTTCTATCTTCCCCTGGAGGCCCTGCCAAGTTCACCTCAAGAGTGAACCCAAAGCAGGATACCTGGGTTGTAGCCAGGGTCCTACCACTAACGTGCTGTGTGACCTCGGACAAATCACTTGCCCTCTCTGGGCCTCAGTCATCTCTTCTGGGAAAACGGCCATTTGATGTGCTTGTCTTTCTCCTGGTAATTTCAGCAGCTCTCTTCATCCTCTTACCTCTTGTCTTACACAGCAGATTAGGAGCTCACACTGGGATACAACAGGTGCACAATCAATGTTTATTGAAAGAGCACATGTATATAATAACAGCTACTCCTTGCTGGGCACCTGCTAGGTGTCAGATAACTGTTAAAATTTACCTTCCCTAATTCTTGTGACAAAACCCATGAAGTAAAGAGCTCTACAGAGTAAACCAGCACTCTCCAGGGTCAGAGCAATACCGAGAGTTTTGGTTTCATCATTTGTCTTTATTTCTGAGTGAGCAATTACTTGTTTTTTTGGGGTTTTTTTTGAGACAGAGTCTCACTATGTCACCCTCCGTAGAGTGCCCTGGTGTCACAGCTCACAGAACCCTCAAATTCTTGGGCTTTAGCGATTCTGTTGCCTCATCCTCTCACGCAGCTGGGACTACAGGCACCCGCCACAATGCCTGGCTATTTTTTTTGTTGCAGTTGTTTAGCTGGCCCGGGCCAGGTTCGAACACGCCACCCTTGGTGTATATGGCTGGTGCCGTAACCACTGTGCTACGAGCCGGTAATTACTTGGTTTTGAATAAATGTCTAAATATTGCCTAATGTGCCCATGGATTTAAAATATTCCAGGTGAGGATTTCTTAAATCACTTAATTTTAATTTGTAATCTCAGTACTTTTCATTTGTGTATACTGAAATATGTTCATTGTTGGTTCAGGCTCTGTAGACATTGTCTCTGATAACGGCTCACAATGAACAATGAATAAAGGGAAACCGAAGGAGATTCATTAGGCCTCGTTTGGTGCTATCAAATGTCTCCCACCCAAAAACTTTGCACAAAGTTGGAGATTTATTATAATTAAAAAAATAATTGTCTACTCCTTTAAGTCTTTAATTGGTAGGTATGTTACCAAGTCCTGACATGGATATGCATATGATTTTATCTGCAAATAAAAATGCCCCAGAGAAAACAGAAAACTGAGAATATAAATGCATAGACATATATATGCATGCATATGTGTATGTGTGTATAAACATATAGACACACACATATATATAAACATGTCACACTTAAAAATATCATCTTGCCCAAGGTCAGCCAACAAAGAAATGGCAAAGATGGGATACAAACCCACGTCTGTCTGGCTGAAAAGGTAGTGAATTGAGATCAGTGTCCTCTCAGGTCATAGAGTGTTCTCAGCATGTTGGGGACCCTATGGGGTGGTGCCCCAGCTATCTGGATGACAGTTGGCAGGCTGGCCAAGTGTCCTATCTCAGGCCTCTCCATAGAACCAAGCTCGCAGGAGGGGAATTAGAGCACGTCCTTCACTCTAATTATTAAATAGAAAAGTTTTCAGGGAGAAAGACAAACACTCCCACTGACATGTACACAGTGATTATGAGCTAAATCTTGACTTCACTGACATGCAAAACATGTCTCTAGCCATTGTCAAGTAAGAACCCGGCAGTTGGGTTATTTCTGGAAATGTGTGGGCTCAGTGGCCCAAGGAGACAAGTCTGAGACACACTTTGCGCCCCAGGCCTGCCTCCTTTGCTGGGACAGCTGGGCGTGATCCTGCAGGTATGCCAAGGGCTCTTAATTCCATTGTTCAAAAAGTCTCCATCCACCCTGTCCCTTTACCTAGCAATAGCCAGGAGCAGAGAGAGGAAAGCACAGGGAGTCCCCTCCTCAGATGCAAAGCCACTTGTTTCTTGGGGCAAGAGTCAGTGTGAACTGGGCCCTCAGGGAAGGGAAGTTAATCAATCCCTCTAGCCTTAACCACAACAACCTTTTCAGGGGAGGCAGAAGTCATTTTTAATTGCTGCCCCCCTACCCCCCCTAGACTTTTCTGTATTTCAAAATTCTCCAATGGAGTCTCTTTGGAATTCAAAAATAACTTCAGAGTCACTAAGCAAAAAATGACGTGAGAACCATGGCTCAAAGATGCTACTTCCCCAAGGCAGCCCTCAGAGAAAGAAGCCACAGTTCCAGGCCACGGGAGGGCCACAGACTCACCACAGAAGGAGATGATGTGGCTGCTGTCTTCATGGACAAATTTGCGTGTGACAGCTTCCTCCATGATCTGCTTCACCTGGAAGGCAGAGGCAGAGGGTGATGGGGAAAGACCCAGTGTGATCAGGGTACAGACCCCCTGCAAGGGCTGGATCACTTCCTGTTAGCCTTTCCACCATTTTACTTAATTATTTGTTCAGGCTCTTTGCACAGCTGGCTACTGCCTCTCTCAGGCATCACACAAAATATCTCCTTCCCTGATACACTATCCAAGGCAGCCCCGTCTGCAATCTGACCCCTATTACACTTCCTTTAGAGGTGTGGTCCCCAACCCCTTGGCAAAGGACCAGTACAGGTACCAGTCTGTGGTCCGTGAGGAACTGGGCCACACAGCAGGAGGTGGTAGTGGGCAACTGAGTGGAGCTTCATCTGTGTTTACAGCCGCTCCCCATCACTGGCATCACCCCCCTGAGCTCCTCCTCCTCTCGGATCATCAGCAGCATTAGATTCTATTGGGAGTGCAAACACCACAGCGAACTGCACACGAGGGATCTGGGCTGCACATCCTTATGAAAATCTAGTGCCTGATGATCTGAGGCGGGGTGAGGTGGTGGTGCTGGTTGTGTTGAGACTGTCTAAATGCAGGAAAACAAGTTCAGGGCTCCACTGATTCTGCATTATGGTGAATTGTATAATTATTTCATATATATAATTTATTATGATGTAATAATAATAGAAATAAAGTGCACAATAAATGTAGTGCACTTGAATCATCTCAAAACCATCCCCCACCCACCCTGGTCTGTAGAAATATTGTCTTCCATGAAACCGGTCCCTGGACTAGAAGGAAACTACCTCAACATGATAAAGGCCATATATGGAAAGTCCACATCTAAAATCAGACTCAGTGGTGAAAGACTGAAAGCTTTTCCCTTTAAGTTCTGGAATAAGACAAAGAGGCCTGTTTTCACCTCTTCTGTTTAACATCATACTGGAGTCCTAGCCATAGCAATTAGCCAAGTAAAAGAATAGAAGGCATGTAAGTCTGAAAGGAAGAAGTAAAATGATCTCTGTTCAACATTCACATGAATTTTATGTAGAAAATTAAACCTTCTATGGAAAAACTGATAGAACCGATAAGCAAACTCAGAAGAGTTGCAGGATACAAAATGAACACCCTCAAATAAGTTGTGTTTCTATACACTAATAAGAAATAATCCAAAAGGAAATTTTCTTTTAAATCCATTTCATAATAGTATCAAAAAGAATAAAATACCTAGGAATAAACTTAAGCAAAGAAGCTAAAAGAAGACTTGTACACTGAATACTATAAAACATTGCTGAAAGAAATTTTTAAAAGCACACAAAAAATGGAAAAGCATTCCATCTTCATGGATTAGAAGACTTAATATTACTAAAATGTTAACACTACCAAATGCCAACTTCCCTCATCATTTTAAGAGTGCACACCTCCCCCACCCAATACTCAACATGTCCCCTTTCAGCTTTATTTCTCTCCAAATTCCTTCCTGCCTCTACCACTTTCTCTGTTTTGCTTACTTACTTTATTCTCTGACTCTCCCATTTAGTGGGCTATGAGACCAGGAATTTTGTATATGCCACTTGGTACTCCATTCTGAAGACCCAGCAGAGTGCATAGCACAAAGCAGGTGCTCAATAACTATTAAGTGAATGTCCACTTTTTATGGAAAGATTTAAAAGGAAGCAATACAGATAAAACAGCCACAGTGCCTGGTGTGTGCTCAATAATCAGCATTTTCCTAATGATAACGAAGACACTCCTGCTTCCTGGGCCTGGATCCGGTCACATCTGGTCTGTGCACTGCAGTTCCCTGTGCATCAGGCATGTTTATTCATGTAAAATCAAGTGAAGAAGCAACAAAGTTAACCTTGCAGGGAAAACACGCTCACCAAGGGCAGTCTGATGGGGATACAAGAAAGAAGGAGTTTTGCCTGGTGGTGAGCAGGGGGAAAGGGTTACAGGCAGGTTGAAGGGAAGTGGAGGGTGCATGGGAAGGGGGAGGGGGCAGGACATGGAACAAGAGTGACTCAAGGGTCCCTGAGGAAATAAGGGACTTAGCAGCCCCAGCTCTTGTCTGGGAGCCTCCCACACCCAGCCTCCTTTCCCTAACCTCTCCCTCCCACCCCTTTCAGGCCCAGAGGAGGCAAAGGTTCCTGGATCCCCTGATGATATCCCTGGGGTGCTCCATCCTTCCCTGGGAGCTCCCAGCATTCTTCCCTCTCCCCTTAGTCAACTACCCTTTTCTTAAATTCGCCTTAATGTAGTCAGTTTGGAGGAACCATCTGTTTCCTATTGGCACTCTGATTGTATACAAGTCCAAATTCCGCAGAGCAGAGAAGGCTGGCTGTTTATAGCTGTGGATCTTGAAACTAAGAGAGGTTAAGCGCTTCTCCCAAGGACACAGCCAAGAGGTTGGCTGCAGGCAGGAGCTGCAAACCTCTTACCTTGGCAATGGATCGGGTGGGGGTGGATGTGGAGATGGGGATGCAATACCAAGGGTGGGTATAATAGTCCTCAGCCTGCAGGAGGGCTCTAGCAAGAGAGGACCCCTTCCCACCGCTGCTGGCTCCCAGCTACCAGCTGGGATGTCGCCCCAGAAATTAATAACAGCCTGACAGCCTGAGACCAGGAGAGGAAATTAAAAAGCCTGGTGATTAGCAACAGGGGGTGGAAGATTCCCTCTGAAAGCTCTGCAAAAGAGGACACTGTCTGGAAGCAGGAAGGAAGAGGATGCTGCCCACCCTTGCCAGCCCGAGGGACAGACCAGACCTGTAAGCCGGGGAAGAGGGCCAGGCAGGCCTGGAAGGAAGGGCCCAAATCCCTCCACTTGGAGGCTGACAGACCCCAGGGCCTCTGTGGTGATGTGGGGGCGGGGGAGTGGAGCCATGTGGCATCCTGGCTCATTCAAACCCTGTGTGATTTTCTAAGCTTTGGCCCAGGAATCACACCTGGTTTGGGAAGCACAGAGGCAGTGGTTGTGGCTACGTCAGAGCCACACAGACCTGCATTCACATCCCAGCTCAACCAATCCATGCCCTTGCTGGCATCTCTGTCTGTGCTTCTCTAAAGTGAAACCATGTACCTTTGGGTTGTGGTAAAGATTAAATGTGATGTGAGGTGTGAAAGGGAGGCAGGGCTGGAACGGAGGAGAAGCGCACTACTCACTTTTTGAGCACCATGTTGCAGGAACTGTGTGTGAGCATGACAACCCTGATGAGGTGAGTTCCCAGATGATTCTATTTCACAGATGGGTAAACAGAAGCACAAAGATAGATATATATGTATGTATGTATGTGTATACATAGTTATGACTTGTCTAGGGTCATGAAGAGGTGGCTGGGAGTCACAACCAGGGTCCTGGTTCTAACAAATACCTTGGCTTATAGCAGAAGCTGGAGGCCACTTCAAACCCAAAGCTTTTGTCATCCCCCAGCTTGAAGTAATAGAGGATGTTTACCAAGTTGCTTCCATGTGCTCTCTGTAAAGAATACCTTATTTAATCCTCATGAGAGCATTATGATCCACATCTTAAAGATGTTTAAATTGGCCGGGTGTGGTGGCTCACACCTGTAGTCCTAGCACTCTGGGAGCCGAGGCAGGTGGATTGCTTGAGCTCAGAAGTCAAGACCAGCCTAAGCAAGAGCAAGACCACATCTCTATTAAAAATAGAAAAATTAGCCTGGCATCATGGCGGGTGCCTGTAGTCCCAGCTACTCAGGAGGTTGAAGCAGGAGAATCGTTCAAACTCAAGAGTCAAAGGTTTTTGTGAGCTATGATGACACCATGGCACTTTACCCAGGGTCACAAGAGTGAGGCTTAGGCTCACAGGGGGAAAAAAAAAAAAGATGTTTAAACTGAGACTCAGAGAATTTATGCACTTTCCCCAGGGTCACACACTCATGAAAGGGAACAGCTGGGATCTGAAACTAGACCTGTCTGACAGTCTGACCTACAGTGATGCTCCCAGCCCGGCCCAGCACTGGGTAATCTGAGAACCCAAGGTGTTGGGAAGCCAGTGGAAGGAACTCCTTGGCTTTCCCAACCTTGGGATCAAAAGAAACACTGAACTGAGAGTCAGGAGATCTGCGATGCCAGGACAAGACTCTGCCAACCACACCCTCTTTTAGAAGAGGGGGCCCTCAAGGGTCAAGAAGCTTTTATTCCTTTGCAGAATCTATTCTTCAACATCCTTCAACATCTGCTTGCATTCCTCCGAGGATGGGGAGCTCACTCCTTTTGGAACCAGTGTATTTGCACTAAGGACAGGCTGTCAGGAAGCCATTGAGAGAGGCTAAGAGTCCAGAATGCAGAGTCATCTACCCAGGCTCGAATCCCTGGCTACTCACTAGCTGCATGATGTTGGACAGGTTTCCAACACCATGTGTATGTAAGGTTTACTCAAAATCCTGGAGACAGGACCTGGCACACGGCATAGATTGTGCAAATGACAGTGACTCTTCAGAGGACACTGACTATCCATCTCACTGCCAGACCTACAGCAGGTGCTCCTGAACTCAGGTGCAGGGCCACTGCTGAGGAGCTCGGGTCCACCTTCCCTGAGCTTCCCACCCACTGACAGTCACCAATCAGGGCCTAGCTGGCCCCTGGGGCTGTGGCCTAGTCCTGCCCTTCCACAGAGCACCTGCTTCACCTCCCCTAGCCTCACTCTGCAGCCATTCAGAAACCAGCCCCGCCCTTCCTTCTCTCTCTCTCTCTCCACTTGCAAATATTTAAACAGCATAAAAGGAGGATTAATCTCAGGAAGGTGTCAGGGCTGGTGGGTGCCAGTTCCAGGCAAGGAAAGATAGGCCAATCTGGGAAACCGGAAGGGACGGGAGGTTCTGAAGCCTGCCCTGACTTTCTCTTCCTCTAACCTGCCACCTCCCCACACCCAGGTACCCTCCTGTTGCCCATCTTGGACGCCACCAAGTTCCAAATTAACCCCTGGCTCTCCCTGCCTCCCACACTGTGCTGGGTTTACTCCTCCCAGCCTGGGACAGGACCTATGTGCCCCTGTGTTTGTGTGTGTATGTGTGTGTGTGTGGGGGGGGGGCTGTCATAAGGATTATGGAAAATATAGGCAGAGCGACTCACACAGGCTCTAGCACGCAGCTGGGGCCACCTTAATGGGGGCACTACAGTGAAGTGAGGATGTGAACCTGGAAGAGCCACTACGCCTAGGCCAGACTCCATGCCATTCAATAGGTAACCTCCTGCCTCAGTTTCCTCATCTGTGAGTGGGGACAGCACCCACATTATCCCACAAGGCTGCTGCTTGGGGATCCCATGAGCAAAACATACACAGAGCTAGAACGGGCAGGCACAACGTGAGTGCTGGGGAAGTTGTAGCTGCCAGGTAGCCATGTCTCCAACCCCTTTGTTGGGAAAGTGGGGGTGGCTTAGTCTCACCATCGGAGGGGCTTCCTGATCGCCTTGTCTAAAATAGAATCTCTGCCTGCCATCTGCACTTGCTTTGTACTTTCCTTAGAATTTATCACAGCTTGACCTCCACTCATCTGTGGGCTTATCTGCTTAGCATCCATCCCTCCCATGAAGACCCTGAGCCCCTAGGACAGCGTCTGGGCACACAAGAGGTGCTCAACATGTGTTGGTGATCACTGTGTATCAATAACACAAATACCATCAGCTACTGCTTACCATGCTCGGTACCCTGAGAACCCGGGTTCAGAACCTCCCATCCCTTCCGGTACTCTGAGACCCTGTGTCTCCTGGTCACACAGATAATTGTTTAAGACTGGGGTCCGCCACCTTCCACTGTAAGAGCATCAAACAGCAAGTATTTCAGGGCGTGGGGTAGGACTGCCTGATAATATTCGAGGATCCCTTGTTGAATCTAAATTTCAGATAAACAAGAAATAATTTTTTAGTATAAGTACGTCCTGAGTATCTCATGGAGTATTGAGTGGGTTACTGCTTATTTCTCTGAAGTGCACATGTCATGAAGTATCCTGAATTTTTATTCGCTAAATCTGGCAAGGTATTTTTTATTTGCTAAATGTCTACTTGTGAAACTTGGCACAGCTATTTCCAAGTCTTTTGTTTTTACAACTCTTTAAAAATGTAAAAACAAAACCAAAACACATTCTTGGCTCAAGGTGGACATAAAGACACACAGGGAACCCTGGTTTAAACCACCCAGTGCAGTGCCTGGGTGGCAAACAGTAGGCCTAAATAAAAATCACCCAAGCTGTCCCCTGCTCCTCCGAGGCCCACCACCTCAGTTGTGACTCAGAGTGGCTCCAGTTGCTACCTGGGGCCCCACTCAGGTGGTCGCCTCTTGGCAGGGAGGGTGACAGAGGTGTAGTGAGTCCCCAGGGACCCTGACTCTTAACGTATGTAAGCAACAGGTAGTGGAGAGAATGGTTAAGTCAAAATGCTGGAGGGCTCTGCGGGGTAGCTTTAAAAATAACTCTCAGCATGTGGGGAAGGCAGGGAGAAGAGAAGGGTGACTCAAAGGCCCCTTGACAACCACTGGATTAAGGAGGTGAGTGGAAGGCAGCCTGTGTCGCTCTGCCTCCCTTGCAGGTACTTGGGACTCTCAGGACAAGATGCACTCACCTTAGGAACCCTATGTCTCCAGCCTTACCTGGACCGCTGACCTTCAGACCCAAGTCCCCAAAGGTGGCCCCGTGTGCTCACCTCTGTGCCTTTGCTCATGTGGGGTGTCTACCAGATGCCCCTCCATTGCGTGCTCCAGCTGGCTTACTGCAACTCAGGCTTCAGGCTTCAAGCTTCAGCCAAAGCGTTACCTCCTCCTGGAAGCTTTCCTGAACTGCCCCTCCCCCAAGCTTGGACAAGTGTCCTTCCAATATTCTGTGAACACTTCCTTCCCAGAATGTTGTCACCAAAACTGCTGTCCATTCACAGGAGTGCCTGTGCACTCCTGGTGTCAGGCACAGGGGAGCAAAGCAGACACAGTCTCTGTCTTCATGGAGGTTACAGTCCAGTGAGACAGCAAGACATAAAGTGAATCACACCAACGGGTAAATAATTCCGACATGAGACCCATTCTTTGCAGCATAGAACTGGGTTCTGTGAGAACAAATAAGAAAGAAACTAGACCTGATGGGGTAAGGAGAAAGGTCAGGGAGGGCCTCCTCAAGGAGGTGATGGCTCAAAATCTGAAGAAGGAGTAGAAATGAACTCTGAGTCTCAGTTTCTCTGACTCTAAAGCAGAGGGGAAAGTCCCCCCTACCTCTTACCCTGCGTAGCCACCTGGAGCCCAAGGGACAGGCCAGATATAAGGGCAATGGGACAGGGAAAAGCTCTAAAGTGCCCCAAAGCTTTAAATGCTTTAATTTATTATGGGTGAAGTAAGAGTTGGGAGGGGGGAACAGTATTTTGGGAAGCTCCAAAGCACAACAGACTTGGGGTGGGGGGAGGGATGGTAGGAAGGGGTGGTGCCACCATGCAAGCTGTGACTGTTTCCATGGTGTGACCCAATCTTCCTTTCCTGCTGACTCCTGGTTCCTCCCAGAACCCTGAGCTCTGGTCCCACATGTCGGTCCTTCTATGTCCACGTGATTCCCACCTCCTGGCCCTTGCTTGTGCTGTTCCCTGCATTCCTGTCTATCTCCAGCCCTAGAAAAATCTCCCAGTCCCCTAGGACCAGGTGACATGCCCCTCTTCCGATTCCCTCCTGAGCCTCCCACCCCTAGTTGACATGATTCCCCCTCTTTCACATCCCTATAGTAACACCTGCTGCAGGTCCATGAGCATTAGGGTCTGGGATCAGACTTCCAGAATTCCCAGCCAGCTCTTGCATGCATGACCTTGGGCAAATCATGTCCCTTCTCTGAGTCTCAGCTTTCCCTCTCGTCAGTGAAATGGGTGATATTAGTTATCTGCCTCACAGGTATAAAATAATATACTTAAAACACTTAACACAATAGCTACCCCACAGTGAGTGCTTTAGACATTTGCTTTAAATAATAACAGCCAACATTCATTTAAAAAGTATGCACTATGTGTGGCCCTGTGCTTAGGGGCTTGATCTCACCTAATCGTCATAGTAATTCAGTGAGGTGGGTAGCGTTAGCCCTTCTGTTTTACAGATGAGGACACCGAGTCTCTGTCAGGTGAAATGACTTGTCCAAGAGCACAAGGCTTGGGAACAGCAGGGTGAGACTAAAACCCAGGATTATCTGCCCTGCACTAAGCCTGGCATACAGCAGGTGCTTTACACACAGGCCCAAAGATTCGCAAGCACACAGGTGTTGCTCTTATGATCCCCATTTTTCCCACTGAGGGAGCAGACCCGAGAGAGGCAAAAGCCATCAGATTTGTAAGGTGGCCAGGATTTGAAGCAAGATCTCCTGCTCCACAGCCCCAGTTTGCACTGGGGACCCTAGCAGCAGGTTGGCCAACACACCTGCTCCCGGACCTCTGACCTTAGCCACCATTTTTCACAGTTCACCTCCCCCTGCATCCCAGGCATCTCCTGGCACCTATGCCTGTCTGTTCCCAAAGGAGAATTGTGCTAACAAAAAGAAATATCCAACCTTAAATGCCTACTTCTTGTGAAAAAAAGCCAATCTAAAAAAAGCTGATCACCATATGATTCCACCTATAATGGTGGAAAGGCAAAAAGACTGGAAAAGGAAAAAAGATCATTGGTTGCCAGGAGAGGAGGTGGAGGGAGGGAGGAGGGATGAATAGGTGGAGCACAGGAGTTTTAGGACATGAAAACACTTGGTGAGACAATGCAACTGTGGACCCATGTCATTATATATAGGTCCAAGCCCGCAGAATGCACAACACCAAGCGTGGACCCTAATATAACCTGTGGACTTGGGGTGATAATGATGTGTCAATGTAGACTGTCAACTGTGGCAAAAGTACCAGTCTCGTGGGGGATGCTGATGGTGGGGGAAGGCTGTGTGTGTGCAGGGGCAAAGGATAGATGGGAAATCTCTGCACGTTCTGCTCCATTTTGCTGTAAACCTAAACCTAGCATAAAAAGTGAAGTCCACCAAAACAAGAAATAAAGGAGGATGTTGGCAGGGATCCCGACCTTCCAGCAAACAGACTAAACACCTCCTTCTCCATACCCTCGGCCCACAGTGACCTGCAATGGACTATGGCGTCTTCACAAGGTGTCTGGTGGTGTTATCTCGAAACCTTCCTCCCTACCTCCACCGGGGGGACAATCAGGGAACAGCAAGTCACAGGGGCCCCATTTGTCTCTGATCTGTCTTCCATGTCTTTCTTCCTCGTTCCCAGCTCCCTGCCTTTCCTCCAATGTCTCATGCTCCTCTTTTCCTCAGTTCCCTTGTTCTTACTATGCCCAGCTCTCTCTGCACAGCTGCTCCTTTTCATCTCAAGTGCCACCACCTCAGAGAGGCCCACCCTGACTGCCCAGATAAACTGCTGCCTTCCCTAGCCTCTCCCTGCCGCCGCCAGTGCTGTGCTCTCATCCATTTCTGTATTAATCATACTTCTTCATCTGTTTGCTTGTTCACCACTTCCCTTTTGGTTTTTCTTTTGCAGTTTTAGCTGGGGCTGGGTTTGAACCCGCCACCTCCAGCATATGGGGCCAGAGCCCTCCTCCTTTGAGCCACAGGAGCCGCCCATCACCACCTCCCTTTTGCTCTGTATCTGTGGTCCTTAAAGCCTGGGCTGCAGACTGGTACCAGTCTGTTGCCTGTTAGGAACCAGGCTGCACAGCAGGTGAGCAACAGGTGAGTAAGCAAGTGAAGCTTCATCTGTATTGATAGCCGCTCCCCATCACTTGCATAGCCACACACTACCTGAGCTCCATCTCCTGTCACAACAGCAGTGGCATTAGATTCTCACAGGAGCAGGAATCCTACTGTAAACTGCACATGGGAGGGATCTAGGTTGTGCACACTCTTTACGAGAATCAATGCCCCTGCTCCTGGTCTATGGAAAAACTGTCTTCCATGAAACCAGTCCCTGGTGCCAAAAAGATTAGGGACTGCTAGAGGGTCAGCTCCAAGCAGGTGGAGATCTCACCCGTACTCACTGCTGCCCTCTCAGCATCCACCAAAGGCCAGGAGCCCAGCAAATGCTGGTGGGAAGATCAAAGCTCCCTTTTTTGGACTCCTCACCTGTAGCTCCAGGACAGACATGTCCCACCCTCTTGCCAATACCCTTCTATTCTTCTCATCACTTCCACATGGCACAGATAATGAAAGCAGCGCCCAGGAGGGTGTTCTACAGCCCCTGTGATGGGCATGAGTGGGGAGGAGAAAGGGAGGGAAAATTATAAAGTGGTGGCCAGTGGATCTTTAGAGTGTTAGGAAATCCTTCTTCCAGTTCCTCCCCACTTAACCTACCGTAAAAGGTTCTGGGGTTTCTAGGAAAAGCAAATGCCTCTAACTCAGCTGCTGCTAGCCTGGCTCCTGTTAATGGTTTACTGGCATGCTATAAAGAGGTGCCATGCATTGTTCCCTGACAGTCTGAGGACCAGTCAACCTGCCACCACCCAGAAGGAGCAGTGTTCTACAAACAGGCCTCCCCTCACTACCCAACGTTCCTCAGACATCCCCTGATGAGAAGGTCCCCTCAATGTGTGATTTTGGAGCATTCACCTGGGGGCATCTGGGCATGAAAGTGCTTCAGGCTAAAATGCCCAGGCAAACGCCCACTGGAGAGGGTGCAGCTGGGAAGAACGCACCTCCCCACCCCGCCTCTTCCTATTCCCAGAGAAATCAACCAGCATGTTGCATATCCCCAGCCCACACCCTGGAGACCAGCCAGCTCTCTCCTGGGTGCTCTGTCCACCGTGTGGAGCTGGACTCCCATGGCAACATGCCCCATCTTCACAGACCCACAGGCCTCACAGGAGAGGAGGATGCACACAGACCCTCTGGAAGACTGCCCAAACGTGGGATGGAAGGAGGCGTCTGGGCAGCTGTGGAAAAATAAGAAACGAAATTCCCAGGAGGTTGCTTAAAACACACTGGTAAACAAGAAAAGGGAATAATCCACTTTCCCCTGACCTTAGAAGGCAAAGCAGCCCAATATTGTCTAAAGGTAACTTCAAATACTGTTCAAATTCTGTCTCCACCTCTTGCCAGCTGTGTGGCCTTGGGCAAGTCACTACATCCCGATGTGCTTAATTTATGGTAATTATCTATAAATCGGGACAATATGTATGACTTCCTCTACCAAGGTGTTACTTTTTTCTGACATGAAATAAATTAATGCATATAAAGCACATAACATAATGTCTAGGACATGGCAGAACTTTCTGGAATTTTCTGTACCTGTCCTGTCCCACATAGTGTCACTAGCCACTTATAGCTACAAAACAATTGAAATGTGGCTAATGTGATGGAGAAATTGAATTGAATTGTATTTTTATTTTATTTTATTTTAATTATGTTTTTATTTCAGAATATTATGGGAGTATAAAGTTTTGGTTATATGCATTACTTCTGTACAGTTTAAGTTATAAGTGTGTCCATCCTGCAGCTAGTAAGCACTACACCTGTTAGGTGTGAATTTACCTCCACTCCTCCTCCCACCTGCTTGATTTCCACTGAATTTCCACGGAATTTAATTTTAATGCCTGAGTGTTGATCATTTAGTTCCAATTTTAAAATGAGAAATTGCATTTTGAATCCCATTTAATTGAAATGTAAATAATCTCTTGTGACTAGTAGCTAACATATTAGACAGAGTGGGTCTGGAATGTAGTAGGTGCCCAAGAAATGCTAATTATTATCAGGTGTTACCATTTTTGTTAAAAGCTCACTGGGTTAGAAATTAGGAGGCACTAGTTCGTTTCTGAGCATATCAAGGACAGAAAGTACAATGTATTCATTTTTGTATCACATCATCTTGCAGGGTGTTAGAGAGTGAATGTTTGTGTCTCTCCCAAGAGTCATGTGTTGAAATTCTAACCTCCAAAGTGATGGTATTAGGAGGTGGGCCTTTGGGCAGTAATTAAGTCATGAGGGCCGAGCCCTCTTGAATGGAATGATTGCCCTTATACAAGGCACCCAATGACCTCTCTTACTCCCTTTCCACCATGTGAGGATATGATGAGAAGTCAGCACCCTGGCAACTGGAAGACAATCTGATTATGCTTTGGCACCCTGATCTCAGACTTTAGCCACCAGAACTATGAGAAATATATTTCTGTTGTTTACACAAAAGCCTCCCAGTCTTAGTACTTTGTTATGTACTGAGGAAGACACAGGGTGATCCTGAACCCTGTTTGGGTATCTGTGTTGTGGAACCCTTTTCAGGTACTGATGAAAGCTTAATCTTCTCTCCACATGGGAAGCACAAAGTACTTGTACAATTTCAGGGTTTGCTTATCCCTAGAAGAGAAGTCCTTGATCCAGCAGACACCTGGCACACAGCATGAGGGACACAAGCAGAGCCCAGGAGGGGACGACTCCACTGTCAGAGGCTGAGCTCCAAATGCTGGCGCCTTACTCCTCTGATGTGGACATTTGTGGTTTGTCTGCCTGGTTTCAATCTCCCTGTCTGGTCATTTCACCTTGACTCTCCACTGGTGCCCTTTCCTTACTCTCAGAAGGCTGAGTCCACCCTCATCCCTGCAGGCTTGTCCAATCAGGGCCATCTGCCCCACTGTGATTGGTGCAAAAGAAGCATGTGACACAGGCACTGCCCCATCACCCTGGCTAGTTTAATTAGGGTTTATCTAACTTGACATGGCATGGAGTTGATGAAAACGCCTTGCTCTACTGCTTCTCAGCTGTGTGACCTTGATTCAGTTTCTTAACCTGTCTGAGCTTTAATTTCCTTGGTATTAAAGAGAAGTTGCTACTTGTGCTGGCTCTCCTAAAGAATGATTTGTAGATAAAATGAGATAAAGCAAAGCACTTACAGCAATGTTTGGTAAATGGCAGTTGTTATAATTTTAATTTACTAATTAAGCATAATTTACTAAACAATAATAATACAGTAATTAATTGAATGTCCCAAGTATCACCAGTTTCTTAACTCTTGGGGCTTCAGTTATCTGATTTTTATTTTATTACTTTTTTTTTTTTTTTTTTGAGATAGGATCTCACTCTATTGCCTAAGCATGGGAGCAGTGATGTCATCACAGTTCACTGCAACCTCCAACACCTGGGCTCAAGTGATCCTCCTGCCTCAGCCTTTCAAGTAGCTGGGACTACAGGCACATACCAGCACACCCGACTTAATTTTTCTAGCAGGGGTCCTCAAACTATGGCCCGCAGGCCACATGCGACAGTGTGATTGTATTTGTTCCCATTTCGTTTTTTTACTTCAAAATAAGATATGGGCAGTGTGCATAGGATTTGTTCAGTTTTTGTTTTTAAACTATAGACCGGCCCTCCAACGGTCTGAGGGACAGTGAACTGACCTCCTGTTTAAAAAGTTTGAGGACCCCTGTCAATAGAGAGAGAGACCCTCTCTATGTTGTTCATGTTGGTCTCAAACTCCTGGCCTCAAACAGTCCTCCCATCCTGGCCTCACAGAGTGCTAGGATTACAGGTATAAGCAACCACAACTGGCCAGCTATCTGATTTTTATTTATTTTATTTATTTTTATTTTTTGCAGTTTTTGGCCGGGGCTGGGTTTGAACCCGCCACCTCCGGCATATGGGGCTGGCGCCCTACCCCTTTGAGCCACAGGCACTGCCCCAGTTATCTGATTTTTAAATGGGACATTCCTGAAAAAGGAACTGTCGTGCTCCTGATAAACACCTACCATCTGAGTTCCTGCCAAGTTGTGCAATCATCTCCCATCCCTTCTCGTAATATATATCACTAAAAGAAAAAAATACAGGGCGGCGCCTGTGGCTCAGTGAGTAGGGCGCTGGCCCCATATGCCGGAGGTGGCAGGTTCGGACCCAGCCCCGGCCAAACTGCAACAGAAAAATAGCCGGGTGTTGTGGTGGGCACCTGTAGTCCCAGCTGCTCGGGAGGCTGAGGCAAGAGAATCGCGTAAGCCCAAGAGTTAGAGGTTGCTGTGAGCCGTGTGACGCCACGGCACTCTACCCGAGGGCGGTACCGTGAGACTCTGTCTCTATAAAAAAGAAAAAAATACATGCCCACCTCTCACATCTGAGTTTAGCACTCTTAGCCCCCTCGCCTGGGGAGCATAGCAATTAAGCAGCAGGGACAGGAGACTCACTAGGGACTCTGATCTCCTAGGCTCAGAGATTATCTCTATTGAGCTTATGAGCAACCAGACCCAGAAGGAAAACTCGGCTGCCCACCCCAGGATGGCAATACAGCCAGCCAAGACTCAGCTCACTGACTGCCACACAAGAGCTTGTCCCTTTGGACCTCAAGAAACACCTCTTCCCATTCATTCCGCAGTTCTACTCTGGGGGCTGTAGCACCCCTCAGCCCAGGGCTCATTCAGGGAGAGGAATATCTCATGCTGAGAGCATCTGCCAAGTTCAGATGTGACTGGAAAGGGCAGCAAAGTGTTCTTCTGTGACTGAGTCCATCTTGCCCCCTACAGGTGAGCCAAGCCCTGTGCCTGACCCTTCCATAAATGCTGCTGACTGCCTGACAGTGCCAGCCCAGCAGCACTGCTGCATGAATGCCCTCTGTGTGTGACACGTGAGTAGACTCACGTCATAGAGGTTCACCCAGCTACTAAGTGGCAGGGCCACAATTCAAATGCAGGGCCACCTGGTTCCAAACCTGGAACGTCTTCCCCACTCCATGACCTTAAGCAGAGCTCATCACCATGTGTGTGATATTGGCTTTAGCACCAGAGTCATAAAGAACAGGAATCTGGAGCCAGCCTCCCAGGCTGGACTATTGGACAAGTTACTTGTCATCTCTGTGCCTTGACTTCCTTGAGAAGGGGCTTTCCTCACTTCACAGGGTGTGAATATAAATAAGGTCACTTATACGAAAGGTTCAGTATATGCTGGGGTTTTTTTTGTTGTTGTTGTTGTTTGTTTTTTATTAAATTTATCCTATTTGGAAGTCTTTAGTTAAGCCCTGGCTTTCCCCGAATGGACTGAAGGTTCCCATAAAGCCTTATCAGCTACAGAGTTCTAATAAGGTTTAAATACTGAATTGGCAAATTCACAGGAGACAAAATGTGGAAGACTTGGCTCTCAGAAAGTGATGCTGGCCAAATTAGATGAGTTGACATTCTTAGAATTCTGGAGCTGTCTGACCTCATCCACTTAGAAAGTAGAAAAATGAGGCTAGGAGGATGAACCTGCTTCGGAAGCCACACAGATTGTTAGGGGAAGAATCATAATCAGGACTCAGGTCTCCTCACTTCCCACCCTGGGTTCTGCAGTCAGCAACTGTGGGCACCTGGGGTAACAAAAATGCACTTTCCTACCCCAACCAGCAACAAATGCTACCACCAGCTCCTGGGACACCTCATGAGGTCACTGGGGGAGACTCAGCCAGACAGTACAAGAGATCAAGCAAGAGAGCTAGAGTCCCTCCAGCTACCCTCGCCACATCGAACCAGGGCGCCCACGCCTGCTACAGACACCCATCGCTACCAAAAGCTCCCAGAAGCCAGGTTGCCAGAGACCTGAAAATACATCAAAGCACATCATGTGAATATGGCTGCATTATTCATTAACAGAATTTCCGCCCTCTTAAGCTCACAGATGTGACACAAGCTGATCTGAGTCCATCCTGCAAGCATTAGAGAGCCCCCCAAAAGGCACCTGGCACTCGTGCACTCATTCAACCTCATGCGTTTTTCTTTCTTTTTTTCCCCCAGACATGGTCTTGCCATGTTGCCCAGGCTAGAATGCAGTGACTGGTCACAGGTCCAATCATGGTGCACTGCAGCCTCAAACTCCTGGGCTCAGGTGACCCTTCTCCTTCAATTCCTCAAATAGTAGCGATTACAGGCACATGCATTTTTGGAGCCTTTACTCCACATGGTGGCACAGAGGGGAGTGTGGGAGTAGAGGGTCCTGTGATTTCCAATCCAAGAATTGAAAGGTCAGCAAAGAACAAGACAGAAACTTCCTCTCTTGCCTCATTACCTGGTGTCTCTATTTCTTCGGCACAGCTCTAACCCAAACCCTCCCTTGCTCATAAATCCTCTATAGCCCCCCACTATCTGCTGAGGCAAGTCCAAATGCTGCAGCCTGACACACAGAGCCCTGCACAAACTGGGACAAATGGACATTTCCTGTCTCATCTCCTCCCCCTACACAGACTTTACCCCAAGCTGTGTTTCCAGGGGCTTGTTTGAAGTTCATATTCTCCCTACTGCCGTACCCTCTGTAAGCCAGAGGCATGAGGCTACCCTCAGATGCCAGCAGGGTGAAGGTGGAATCCTGGCTTCTGGTGGACTAACTGTGTGACCTTAAAGTGAGCCATGTGACCTCTCTGCACCTCCAGTTCCTCATCTGTCCAGGAAAGGGGATGATGACTGCCCTCTTGGGCTGATGGTGAGGAGTGGAGGAGACAGTGCTTAGGAAGCACTGTGCACAGTGCCTGGCACAGAGTTAATCATTCATAACAGACAGAATTAGGAATGCTATTACCTAGTTCAATTTCTGTCCTATGGCCTCAGCTCATTTTAGAAGAAACAGACGCATTCTCAGGGTGCAGTGCGCGATGTCTTGTGCATTCCAAGAACGTAAGGAGCATCATGGGCCTCTTCCCACTACGTGCCGGCAGCGCCCCCCCAACTGTGACAACCAAAAACTTTCCAGACGTTTTCTGTCCTCTGGAGCAGGATTGACCAATTTAGCAACACACACTTAAACTAAAAACTTACTCATCGTTTATCTGAAAGTCTGATTTAATGGGCTAACCTATATGTTACCTTGCCAACCTACGACTGGGAGACAAAACTGTCCTCGTTCTCATTAAGAACCACTGAGTTACAGTAAAACCATGGGGGTCTCCATAGTAACATAGACTGCTTCCCTCATCTTTCTTCAACCTTCCCGGCACGTCTCGCCTTTCTCTTGAAACCCACTGTCTCCAACCCAGAGGCTGAGAAGCTCTGTTTCCCGAACTTAACTCTTCTCAGGCAGCTGCGCTGAAGGACTCAGAATCAACACCCTTCCATGAACTCCAGTGTGCAGAGCTAAATGCAGCAGCTTCCCCCAGCAACTACCTCATCTCCCTGCCTCCCTCCCGGGGTCCCCTCTGCTGCCCACAAGCCCCTACCTCCTCCCCTACAATTAACTGGCCTCCTAGGCCCAGCAACCTGGAGGCAGGAAAACAAAGCAGTTAGTCACTTTGCTTCCCTTATCAACTGGCATCACATGACCAGCTCCTTTAATGGCAGTTGTCATGGGAACAGGAAGCCAGTCTCTTCTCTCACTCCAGGAACCAAAACAAAATTAAGGGGTGGCTGTGGGAGGGCAGAACAAGCCAGGAAGGAGCCAGAAAAGAGCCAGGTGGATCTGACAGGAAGAGACCATGCTGAGGACACCCTGTCTCCAGCTCTCCCTTGGTGGCACTGGGGAGGGAGAGACAAGATGAAAAATAACATGCCTGCCCTGCAGAAGCTCATGCTAACACGGTGGGTGTTGTCACAGGGTTTATCCTATCGTCTGAACAATTTTCATCCCTGTTATGAATAGACTAAAACCCGCACACTGTGGAAGGTGAAGACGGATCTTGTCTATGCTTGTGCAATGAACATGCAGTCAACATCAGCTCCCCCCCCCATTCCGTTCCCTGTGCCCTCCCCATTCCCTTTCTTTCTTTCTTTTTTTTCTTTTTTTTTTGGAGACAGAGCCTCACTATGTCGCCCTTGGTAGAATGCCATGGCATTCCAGCTCACAGTAACCTCAAACTCTTGGGCTTAAGTGATTCTCTTGCCTCAGCCTCCCAAGTACCTGGGACTATAGGCGCCTGCCACAACAGCCAGCTATTTTTTTTGTTACAGTTGTCATTGGTGTTTCAGCAGGTCCGGGCTGGGCTCCAACCCACCAGCCTCGCTGTATGTGGCCGGTGCCCCACCTACTGAGCTACAGGCACCACCCCCATTACTTTTCTTTTGCTTTTAAAGCACGACCCTGTGCTCTGCCTCCTCAGCAACCTCACCCTTCTCCTTCCTCTCTGCTCCAGTCACTTGAATTCCTTCAAATTCAGTGTTGTCTGGCCACAGAGCCTTTGCATACCCAGATCCCTCTCCCTGGGCGCCCCCCATCCCATCATACCTTCACCTACTCATCTTCCAGATGCCTTCTGAAACATCCTGTCCTGGGCCCCTGCTCATGGTCAGTACTCTCTGTTTCGTGTTCTTGTGGCACCTGGTACCTCCCTTCAGATCTCTGTGCTCAACATGTCATTCTCCTTGTAACTGGGATTTAACATCTGTTGGTATCTCCCCCACCCCCCCATGGCAATGTCAGCCCCAAGTGGACAAGGATAGGGCCTATCTTATTCACTGCTGTATCCACAGAACCTAGCCCAGTGCCTGATGTACAACTCTCAGTAAATAAACACTTCTGGGATTTCCATCCAACTCTGGGTGAGTCCAAAGGTCCTTCCTCACCTGCCTTCTGGGTGCTGGGTCCTCCTGGTCTCCCAGATCAGCACTGGGCAGAGTTTCCAGCCATACAAACTCTGCTGGACCCTTGGTGGCTGCAGTAGCTCCAGTCAAACTCGCAGAGCTGCTCTCCTTATCTAAAGAAGCTGATGGCTAAGGCACCCCTTCTAGAAAGGATGAGAAGTGGCTCTGTGCAAGGCTGTGACATGCAGAGATGTGGCTCCTCTGAACCCAGGGAGGGTGGGGAGAGAGAAGACATAACTTGACTCTCAGATTTCTAGCAAAGAACTTTCCCTTCCATTTGACTGGAGACTCATCCTCTGATACTGGGGGAGATGTCCACCGAAGAGGTATGTAAAGGAAGGAAAGGACATGGGAGGGCTGCTTTGGGGACATGGAATAGTCATTATGTTGAATGGGGGGCTCAAAGACTGAAGACTGGACCTCTTTCTGCAGCACTGGTTCAGTGTCCCTGGAATATGACTCATTGTCTCTGGGCCACAGTATTCTCATCCACACAATGGAAATTATACCACCCACACATCCTAAGGTGAGGCACTGTGTAGCTATGGGTGGGCACACCTGTGGTATGGGAGGGTAAGAGCTTGTCAGACAGACTTGAGGGGTAAGGCCAGACTCTGCCCATTCTTAGCTGCATGCTCTTGTGAAATCAATCCCCTTTTCTGAGTCTACCCAGAACCCAAACTGGACTATAGACTGACATGGACTGTACCTCAAAGGACATCAGGACAAATGAATCTTTCTGAAGATGGGGAGACTGAGTCCTAGACAGAGCAAAGGACTTGTGTGGGGCACTGAGGCAGCTGGAAGCAGGACCTCAGCCTGAGCCCTCCCTAGAAGACTGGCTGAAACTCTCTTTTGACTGCAGGCCCCTCAGAAACTAAACCAACCATTTCCTTCAAAACAATTTACCCTAGGCAAAAACATCTGGGGAGCAAATACTACATCTTGGTCTGAACAAAAAGACAGCTGGTTTTTAGCCTAAGGTTTTCTGTGGGTCCACGTACACTCCTCTCTTAAAATCACCATGAGAATGTTGTGGATTTGTGGGTTTTGTTGGGAATGGGGCCTACACAGAGCTATTTTGGGGTCTTTACAAGGGTCTTTAAGGAGCTGAAAATTTCTGGGCCTTTCTGAGGGACCTTATGTATCTCCTTATTTGAAAACACTAGAATGTGCAGTCAGCCATGGAGCTAATCTTTAAGCAAAATAGGACAGGCCACACACATACACACACCCACTTCCCAAGGAGGAGCAAGGGACAGCAACAGGTCCTGGCCTCCTGAGGCTGCCCTTGGTGGTTGTCTGATACTGCGCAGGGAGGGGCTCCTCAGTTGTGCTGGGCACTGTCACTACAGCTGACATTCACAGTACACACACACACACACACACACACAGAGCCAGGCACAGGGACCAGGCCTACCCACCAGGTCTGCAACCATGCAGCCTTGAACTCAGGGCATAGACGCGGCAGCAAAGGGGTCCCAAGCTGACACAGGGAGGGCAAAACACACACAGTCACAGCCTTAGTCATTCACACAGACTCATGCATCACACGTTTCACACCCCCTCAAGACACATATGCACACGATCACAGCCGCACTCATTCACGACTCATACATCACACAAATTACACACACAGAGACCCATACTCACAAAACCAGACATACACACAGATATACACACAGAGGGATAGAGATACACCAGGTATCTCCAGACAAATGCACAAACATTGTCACATACACATACAGCCACATGTCCTCAACCACGCAGGCTTATGCATGCATGTACACACGCAATCCAAGCATCCAAATGCCTAGCAGGGGCCCTACCACTGTAAACTCTCTCTGGGTGGGGGTGGGGTGGGGGTGGGGGGTGTCAATGTTTACTAGCCCTAGAAACCAGACTGGGCTTCCAACTGGCACCAGGGAGACAGAGTGGAGGGGCAGAGGGGCAGTGGAAGCCTGTCTGATTTTCACCCTCCTATGTGCGGGGTGGGGAAAGGAAGGTGAGGGGACCCTGACTGCCAAGGGAACAGTCCCCTGGCTCCTGGAGGTGGCTCCAAGGACTGAGAACTGGGGTAGGGGAAGGGAGGGTTTAATTTCCCAAATCGAAACGCTCTGTTTTCCTGAAGTCTGGTCCCCTTTTGGCCTGTAGCTACGTGAGCGCCCCTCCCCCAACGCGCCCTGCTCCCCCGCCCAGCTCCTCTCACCCAGATCTCCTGAGACCACCCACCTGCTCCTACACAGGAGAGGGGTCCTATCAAACACACCCAGGCATGCCCCCTACGTTTGGAGGACCCTCGTGCCGCGTGCACCCCCACAAACAGCTTCCAGACATCCAGAGTCCTTCCATACTTAGGACCCCCCAACTCATTCGCCATATCCCCAGCCTTGCGGGAGGTAAGTGCCTACAGAGGTGAACCCCACTCCTGAGGGGGCCGGCCCCGCCGCCAGGCGCCACCCTTCCACAGAGACTCTTCTCCCCGCGTGGCTGCGGCTGTCCCTTCCCTGGGGGATCGCACCGAGCGCCCCCCACAGCGCCCCCCACCCCGTCACCTACCTCCTTCTTGACGGTGCGCAGCAGCCTCTGCCGGGTCTCCGCCTCTGAGGGACCAGACGGAGAAGCGGCGGATCAGCCCAGGGGTGGGAGCTGGGGCCCGGGGCCGCCCTCCCGCCGCCCGCACGCCCCGCGCCCCCCTACCCGCGGGGACCGAAGCCATGGCTCCGCGCGGTGTTCCGAGTCCCGGGCGGCGGCGGCGGCGGCGGCGGCCGTAGCTCTGGCCTGGGCGCTGTGGCTGCTGCTGCGGCGGCGGCCGCGGGGCGGGGCCGAGCGCCGAGTGACGGCCGCAGGGCGCCCGACGTCAGGACTGGCTGCGCTCGCCCCACCCCTCCGGAAAGCCGCGGCACAGCCGAGCAGCCGAGGTCGCCGGTGGTAGGGTCGGTGCTGCACATCCAGTGCCTGAGTTTCCAGAGGGGGCCCCCCACTCTCCTTATCCGACGCCCCGTTTCCCACCCTCTTACAAAAAATGCGTCTTGTTTACTGACCATCTGCTATGCACTGGACTGGAGGAAATGATGGGAGACGGTGGGGCTGTCGTCGTTAACAGTCTCTGAGCCTCAGTTTTCGCCATTTTTAAAATGGGTACAATATGGTATAACATGGGTCTCAGAATGATCTGAAATTAAGTGAGATATTCACTGCAAAGCACTTAACACAGACCCAAGGGAAAATGACCAGCAACCATAAATGGTAGCTGTCACTGCTATTGTTATTATTGTTGTTGTTGTCATTCAAAGTCTTTCAAGGTGTACTGGCTGTCACTTCTTGGCCTTTTGGCTAAGATCAAGTGTAGTATCAAGATATACTGGCTCTTTATCTCAGAAGAAGCCAGGACTTAAAGTGCCTCCCTATCCCATGTGCAGGGTTACTGGGGGAGTGGGTCCTCCCAGGAGTCAGCCCCTAATATTGGCACCTGTCAGTCAAGATCTCCAGGGCTGGGCAGGCAGTCGGCTCTGTAAGACATACACTTATTTCACCAAGAGCAACCCCTACCCCACAGGTCCCTGACCGTGTCTACCCAGAATGCAACTCAGGTCAACAAATACTCATTGAGCATCTACTATGTGCCAGGTAACTGTGTGGGAAATTTCTAAGTGAGCAAGACAGACCAAAATCCCTGCCCTCCTGGAGCTTAGGAGGCAGACAGCAAAATAAATAATTAAATGATGTAGTATGTTGGAAGGTTCTGGAGAAAATCAGGCAAAGGAGACAGTAAGGACCCAGATAGGTGGAGTGTGTGTTCTGAAATACAGTGGTTGAACGAGGCCCAACTGAGCAGATGACATTTGAACAAAGTGGAAAAAGAAGACATGGTGGGGATTTCTGGAGGAAGAGCAGTTCACACCAAGGGAACAGCAAGTGCAAAGGCCCTGAGGTGCGGATGTGCCCACTGAGGGTGACAAATAGTAAGGAGGTCGGTGGATGGAGTGGCAGGAGTAAGGGGGAGGTGGGCCAGACAGGTGGTGGACCAAGATCCTGTGAGGCCGCCAAGTTTCCTATAGGGATTTGCAATGCCTTTTATCGCCCTCCCCAGTATTCAGTCTTCCCTTCAGAAGGACCTTGGGACAGCTCAGAGCAGGCCCTCTCCCTGCAGCAGTGGATCCAGGGTCCTCTTTATTACATTGGTCAGTGGCAGGAGTTTTTGGCCATAAGCCACGGAAGCCAACTTTGGCAAAATGTAATAGACTGGAAATATGTGTGTTTCTAGAATCCATGGGAACATGGAGAACTGGGAAATGAAACCGAAGCAGCTTTAGAATGCCAGACAGGGGAAGTTTGGGGAGTATTCACCTGGCAAAGACAGTGTAATTATGGTGCCACCATTCAGGTGAAAGGAACTCCATCTGTTGAAGGTTCCTGTTCCAGGGAAGGAGCATTCAATTGGCCTGACTTGAGACACACACCTGCCTTTTGGCTAGGGGAGGGGAGTCTCAGTTACAATCCCACCTCCTCACTATCTCCAGTGAGGGTGTAGTGAGCCATCCAGGAGACTGGAGAATAGGAAATTATTCCTTGGCATAAAAAGTCATATATTGAGGACCTCCTATGTGTCCAGCACTGTACAGGCTTTGAGCCTTGCTTCCATGACCTTATTGATCCCCTTCCCAGCCTATCCCTACAACCGGATAAAGAAAGCATCTGAGTTCTGGGCCAGAGAAATTCTGAGCGCAGAGCCAAAGCGATTCATCCAGTGGTTCTCCTCCTTGGCTGTATCCTTAAATTAACAGGAGTACTTTAAAAAGGTAGGGTGCCAGGCCGCCCCTGTGGCTCAGTGAGCAGAGCGCCGGCCCCATGTACCGAGGGTGGCGGGTTCAAACCCGGCCCCGGCCAAACTGCAACAAAAAAATAGCCGGGCGTTGTGGCGGGCGCCTGTAGTCCCAGCTACTCGGGAGGCTGAGGCAGGAGAATCGCCTGAGCCCAGGAGTTGGAGGTTGCTGTAAGCTGTGTGACGCCACGGCACTCTACCGAGCTCGATAAAGTGAAACTCTGTCTCTATAAAAAGGTAGGGTGCCTAAGCCTCACCCAAGGGAACAGATTTTCAAAATCCTTGCTTTTCGTTTCTCTGCCAAGCACCAAGCCTAGGAAATTGATCTGTGCTGGTCTTTCCTTGAAAACCTGGGGCTTTCCCTCCAAAATAAAGGACTTGACAGCGTTTGGCTCAATAGCCACAGGAAGATGGGCCTGGCTGAAACCAGAGATTGCCCAACTTCTGAATCTGGAGCTCGGCCCCTGCTGCAGTTGGAACATTCACCACTAGGGGCACCCTCACCTAAGAACAATGTAGGAAGAGTTGGACCCTCCATGGGGCCAGAGCAGGTAAACTTACTCAGGTCTCAAAGGCTTTTTTCCAGAGTCTGAAAATGGCTATCAGCTGACCCAGGCTACCCAGGCTACACCTCATACCTCGCCGCTGACCGATGGTGCTGCTGCTGGTAAGAGAAGCCTCTTCCTCCTGCGGTGTTCCTTTAGCGTCCTCTACTGAGGAAGCTCAGCATCGAGCTCGGCATAAATAAATAAAAAA
Source organism: Nycticebus coucang (assembly GCF_027406575.1). NCBI lineage: Eukaryota > Metazoa > Chordata > Mammalia > Primates > Lorisidae > Nycticebus > Nycticebus coucang. The sequence continues at coordinate 143,878,755 of NC_069783.1, read as the reverse complement.
TTCCTGTATGTTAGGAGAAGCAAACGCTGAAGAATGAATTTGGAGCTCAGAGGCAATCCATTGATAACTGACACAATGCGTAATATTATGATTCATGTTAATAACATCTACAGTTTGTTGCGTATTTAATGTGTCTGACATATAAATATGAACTTTTCACATACAATCTCACTTAATTTACAGGTCAACCCAGTGATACAGGTTCCTCCCTTTGTCTGAATTTTATAGTGGAGGCTCAAAAAATTATCTTAACCAGAGACATGTAGTTAGACAGTAAGTAATAGAGGGTAGATTTAGGCCAAGGCACTCTTAACCAACTTGCTATACACGTTGTTTTGTATGCCCTATGCAATAGATGCTCTTTGTTGCTGTGGTGGTTAATTGGATGTGTCGACTTGACTGGACCACAGGGTGCCCAGACACTTGGTCAGATATTACTCTGGGTGTGTCTATGATGGTGTTTCTGGGTGAGATTAACATTTGAGTGTATTGACTGAGTACAGCCAACTGCCCTCTATGATTTGAAAGGGCCTCATTAACTGAAGACTTGAATAGAACGAAAAAGGCTGAATGAGAGGGAACTACTCTTCCTTGATTGCTTGTGCTAGGAAATTGATCTTTTCCTACATTTTGACTTGAATTAAAAACCTTGGCTCTTGGATTGCAGGTCTGCATTAGTCCTCTTGGGTCTTCAGCTTTCTGCAAATCTTGGGACTGCTCAGCCTGCATAATTGTAGGAGCAAATTCCTTATAATGCTTCTCTTTATATATATATATATGCATGTATACACGTGCATAGGTGTGTCTATATATGCACACATATACATGTTATTGGCTGTGTTTCCCTGGAGAACCATAACTAATACAGTTGTCACTTCAATATCCATTCCCCTTCTCTTCCTCATGAGAAGACTGAATTTGCCCAGATATCTCCCCTCCTCCCCTTGGCCATGTGCCTTGGAGGAGCACATCCTGGGTAGATCCTGATTGGTCTAACCCAGTCCTGGTGTTCCTGTTTCTATTGTCAGTGATTGCTTTAGACATGAGCATATGACACAGTTCTAACCAATGACACACAGCACAAGTATGTAGCTGCCTTCATGGAGTGATGCCTCTCCTATTAGAGAGACACAGAGCACACAGTGTGTCTTCTGGGCTTTGGCACTATATGTGCTGCCATCATCAGACAGCCTGAGATCATGGGCAAACACAGGGAGGTGTGTAGAGCTAGGAGAATCACGAGAAGTAGATCCAGAGAATCTCACCTGTGGATTACGTGTTATTTTGGAAAAGACATTTCCTCATTGTAAAGTCATTGAATTAGAACTTTCTCTTACTTGCAGTTGAAATCTTCCTACTGATATAATTTTTCTATGTAATATATACATCTGTTTCCATGAATATGAAAATTCATGGAAAATTTTTCCCTTAAAAAAAGAATGTTTCTATCAATAAATATAGATCTATAGCATTCCTTTTCATATCTTCAAAAGAATTTCTTCAGTATGGAAGCCTCACAGTTTGTACTGTCTTCCTCTGTTATTGTGTATTTGGGGTATTCAGTTTTTGCTATCCTGTACAATTTTGTGATTGGAGAAAACTCTTAATTTTTCCATGGGATATAATTTTGTGAGTTGGTACCAGGCTTAAAACCATAACAGGTAAGTTTAGAGTAAATGGTGATGCAGCTAAGTATTTTATTGGCAAGTTTGGGGTTCAGACACCACAAATATGGATATAAACTCCTCATTTCTTTTTTTTTAATTAATTCATAGCTGTGTACATTAATGCGATCATGGGGCACCATACACTGGTTTTATATACCATTTGACATATTTTCTCACACTGGTTAACATAGCCTTCCTGGCATTTTCTTAGTTATTGTGTTAAGACATTTATATTCTACATTTTCTAAGTTTCACATGTACCCTTGTAAGATGCACCGTAGGTGTAATCCCACCAATCACCCTCCCTCCGCCCATCCTTCCCCATTTGTTCTTTGCTTATTGATTAGTTTGAGTTCTCTGGATTCTAGTTATCAGACCTTTTTCGGAAGCATAACCTGCAAAAATCTTTTCCCGTTACGAAGGTTGTCTGTTTGCTTTACTTACTGTGCTCTTGGCTGTGCAAAAGCTTTTTAGTTTGATTAGATCCCAGTAATGTATTTTTGGTGTTGCTTCGATTGCCCAGGGGGTCCTCCTCATAAAATATTCTCCTAGGCTGATTTCTTCAAGTGTTTTCCCTGCACTCTCTTCTAGTATTTTTATAGTTTCATGTCTTAAGTTTAAATCTTATGTCCAGTAAGAATCAATTTTTGTTAATGGTGAAAAGTGGGGGTCCAGTTTCAGTCTTCTACAGGTTGCCCGCCAGTTCATCCAGCACCATTTGTTAAATAGGGAGTCTTTTCCCCCACTGAATATTTTGATTAGGGTTGTCAAAGATCAAATGATGATAAGTAGCTGGGTTCATCTCTTGGTTCTCTATTCTGTTCCATAAATGTACCTCTCTGTTTTTGTGCCAGTACCATGCTGTTTTTTTCACTATAGTGTTGCAATCCCTAAGGCCCTGGTCTCTGCCACCGCAGGAAGGAACCAGGCATGACACTGATTAGAAGTACAAGTTTGTGGGAGGCGGGCTAACCTTAAATGCAGGGTAGCCCAGAGCCCCCTCTGCAATGCTATTTATTAAGGTTATATGCAACAGACGTGGAGAGTTAAGGTGATTACACATGAGGGCTGCGTGCTAAGGATTGCCACATGCTCTCCTCACGTGATCTTTCCCCACAACCCTCATGAAGAACTACTAAGCATCAATGTTTAACACAGGCTTACTAGTGAGTGACCCATCTTATCTCATTCTGGAACACTGAGTTACTTGGGGGATTGCCCCCGAGTCACAAAATGTCTCTAGGCTTGCCAGGAGACTGTCCTGTTCTCAGAGTTTCCTTTTAATGTGATAAGAGTAAGTAACTGTCCTTTGCAAGCATGGTGTCCATTCCTCTACACTATAGATTTACAGTACAGCCTGAGGTCTGGTAATGTGATACCTCCTGATTTGTTTTTATTTCTGAGTAATGTATTTGCTATTCAAGGTTTTTTCTGATACCATATAAAATGTAGCACTATTTTTTCAAGCTCTTTAAAGTATGACAATGGTGCTTTAATAGGTATTGCATTAAATCTGTAGATTGCTTTGGGTGGTGTGGACATTTTAACAATGTTGATTCTTCCCAGCCATGAGCCTGGTATGTTTTTCCATTTGTTAACATCGTCAGCTATTTCTTTTCTCAGAGTTTCGTAGTGATCTTTGTAGAGATCTTTCACCTCCTTTGTTAGGTAAATTCCCAGATATTTCATCTTCTTTGGCATTACTGTAAAAGGAATAGTGTCCTTGACTATATTTTCAGCTTGACTATTGTTGGCATATATAAAAGCTACTGATTTGTAAGTATTGATTTTGTATCCTGAGATGCTGCTGTATTCCTTAATCACTTCTAAGAGTTTTGTAATTGCGTCCCTGGGATTTTCGAGGTATAGGATCATATCCACGAAGAGTGAGAATTTGATCTCCTCTGACCCTATTTGGACGCCCTTGATCACCATCTTTTGCCTGATTGTGACGGCTAAGACTTCCATTACTATGTTGAATAGCAGTGGAGACAGAGAAAAGAGCTTTTTATGGGATGGGATGGAGATGCCATGTGAACACATGAAGAAAAGAACTGCAGTGGGGGGTTAATTATGTGAATGTCATTTCATAGGTTACTGAGCTGTGGCAACACCTGGGTTATGGCTCTGAGGTTGTGGAAGCCCTGGAGCTGAGGAATGAAGGTGGAAGGCTCTAGGAGAATTTCAGGAAGAAGGCTGGTAGTTCCCTTTGATGGACATGCCTGTTATCCAGCACGGTGGTGAATGAAATGTTTTCACGACAATAAAATCTCCAAATCTAAAAATTAAGAACAAAAAAATTCTTTTTTTTCCTTTTTTTTTATTCTTAAATCATAGCTGTGTACATTAGTGCAATCGCCTGTACCCATTCTAAGATGCACCATAGATGTGCCCCGCCATTACCCTCCCTCCACCAAAACCTCCCCCCTCCCTTCCCCTTCCTTGGCCCATTCCCCATAGTCTTGTGCTATAGTTGGGTTATAGTCTTCATGTGAAAGCTATAATTTAGCTTCATAGTAGGGCTGAGTACATTGGATACTTTCTTCCATTCTTGAGATACTTTGCTAAGAAGATTATGTTCCAGCTCCATCCATGTAAACATGAAAGAGGTAAAGTCTCCATCTTTCTTTAAGGCTGCATAGTATTCCATGGTAGACATGTACCACAATTTGCTAGTCCATTCGTGGGTCGATGGGCACTTGGGCTTCTTCCATGACTTAGTAATTATGAATTGGGCTGCAATAAACATTCTGGTACAGATGTCTTTGTTGTATTGTGACTTTTGGTCTTCTGGGTATATCCCTAGTAGAGGAATTGTAGGATTGAATGGCAGGTCTATTTTTAGATCCCTAAGTGTTTTCCAAAGATCTTTCCAAAAGGAATGTATTAATTTGCATTCCCATCAGCAGTGTAGAAGTATTCCCTTTTCTCCACATCCACACCAACATCTCTGGTCTTGGGATTTTGTGATACGGGCTAATCTTACTGGAGTTCGATGATAACTCAAAGTAGTTTTGATTTGCATTTCTCTGATTAAGGATGATGAGCATTTTTTCATATGTCTGTAGGCTGTGCGCCTGTCTTCTTTAGAGAAGTTTCTCTTAAAGTCCCTTGCCCAGCCTGAAATGGAATCACTTGTTCTTTTCTTGTTAATACATTTGAGTTCTCTGTGGATTCTGGTTATTAAACCTTTGTCAGAGACATAACCTGCAAATATCTTCTCTCATTCTCAGGGCTGTCTGCTTGCTCTAGTTACTGTGTTCTTGGCTGTGCAGAAGCTTTTTAGTTTGATCAGGTCCCAGTACTGTATTTTTGAAGCTGCTTCAATTGCCCAGGGGGTCCTCCTCATAAAATACTTGCCCAGACCGATTTCTTCAAGAGTTTTCCCTAAAATTTCTTCTAGTATTTTTATAGCTTCATGTCTTAAGTTTAAATCTTTAATCCAGTGAGAGTCTATTTTAGTTAATGGTGAAAGGTGTGGGTCCAATTTCAGTCTTCTACAGGTCACTAGCCAGTACACCCAGCACCATTTGTTAAATAGGGAGTCTTTTCCCCACTGAATGTTTTAATTGGCTTGCCAAAGATCAAATAATGGTAAGTAGCTGGGTTCATCTCTTGGTTCTCTGTTCTGTTCCATACATCTATCTGTCCGTTTTTGTGCCAGTACCATACTGTTTTGATCAGTATTGATTTATAGTATAGTCTGAAGTCTGGTAGCGTGACTCTGCCTGCTTTGTTTTTATTTCTGAGTAATATCTTGGCTATTCGAGGTTTTTCCTGATTCCATATAAAACGAAGTATTATTTTTTCAAGATCTTTAAAGTACGACAGTGGAGCTTTAATAGGGATTGCATTAAAATTGTATATTGCTTTGGGTAGTATGAACATTTTTACAATGCCGATTCTTCCCAGCCGTGAGCATGGTTTTTCCATTTGTTAACATTTTCAGCTATTTCTTTTCTTAGAGTTTCATAGTTCTATTTATAGAGATCTTTCTCGTCCTTTGTTAGATAAACTCCACTCGTTAAAGTTTTAATAGGTTCTTTTGGTAGGGGACTAGAAGCATGAGAAAATTGAAGAGTAAGAAGGGAAAAAAGATTTAAGAAAGAAAAAAGAGAAAGAAGAAGTGGTGAGTAAAAGGAAATATTGACAAAAAGAAATAAAAGAAAGCACTGAAAGAAAGAAACAGGAGTAATATAGTTGTATAGTAGTGTACTATGACACAACCTTGAAGACCCCAACCTCTGGGGGTGCTGGGTTGGGTGATTCCCTTGAGGTCAACAGCTCTTTGCCAGCCGGATCAAAAACAGTACCCCACCTCCACCTGGTAAAGTGAAAAGCCAAAAATACTGTAAATAAAACCAAAACAAACAAGTAAGAACCCTAATGGGGTAACATTGGAGGAAAAAAAACCAACAACAAATAATAGGGGCAGAAACACTGGCAAAAATGAAATTCTAATTGTTAAAGAAGGCAAAAATGGAAGATTGTATTTAAACTAGGATAGTGAAAAAAAAAGAAAGAATATATATTAAAAAAAAAAAAAAACAAGAAAAACACCAGGGAAAAATGTTGGAATTAAGAAAACAAACAAACAAACAAAAAAAGAAAAACCCCAACCCCCCCCCCAAAAAAAACCCAAATAACCAAATACTATATATATCTTACTGAATATTGTCCGGGCAACAGGCGATCTTCTGAGTTATAAGATGTTAATCACAATGTTGATACAGCTGTACAAGATGGAGACTGGAGGTCTCTGCTGACCTCTCAGACCCTGCAGGCTTGGGAGCCCAAAAATGTCCTCAGCCCACTTAAAAGACACTCCAAACTATGAACCTTGGCCAAGCAGAAGCTTTCCAGGGAAAGCACTTATCCCTGGGATCTCTCCCAGTGTGGCTGCCTGCTTATCCAGTGCACCACGTCCAGACTCCCACTATGCCCTGAGAGCCAAGGCTATTAATCTGCCACACTTGGAACTCCACACTTCCCCAGTGTCTCAGTGCCCTCCTTTGGACAGCTCAGTCACTAGATTGCTCGCCCAAGTTCTCCTGGCTGATCTCCGCGCTGCAACACACAGGGGCAGCTCTCCCACAGCAGCTGTGCAGGCAGTCCAAAGCTGAACAATATTAGCTTCCTTCCGGCTCAGTGTCTCAGACCTGGGCCCCAGACAAGGCCCAAAGTCGTCTTCACACATGGCCCAAGATCTGCCAAGGCAGTTTAATTGAGTGCCCAAGTCCAACAAAACCCAAACAGCCCACAGGTAAGGCTTTTCCTGCGTGCAGTCTCGCTGTTGCTATGGGTGCAGCTGTAGGCAGCCTCTGATTGAACAAACGCACCTACCACTTGCCAGATTTTCCACTGCTTCTGTCCTCCTCATTGGGTCCAGAAGTCTCTCACTGGCTTCCTGTGTCACCAGAAGGAAGCCTCTGGGCAAAACTCACCAGCCAGAGATGCCTGGAGTCTTCTCTCGCCACTCTCACTGTGCCCGGCTGCACAGAAGCTGTTACTTGACTGCCATCTCTTTTCCCTCCTCAAGTCCTGTTTTCTTTTAACTAGCAACTGGCATGCTGTCTCAACAGCCACCAGGTCTGTCAGAGCACAGCAGTGAGGATGCCACAAGAGAAAAAAGAAGAGAGGAAGAAACAGCTGAGCAGGGTCACATGTGAAAACAGTGCACTCCGTGGATTAAGAGGTATCCCTGTTAGTGCAGACGAGCTGCACTAAGCTGTGGTTTGGGAAAGTCTTCTTTTTAGTTCTTGATGGTTCTAGCACTCTGGGAGACTAGGTGGGAGGATTGCTTAAGGTCAGGAGTTCAAGAACAGCTGGAGCAAAATCAAGACCCTGTCTCTACAAAAATAAGAAAAATTGGCCAGGAATGGTTGAGGGCAAGATTTGAGAGTAGGCTGGACATCAAGCAAGGTCCCAGCTCTATAAAAAGTGTAAAGAAATTAGTTGGTCACAGTGGTGAGTGCCTGTAGTACCAGGTACTCAGGAAGCTGAGGCAGGAGAATCACTTGGGCCTAGGAGTTTGGGACCGCAGTTGGCTATGATTTAGTCAGTGCACGCCAGCCTGGTAGTGGAGTTATGCTCTGCCTCTAAAAAAATGAAACCATGAGGAGACTTTTTTGAAGGTTAAAAAAATCGTTTTATATAAATTGTGATATAAGGAAATAGATTATGAAAATACTTTTTATTTTTGATAGGGTTACAGCAAATAACAAAGAGAGAAACAGAAACAAAACCCAGGACCTTGAAGGACCAAATGATTATCTTGGAACAGTGTGGGTTTAAAATTTTTTTCATTTTTTGTTTTTGTTTATTGCCAAACTTCTAAAACGTGGATCTTCACAATCATGGAGAAAAAGCCCATTTGAAGGTGTCACTGTGGTCTAGTGAAGGTGATTTTTAAAAAGGACAAATTAGGTTTCCTCAGTTGCCCAAATCAAAATATGAGGTGGTTTTACTTTGTGAGCAAAAAGTATTTGAAACCAACTCCACTCATTGCATAAACAGTAATAAGGAGACCAAACATTTTGTTTTAAAAGTTAATTTCCAAATTTCAAATCTTCTCATATACCAGCAATTCAACCTGTGGGTCGCAACAACCCCTTTGTAACAGTGAAAATACATCCTGCATATCAGATCTTTACATTATGATTCATAGCAGTAGCAAAATTACAGTTATGAAGTAGCAATGAAAATAATTTTATGGTTGGGGGTTCAGCACAACATGAGGAACTGTATTAAAGGGTTGTGGCATAAGGAGGCATCAGGAAGCTTGAGAACCACTGTCATATACAGACATGATATTCAAGAGCTAATCTAGAAGAAGGGGTGTCTGTGTATGTTAATAAAAATACAACAGCTTCGGGATAATTTGCTCTATTTTGCACATAGTACTTCTATGCCTCTTCAGCAAAAACTCATTTATGGCAGATTTCAATGAGGCTGTGATTGAATTAGAGAGGTAAGGTGATAATACGGTAGGAGGGACCGTCTGTGTAAAAGCCCCTGGCAGGTGGATCTCCACAGCTGAGCTACCTTCAGAAGCAGCTGGAGGACAGAGAAGACTCTCATGGAAATGAGGCCAATCATTTCTTTTTTTATATCTCAACTTCGTATGAGAGGTAAATGTAAAAGAGTGAGGTTTCAAGACTGGAGTAATTGATGTGGCAAGTGCTGACTGAGGCCAAGTCAGTGCCAGGCACAGTGTGTGCACGTAGGGCCATCAGGCCCTCTACTCCAGAGCCGTAGGCAGGACTAGATACTTCATGTCAATGATCAGGTGCAGAATAGTCTCAGGGGGACTTCACTTCCTTGAAGCCAAGGATGCTGAAGTTCAAAGTGAGGCTCTGTCCTACCCAGCCCTCCCCATGAAGTCCCCAGAAAACGCAAAGTACAAAAGGCTCTCCATTAAATATAGGAGTTAGCTGATTCCTGGCACCTAACACTCTCCAAGCAACACTAGTTCTCTGCCCTGAGTATAGATTAGAACCACCTGGATATTTGGAAGGAACTATAATATTTAGGCCCTGCCCTATATCTGTGCTGTCCAAAATGATAGCCACTGTGGCTATTTAGCACTTCAAATGTGGCTATAGCCAGGTAGGAAAATGATAACATTTTTAATGCATTGGGTCAAATAAAACATTAAAATTAGTTCATTGGTTTCTCTTTATGTTTGATAATATGGCTACTAGGAACTAAAATTACACTTGTGGTGGCATCATGTCTCTGTAATGGGAGCACTGCCCTATGGCTTTCCAGGCCTGGTGTTTGTTAGATGACCCTGGCTCTTTTGAAAATGAAGATTCTGATTCCACAGCACTGGGCTGGCCTGAGCATCTGGGTTTCTGACCCAGGTACCCAGGTGGTGCTGCTGTAGCTGCTTCCTGAATACCTGCTGGGTAGCAAGACCTACACCAGCTGCATCTGGGGTTCTCTCTGGCTGCAGGGCCCTGAACATGTAAAGGCGCCTGGGTGGATTTTAACCCAGAGTCCATCCTGAGAATCAAGCAAAGGCTGGTAAAAGTGCATGACTGTTGATCCTGTAGACTGAGGTTGGTTGTAGATTCTGGCCCTGAACACCCTATCGTGTGCCAGGCTCTAAAGTATATAAGTGCCTGATTCAATGTCACAACTGAACTCTACCCCATACTTATGACCTGATTTTCAAAAGGTACACAGTGAATTGCTTGAATGCAACTGTATCACCATTGTGCTAAATGTAGGGAGACAGGCCCCACCTGCCAGAGTCCTGGATCCAGACTCCGATGAATGTGCCAAGTCCTCCTGCTCCGTCTTTTCCCAGTGTCTACTATAGGATGCCTCATGGAATCAATGGTGGCTGTGCTGGGTTTGCTTATGATGAGATATACTTTAGCTTATGTGGTAGTACAAAGAATCAGTCATGAGGAAAACAAAATACTATACTTTCTAAGTGAGCACACTTTCATTTGGGGTCCCAAAACATGTCCCAAACATTTTTGGTCCTTTGCAAGGCTTGTATGGGCCAGGACAGACTCAGAACCTTCCAAGGTGCTAATTGAAAAGGAATCCTGGGGAAATAATTGGTACTTGGTCCAAAGGGTTTGTTTCTGTGGTTACCATTGCATCCATCCACTTGGCCTCATCAGAACAAGCAGCTCTGTGCTGTAATCCCAATAACTAAGAATTACTGGAAATGTTGGCAACCCAAAAAGTCACTGGTTCCCAAGTTCCCCTCAACTCTAAACAGTACTACGTGTAAGTTCTGGATCTCAGTGCTGCCAAAATCCAAAGATATCTCAACTCATGCCCAAGGGAATCTCTTCGTCTATCTGGACTTGTGCAATGGTAGCCCAGCTCATCTCAGAACTCTTCATTTTGTTATCACACTAGTAAAAGGAAGCTTTGCGTGCAATTGTCTAGCCAGCAGGATGAGATGGAAATGCAAGGAAACAAGTGTTAAATTTCTATATTATTCTGCAATAAAGAAAATTTAGTTTTCTTCAAAGTACGTATGGAATGTTTATATTTTGATAGGATGTATATCTGAGCCATCATATATATTAAATTGGAAAGCAAACAATGTCCATAGTACCTGACCTATGGATCTTACATGTTACAGAAAAAAAAAAAAAAAAACTTTAGATAATGTCATTTGCTATAAACAGAAAGCCTTGCTATAAAGGAGACAAATGTACAAAATCTTTCTGGTAGGATAATGGCCCTAGTCAGGAGTTCAGGAAAGATTCACTAGGAAGATTTCTGATTTAGGACGAAAGAATTAATGAAGTGGACATGAATGAGATGCTGGAGCCTTTGCAAAATGAAGAGTTCATCTTCAGTCTGCCCGTTTGCTGAGCCACTCATTTTTCTTCCACAGCAGATAGGACCTTGGATGTTGACAAAGCTAATGAGGTCCTCATCATTTCTGATGACCTTTGGAGTGACCACTATGGGTTTATCAAAGAGGATCTGAAAGGCTACGCTGAGAAATTCAGCTTCCGAATTTGTGTCCTGGGCTCCCCTAGGTTCACTCTGTCAGCCATTATGAGGATGCGGATCTGGGAGTTTGCAAAGAATCTGCTTCCCAGTGAGGACAGATCCAACTGGCTTTAGAACTTGGATTCTGGACACTGAGGTCGATAAAGGGAATTCAGCCAGCACTGTGCCTCCACCTGCACTGTGGGTGAATCCCTGGTTACACAGAGTAGGGATTTTGCTGGATATGGGCATCACAAATATGACCTTTTGTCACCTTAGTAATGGACCCACGTCTTCACATTGAACAACATCTCTCCAAGCATCTTATTTCTCTAGCATAGCCCACAATGGGCCAGTTAAACCAAGAACACCAAAAACTATTATTGGAAATTACTTTTTATTCATGTTTATGACCTTTTCCACTTAGTACACATTTTCTTCAAAGTAACCACAGACAATTATGGAGCACTTTATAAATCACAAGCATAAATAAATAAGAAATTAAATTATATTATAAATATTAACTAAAATCATATTCATACTCTTTTGGTCTCAGGCTTATATTTCTTTTACTGTTAATATGTTTTAAGCTCCCAGATTTTTATTTTATAATAATAATAACAATAATTTTTTGGAGACGGAGTCTCATTGTATCACCTTGGGTAGAGTGCTGTGGTGTCATAGCTTATAGCAACTTCAACTTTCGGACTCAAGTGATCCTCTTGCCTCAGCTTCCAGAGTAGCTTGGACTATAGGCTTCTACCACCATGGCTAGCTAGTTAGTTTTTCTATTTTTAGTAAAGAGGGTTCTTGCTCTTGCTCAGTCAGTTCTCAAACTCACAAGCTCAAACAGTCCACCCACCTCAGCCTCCCAAAGTGCTAGGATTATAGGTGTGAGCCAGTGTGCCTGACCCCAGATCAATTTTTAAATAGTTTTCTATTTATTTCTGTAAGATAAACTTAATTTGTTTGGGAAGTTATGAATTAAACTAACATTAGGATATCAGATTATGTAATTTTCTAAGTTACAGGGAAACAGTAACTTTTATTTATAGCAAGAAGGTATGAATGCATAAACAGTAGAGACATGGATCAATCCCAGTATAATATCCACAATTAAAAAGACAACACCCTGCATGAAATATCTTGGGCTACATACAACTTCGTAAAGGACCCAACGTTGTTGCCCCAAACGGCCTCCTCCAACCATCTGCCGACGCAATAAAACTATTTATCAAAGAACCCCTACAACCCCTAACATCCTCAACCCTACTATATGTAATTGCCCCAACCCTAGCTTTATCCATTGCCCTTATCATATGAACCCCACTACCAATCCCATACCCCCGATCAACATTAACCTGGGGGTACTATTTATCCTAGCCACATCCAGCCTAGCTGTATACTCAAACCTGTGATCGGGATGAGCATCAAACTCAAAAAATACACACTAATTGGAGCACGACGAGCAGTAGCACAAACTATCTCATATGAAGTAACCCTGGCCGTCATCCTACAATCCATCCTCCTAATAAGTGGAACATTTACACTATCAACCCTGATCCTAACTCAAGAACACTCATGACTCCTACTTCCATCGTGATAAATGCAGCAGTAGCACATGTGGGTGTGTGGAGGGTGACAGAGGCTGGGTGGGTGTCAGGAGGGTGGTGGGACTTGGTAGGCTGCAAAATGGGCTAAAGCCCAGTGACAGATGGACTCCATTCTTTAATCCTATGTAGCATGTATTTTACTATTTCATCTTTGGAGAGTGATTATTTCTTATTGCTTTCATATACCTTTACCTGGAGAGCCAAAGACTTGTTCTCGCTGCTCTTCTCTTCCTTCCTTGGTCCATGAAGGAGGGTGGGGCAGAAGAAGCTTCCTCCATGCTTGTCAAACAGCCACATCCATCTACTCTATTTTTTTTTTATTAAATCATAGTTGTGTACATTATTGCGATCATGGGGCACCATATACTGGTTTTATAGACTGTTTGACACATTTTCATCACACTGGTTAACATAGCCTTCCTGGCATTTTCTTAGTTATTGTTTTAAGACAATTTCATTCTACCTTTACTAAATTTCACATATACCCTTGTAAGATGCACCGCAGGTGTAATCCCACCAGTCGTCCTCCCTCCACCCACCTCCCCCCTCCCTCCCCTCCCTTTCCCCCATTCTTAGGTTATAACTGGGTTATAGCTTTCATGTGAAAGCCATAAATTAGTTTCATAGTAGGGCTCAGTACATTGGATACTTTCTCTTCCATTCTTTTTTTTTTTTTGCTTTTTTTGTATATGCAAGTAGTTTTAATATAGTCCACAAGTTCTTTGATTCTTCTTTCTCCGAAAGGTGAAGTCTAAATTCCCTCCCCTTGAATGTGGGCTGCATTTAGTGACTGACCTCTATTCATGTTATGTGGCAGAGGTCTTCTGAGGCTAGGTCATGAAAAGGTTAACTTCTGCCTGGCTCTGTCTCTGTCTCTTAGACCACTCACTCTGGAGGAGGCCCACCATCAAGTCATGAGAACCTTCAATCAAATAGCGTGTGCACAGGCCCGTTGGGGGAGGAACTGAAGCCTCCGAGAACTCACCAGTGTGTGAGTGAGTGAACTACCTAAAGACGGATCCTCCAGCAAAATTCCATTTTCTTCAAGGATTTTCCCTAGGCCATGTAACCTTCTTTCTTCCGAACCGCTACATTTCTTTTCAGTATTATTTTTGCTCTAATCATATATTGCCTCATTTATTCATCTGTTATAAAATTTCTCATTTCTCTGACAGCTTTCATAGGAATCAGTGAGGATTTTCATTCATTTAGTAGCTGTTGACCTTGTGTCCCCCTCTCTCTCTCAGGTCTCACTGAAGAGCTGGGCAAAGTAGAATCTCACTTTGGGGAGTTTTAATTTAGAAGTACAGTAGGGGGTGCGCCAGCCCCATATACCGAGGGTGGTGAGTTTGAACCCGGCCCCAGCCAAACTGCAACAAAAAAATAGCCGGGCATTGTGGCGGGTGCCTATAGTCCCAGCTACTCAGGAGGCTGAGGCAAGAGAATCGCGTAAGCCCAAGACCTGGAGTATGCTGTGAGCTGTGATGCCATGGTACTCTACCAAGGGTGACAAAATGAGACTCTATCTCTAAAACAAAAAATAGAAGTACAGTACGGTAGCATTTGAGATTAACAAGTATTGTACAAAGTTGAGATGGTGTTTTACATAAGTCTCACTTTGTGTACCAAATTGGAAATAACGTAATTATGACAAAATAGGAACCTGGATTTGCCTGGAATCCTGGCCCAGAGTCTGGGAGGCCCAGCAGTACAAGATCTCTAGTCTTGGTTTACTGTTAGCTTCCTGTTTATGTCCAACACTCATAACACCACACCCCCTTGCAGAGTTTGAGCTGGCATGTGGCGTTTTGGTCCTTGTGACTTAACAGTGTAACTAAAGAGCTTCGTATTATGCTGGCCCAAGCTGGTGCCTAATAAACCGTAGCAGCCATCACCCCCAGTATTATTGTCATTGTTGACTCTTCACTGGCAAGCACGGGTTCTACTTCTCTATCTCTCTAGACCAGGCGTCCTCAAACTGCAGCCCGCGGGCCACAAGAAGCGGTGTGATTGTATTTGTCCCCGTTTTCTTTTTGTACTTCAAAATAAGATATGTGCAGTGTGCATAGGAATTTGTTCAGTTTTTTTTTTTTTTTTGTTTAAACTATAGTCTGTCCCTCCAACCGTCTGAGGGAAAGTGAATTGGCCCCCTGTTTAAAAAGTTTGAGGATGCCTGCCCTAGACCCTACAGCACAGAAGAGTAATGGTTAAGAGGCTTGGGTTAAAATCCTAATGGGTAGTTTTGGATGTGTGGCCTTGGGCACGTGGGCAGGTTACCTACTTTCTTGGAGCCATTTTTTATCTATCAATGTTGATGGTCCCATGGATTGTTGGGCTAAATGACCTAAGGCTGTAAAATGCCTAACCCAGGGCTTGCCACCAAGTAAGCAAATCATAAACGGTTGCTGCTCCTTCTGCTTCCTGTAATTATTACTATTTAGTCTTGTGCTTTAAACTTAGTAAACTTTTTTTTGTTGTTGAGATAGGGTCTCACTCTTATCACCCAGGCTGGAGTGCAGTGGTGTGATCATAGCTCACAGCAACCTCAAACTCTTGGGCTCAGGGGATCGTCTTGCCTCAGCCTCCCAAGTGGCTGGGACTACAGGCACCCTACACAATGCCTGGCTAGTTTTTTCTATGTTTTAGCAGGGTCTCTACTAAAGGGTCTCTTTCTCAGGCTGGTCTTGAACTCCCGAGCTCAAGACACTCTCCTACCTCACCCTCCCAGAGTACAAGGACTGCAGGTGCGCAGCCTATAATTTTAAAAATATTTTGTAGAGACAGGGTCTCACTGTGAATTCTTGGCCTCAAGCCATCCTCCAACCTTGACCTCTCAAAGGATTGGAATTATAGGTGTGAGCCACCATGCCTGGCCTTCAGTAAGTGTTTGATGGCTCACCAAAGTCAACACACAGAGAAAGACACTTGTTTTTCATTCTTGGTAAGGAACTTTTGGAGGTCACTAGGGCAAGCATCAAGAGAACAAGTACGGCCAGGTGTGGTGGCTCATGCCTATAATTCTAGCACTCTGGGAGGCCAAGGCTGGTTGACTGCTTGAGCTCAGGAGTTCAATACCAGCCTGAGCAAGAGTGAGACTCCATCTCTACTAAAAATAGAAAAAGAGTGAGAGAGAACAGATGTCTCTCTTGTCCAGCGTTGGTGAACGGATTGGCCAGGTGGGGAGCTGAGGGGTGTTCAATTTGCCCAAAGCCCTCTCCAGCACACACACTGGGCTGCTCCTCAGCGGTGTGACTTCTCCAGGGGTTGGTGTGTTGTCCTGTGGTACACACTGCTCTTCATCTCTTACGATTGCACTGCCAACATTCATTTGTGGTCAGTTAAGTACACTGCCAATTCTTGTTCATTCAGATTTTCTTTTACTCACTAATGTGTTTAAGTCTCACCAACTTATTATGAAGTGATTTATTAATGACTTTTTAAAGATGGAGTAGAAGAACCCTTGCATCTTCTGCAAAATGGCACTCTGTTATTACTTGGAACAATGCAGCCATGATCTGCCTTGGGTGAGGCAGAAAGTGGGTAGATTTGGCGCAGGGTGATGCTGGGCGTGCAGAGGGGTCAGGAGACGCTAGGACAGAACATGTGAATGGAGTAACAGCCCCAACAACACATAAACACTCAAGGAGGGCAGTCTTGGGAAATTACTGCTCTCACACATTCTTCTGTACCTTACCCTTCCAGCACCTTCCCAGTAGCTATCCAAGGGTTGAGATTTCTAAAAAGAAAAAACCAACAAAAAAATTTTTTTGAATTTTCCACCAGCTTTAAAGGGTAAAGGACACACATTCACGCATGAATTTGGGAGCCTGGGAGAAAAGACAGGACTTGACGCAACAGTTCAGGTCGGCTTAGTGATCCAAACATTTCTGGCAACCCCACCCACCCTCTGAGAGGTGGCAGCAGGTGGAAGGTCCCCTCAGGGCAAGAGGTCAAGTATGTTGTAAACGACTGGTTCTTAATGGACCAGGGGAGAGAGCCCCAGAACAACTGTATTTGATTTAAAAATGGGCTCCCTCTCTCCAGGATGATGTATTTTCAGCTTCCCGGAGACTGACTAGACTGGGAAATGAGGTGGGGGAGCCCCCGTGCGTCCTCTGCCCAAAATGCCACTTGTGGAGGTGTTGGCCAGCTTGACAGTCTCTGGCTTCAGTCCCGCTTTTCTTTTCTCTGGCCCTTGTTTTGCGTGTATAAATATTTAACTATTAACGTTTAAGTTTCTTACCAGCTGGCTGGAATTGACAATAGATTGTATACATTTTTTGTGTGTGAAAAATAAGTATCTTACAAGCAATGCGGAGATGCCAACATTAGAAAATACAGTTTGCAGGCAGCCTTAGGCACGCTGGATCACTCTTAGTCCTCCCCCTCTGGCGCGGTCTCACTTTCCTCACCACCTTCAGCAGCCGAATCCACAGGTGTTGCTGTTGATATGGGCTCCCTGGAATAGGAAGACAATGGCAAGGCTTTTACTCTTAAAAGGAGCAATTAACTGGGTTATAGCTTTCATGTGAAAGGGGAGGGGGGGAGGGACGGGGAAGGAGGGGGATTAATGGGATTACAGCTGTGGTGCATCTTACAAGGGTATATGTGAATCCTAGTAAATGTGGAATGTAAAGGTCTTAGCAAAATAACTAAGAAAATGCTACAAAAGCTATGTTAACTAATGTGATGAAAATGTGTCAAACGATCTATGAACCAAGTGTATGGTGCCCCACGATCATACTAATGTACACAGCTATGGTTTAATAAAAATAAATTAAAAAAAGGAGCAATTAAACTTCTCATTATCCCCTCATTTTAGATAAGATTTTTTGTTGAGATGGAGTCTGGCCTGGCTAGATGTTGTGAGCAGCTCATAGTAACCTCAAACTAAGGGGTCCAAATGATTCTTCTGCCTCAGCCTCCCAAGTAGCTTGGACTACAGGCACGTGCCACAACACTCGGTTAATTTTTCTATTTTTAGTAGAGCTCCGGATGGCTTTGAACTCTGAGCTCAAGCAATCGTCCTGCCTCAACTTCCCAGAGGGCTAGGATTACAGGCGTGAGCCACCATGCCCAGCCACTGTAGATGAGATTTTAAATTGTTCCCAGTCATTTACCCTGCATCCTTCTTGTAAATCTCTTCCTCATCAGAAGACTCCTTGTCGTGAAGCTTCTGGGCCATGTTTTTCTTGCGTGTGGCATTGAGAGGTCTGTACATATCCCTCAGCCAAAGTGGACTCCTTAACCAGAAAAAGCCCTCCTAGAAAAGAGAAAGGCAGGTATTAATTCTGCATTTCTCCTGTTTTCTCTGGCCACAGCACTGAATCTTCCTCAAATTTACCTGGCTTTCACTCTGCGATGAGCATCTCCTATGCAGAAAGTCAAAAAAGCCCCTTGGGAAAAAACACACACATGAGACAATTAGTGATTCCTGCCATTTCCCAGGTCTCCCACGATGTACACCTCTCGTTTTATTGGGACTAAATCTGTGGTATGGTCCATAATCACAGTGGGCAACATCATTATGGACCTGGAATCCTGAAAATCATTTCATGGAGAGACTTCCAGAAACTCTCCACGTCTGTTTAAGAGGGCCCCGTAATGTCACTGGGGGGACCTTTGTGCAAGGCTTGGTGGGAGGTACAGGGAGGATTTTCAGCCCCACTTACCCCATTGGCCAAGTTCCCTTGTACAGTGAACAAAGTGTACAAACACACAGGCCAGAAGTACTTCACTCTCCAGAAGCATTTTACATCAGTCCCTTTCAAACCTAGTACCACAGATAGCGTTTGCTGGTGGGTGAAGGATAAAGTGCTTCTATTCTCCTAGAAGCTTTATCCTATCAGGCGAGTCCCGTCAAGCAAATGCCTGGGTCCAGCTACAAAAATTATTTTCATACTGCAGGCTGTCACTGAGTAGTTGTAAAATCAGTTTAAAGGACAAAATATCCTTTTTGAATATGAGCAGAATAGACAAAAAATCAGACTGTTTCCACATCTACTCATGTCTACACAGCATGTGCGTATTGAATTGTGATATAAAATGTGACTCACAGCCCAAGTAGAGAATAATCAATGGAGAAGTCCCCAGCTGGAAAGGGACCACCCTCTTTCTGACACTAGCACTGGGACCATGGAGCAACGTAATTTCCTTTTCTCTGTCTCCGTTTTCTTATTATAAAAGGAAGAGGCAAAGTATTATTTAAGGTCTCTTCTAGTTAAAATTCTCTGATGTTTGGATAAATAGAGAATGGAGACCCCAAAGAAAGTAGAATGAGAAGGTAGGTTTTCCTGCCACTCTGGAGGAAGGATTCATATATTCTTGAAGGAGCCTTGAAGGAGACTAGCTCCCTTGCCCCTTCCCCAGAGCCTCCAAAAAGGCCTCTGGCTGGCCCGATGCCCACCACCGGAAGGAACAGGCACAACTCCAACCCCTGCCCCTGCCTTCCCTTGAAGGACTGGTGGCAGCAGATTCGTCCTTGCCACTCCTGTCCAACTCAGCTTTGTCTGGGGAGCTAATTTTGCTGGATCCAGGCAAAGCACTAAGGCAGGTAAGTATTCTTCCTGCCTCTGTCAGTTTCCTCACTATAAAACGAAAGGATTCAAAGAGATGAGTTCTAAGTTCTCTAGTTCTAAAATTCTACTTCAAATCGTCAGACCAATATTTACCTCCTTGGGATTGAGCCTGATTCTACATCTGTCCTTGCTGCTCTTCTATGAGAATAAATCTGTTTTGGAAGAAAACAATCATGATTATCCATCATAATGACCAGTATCTCCAAATCTTTATTCATTACTTTTAAGTCTTATCTACCCAGTGAGATAACGTCTATTTATCTATCTTTCCTTTTCTTTTTTTGTTTTTGAGACAAATCAAAAGGTGTCACCTGGGTAGAGTACTGTGGCGTCACAGCTCACAGCATCCTCAAACTCTTCGGCTTAAGTTTTGTGGGAACCTCAAACTCTTGCCTCAGCCTCCCAAGTAGCTGGGACTACAGGTGCCCACCACAATGCCTGGCTACTTTTTGGTTATAGTTGTCATTGTTGGTTGGCGAGACTGGGCTGGATTCGAACCCCCTCCCACCCACTCCCACCCCCAACCCCCAGCTCTCCTGTATGTGGCTGGTGCCCTAGCCGCTTGGGCTACAGGTGCCGAGCCAGCTATCTATAATTTTTTATTAGAGATAAGGTTTCACACTCTGTCACCTGGGGTAGAGTATAGTGGTATGATCATAGCTCACTGTAGCCTCAAATTCTTGGGCTCAAGTAAGCTTCAAGGCAGCATCTCCTGCCTCAGCTACTAGTTCCTAGTAGCTGGAACTACAGGTATGCACCACCATGTCTGGCTAAAAGATATATTTTCTGAAGACATAAATTATTTTTCTGAGACAGTCTGACTCCGTTACCCTGGCTAGAGTACAGTGGCATCACTATACCTCATTGCAACATCAAATTCCTGGGCTCAACTGATCCTCTTGTCTTAGCCTCTAGAGCAGTGTTTTTCAACCTTTTCACAGCACACTTGAACATACAGTTAAACTTTGGCAGCACACTTAAATTATGTTGATCAAATAAAAGAGTAAAAAGAGAATATACTTACTGTGCTTTGAGCTTCTTTTCAACGTAATTTAATAACGACCTTTAAAAAGTTTTTCACGGCATACCTAAGATCCTGCCATGACACACGTGTTGAAAATCATTGCTCTAGAATACCTGGAACTTGAGGTGCACACCATGACACCTGGCTAATTTTTCTTTTAGTAGAGACCAGATCTCGCTTTCACTGAGGCTGGTCTCCAACTCCTGAGCTCAAGCAATTATAATCCTCCCTTATAATCCTTAGGATTATAAGCATGAGCCATCGCACCTGGTCTGAAGACAGAAATTCTATCCTGTTTAATGGTTCTTTGGCTCTTTCCTTGGTATCTGCAGGCAACTCGTTCCAGGATCCACTCCCCTCAGCCTAGCATACCCAAATCCAAGGATGCCAAAGTCCCTGTACTAACAGGTTGATTATCCCGAATCTGAAAACCTGAAATCCAAAATGCTCCAAGATCTGAAACTTTCTGAGCACCACCATGACACTCAAAGGAAATGCTCACTGGAGCATTTTGGATTTTAGATGTTCAGATTAGGGATGCTCAGCTGGTTAAGTATAATACAAATATTCCAAAATTTGAAAAAAAATCTGATATCTGAAACACTTCTGATCCTGAGCATCCAGATAAGGGCCACTTAATCTGTATATCAGCCAGGTTCTGCTCCCATCTGATAGACCAGGAGCCACTTGGTCCACACAGCTCTCCTCTGCTTCATTCTGTCCTGACCTTGGGGTTCTTTCTTGGATAGCATCTTTAAGAAAATGGTTTGCCACATTTTTAAGTTCTCAGGGGAGGGAAAATGCTTCACCATATCCTCCAAGAAATGGTGACAAAACTCACAGAGGGACTAGGCCCAGGAAGGCTGGAGTATTCAGAGAAGGCATCAGAAAGAAAGACGAACTTGAATTTGAACAGAGTCACAGGATGGGCAGAGTTAAGTAAGAGAATTCTGGATGAGTAAAGGCACAGATGAAAGCAGGGATAGGCATGATGTGACTGGGGTATGGTGTGGGCTGCTTTGGCTAGAACAGAGGGTTGCCACAATAGAAAAAGTAAATCAAATAAGGTAAATTAGGTTGGATGGTGGGGTAAAATCATGATTGTCAGCTTATTAAACCATTCTTTTAATATGCTAGCACCTACATGTTGGGTAAAGTAATAGGCCATTATGATTTGGCCTATTGAACAAAAGGTAAACACAGGCAAGCTCCAGGAACAGGCCACTGTAAATACGACACACTTTGGAATAGCCAGGTGCAAGGTTTAGCTGAGGTGATTTAACTGAACCTGTGTAGACAATGCCTTGCACATTGGAGAAGGAGGATGCTACCTGAATCTAATGAATCTATAAGATGACACCTCTATCTCTTGCTGTGTCCTTTCTCCCCAGGGTGATGACAGCTCCGTGAGGGTGGAGATAATACATCTCTTGTCATTTCAGCAACAAGGAAAGAAATCAGTGGTAGAATGAGAGTGATTGGTGAGTACATAAAATTATTGACAGTTTTGGGTTGGAAAAACTTTCCTATCACTTCAACTTTGGCTTTCTTAAACTTAATTTCTCCAAATAATCTAGTGGTTTGTTATCTTGGTTTCAGTTCTATAGCGATCTCCTGGGAGAGGGGTTACTTTAAAAAAACCCTTGGTATATATTACAGTAAAGAACAATGCATACCTTAGTCGTAGTGACTGAAGAGGAATGTCAAGTAATAGTAGGTGGGATAGTGGCTTTGATTTTCAGTTCATGAGTACTGAATCTATTAGCAAGGATGTTATTCTGGAAACCTGAATGATTGTCCTTACCTCAATAAGACAGAAAATTATAATCAAAATCATCACTATTACAGTCACAGATATCGCCAAGATGAGTTTGTTGTTATAGCCATATCCTGGAACTCCTTTAGTGAGCTAAAAAAGGGAAAGAATAATTAAAAAAACACCAAAGAGATGGAAAGAATGAGATCTAACTATTCAAAACTCCACCCTCCCAAGTAAGTAGCTTATAGGTTCTTAAAGAACAAAGGAAATCTAATGTGTTACATAATCTTACTATTGAGCATTTTGTTCTACATCTTCTTTATCATGAGTGTTCTGTCTGCTTCATTCTCTAAATGAGCAAAGTGGGAGATCACTGTCATGGCCAAAATTACATGGCCAAGATAAAATATGCACTTGTCTACCCGGGCCTTGCTGGATGGATGCTTTCATGGTATATCCTAAACCAAGGGTGTCCAACCTTTTTTTCCTCTGCCACACATGGGAAGAATAAGAATTGTCTTAGGCCACAGAGTAAATACACAAATACTAATGAAAGCTGATTAGCAAAAAAAAAAAAAAAAAAAAAAAAGGAGGGGGTGTCTGTGTATACTTTTCATTATATCTGACACCACATATAAGTGAAAAAAAAGTCCTCACAAAATCATCATGCGGCCCACAGGCTGTAGGCTGGACACCCCTGAACTGATGGAGAAGTCCAGGTCTCATGTTCCCGTAGTCATCCTTACCTCACTTGACTCCTGCTCTTTCTGTTCAGCCTGGGCTTCTGTGCTCTCGTTGATGTAGTTCTCACTCTTCCACTGATCCGCATCCCATTCTGCCTTGGATACTTTTACTTCTTGCTGCTCACTCAGAAGCTTCATCAGGAGACCTGTTCTAGAGATGAGCTTGGCACAGGCCAGTTGCACATGGGTCTCAGAGCAGTCCATTTTCAAAGTCCGGATAACGTGAGAAATGAGCCTTCTCACGTCGTTGTTGGGGATGAGGGATCGGAGCTGCTGGTTTAGCTGCATTTCAAATTGATCACCCGGGGACGCGAGCAATGGGTAAGTGAAGCTTTTTTCCATGTTGGGTAAGTCAGTGCCCGTGTTGTGGTATTCCCACAGAGTTTCATTGATTTGTTTAACAGTCGGTATTAAGAACGCAGTCCCAGTGGAATCTATAGCGGAAGGATTCTTATCATTTGTACTTTCAGAGATAGTTTCTTCAGGTATAGCAGTATTTTCCATAAAACTGTTTTCTTCAATACCACTTTCTAGAGGGGATACAGTAGTGATTTCTGTAACAGATTCTGAAGGAGCAAGTGATTCTGGAAAAGGATTCTCCTGAGGATTCAGCTCTTCTGAAGGTGGAAAAACCCCATGTGACGGGGAATTTATAAGGCTCCTTACTGAAGAGAATGGAGGCCGCTTTACAGGCATCTGTCCATGGAACACTGTTTCTTTTCTAAACTTTTGACTTAGTTTGGCCGCAGGTGTTCTGTGGGCCACATGGGAATGAGGTTTATGAAAGCGGTATTTTCTTCTAGAATGTACAATTGGTTTACCAGCTTCCATACTTTTAACTCTAGCATTTGCATCTTCTAAAACAAAAATGGTGTCGCTCATGTCTTTCGATTGTTTTTTAACCTCAGGTAGGGATTTTGAGGTGGCAGAAGGAGAAGGCATGCCAATATACTGTTTGAAGACAGAAGAGACCGCAGCCTTGTGCGTCTGCGTGAAGGAAGGCTCGGGGTGGAAGGAGCTTCCCACGAACTTCCGAGGCCTCTGCACCACGTCAGACTGTGTCATTTCACTTGGGATTGGTTTCCCAAGCATTCTTTCTTCGGCCACTTTCTTCGCTGTCAGCCAGGTACCCTGTTCCCTCTTGATTCTTGCCTCCTGTAAGAGCTTTCTCCGTAGCCGCTTGGGCCCTTTGAGGAATAGCATCACTGTCTTCAGCCCCCTGTCCCCACTCTCACTCTCTGTCAGGCTATTTTCCTGTGATTCAGCAGTTGCCACTTTTTGGGGAAAGATTTGGCGCTTAAATTTGGGACCTAAAAGGCCAGACTGCATAAGCATGGCAGTTTTTTCTTTCTTTTTAACCTCATCGATTTTTTCTTGAATTTCTGCATCTAACAAATTTTCCAGGAAATAGAGCTTCCTCAGTTTATTTTTGTAAGCTGAATTGCTGGGTCCAGGTTCAAGAGGCTGAGCCTTTGTATTGTTTTTCATATGACTTAGGGGCTTCTCTCCTTCCTGCACATTTGAGAAAAGCAGTTTAATGAATGGCAATAATGTCGATTCTACATCTTCTAGATTTCCCTCTGAGAAATAAGGCAATATGTAATTAAGTGCACTAATGACATCGCTTTCATCATTGAAGTCCATCTGGTCGCTCGTGAAGCCTGACAAGCTGACGCCATTTTTATTTGCGGATACCTCTGGCTCAATGGTCAGCTCGGTGCTCGTGTGCTTCTTCCGGGCTTGTAATACCTTCATGAGCGCCCCCTCCACATTTCCTACACTTGCTTCCTCAACTGTCAAAAAAGAAGAGACTGTTTTTGATGATGGAAGGCTGATGGCATAGCTTTTTGCCAATCCACAGCCATATATCCCAGTCAAAGAAATTAGGAGTCAGCAAACAGAAGAGTGCCACTTAGAGAGGAAAAAAAGAAACCCCAGTTTAAACCTATACAATGGAATAATAAAAGGAGAAAAAAATATCTTTGGGAAAAGTGGCTACCTATCAGAACATTCCATAATGTGACATACATTTACTCTACTTGGGGTTATTCCACTGGTCCCCCAAATCCACTCGCCCAGCACTCAGTAAATGCCCAAGATGGGAGACCCTTGCTCCCTGCTCCTGGCTGAACCAGCCCTTCTGCAGCCCAGACTGTCCTGCCTCAGATGCAGAGGGGGCATGCTTGTAGATGACTCTGATGAAAGACAGTTCCCTGAGGGGACCAAGAGAAGAGATGCTAATGTGGAGGCCCCGATCCTATTGCTAAGATATCCTTATCTGGACATGGCCTTGTCATCTCCCCACCCAGTTCCTCTTCTTGGCCCCTGCCCTCATGTATCCTAGCCTGGATAATAGGAGGTTCTGCATAGAAAAAACACTAGGTAGATTCTGGTTCTTTCCTCAATTTGGGCTGGGATCTGGGATGGAGGTTAAGAGGTTTTTAATTTCCAGATTATATGCTTATGTGGCGTGTTCAATAAATCTAAGGAATAACAGCAATTTTAGATAAACATTACTTGACTTCCTAAAATGCAGAAAGGAAAAAGCAACTTTTGTCAGATGCCCACTTTGCTTTCATTTCATTGCTATAATTCTCAGCTTTACTTGTGGAACCATACAAAGCTTCTAACTACATGAAAATCAAGTGTACCATCGTGTAGCTGGGTTCCTGTCCAGAATGAAAAGTTTCGGTGGTAGTGGTTAAAGGTCAGAGGAGTAGGTAAGCATCATGAGAAATGAGGAACATGGGCTATGGAGAACCCAAATTTGGGGACAGAAGGCCTGAGAATAGGCTACAGCACTTAACGCCTCTGATCTTGTTTTTCCTCATCTGTAAAACAAGATTAAAAATGTTTGTTCTGCCTACTTTCAGGGCAGAAGAGACTAATACAATATAATATAATATGTGAAAAATTGTTTTGGAAAGTATGCAACTTTAGTATCACGGGTAGAGATCTGTATTGAAATTGTCTGGACATGAAAGCAGTCACATTTTGACGAAGTTAGTGCTAATAAACGTAATATGAGAAAAACACTTAAAAAAGCACCCGAGTGTTTGTTCAGTGGATATAAAAGCTTTAGATTTAGAGCAAGTTCAGAGTTGGAAAGTCTAAGAATGGAAGAGCCCTCTGTTTCCTTAGAAGGGCCAGGTAGCAATTTCTGGTTATGCAACTGGAAACACTCAGGCTCCAAATATCACTTATACTCTCTGTAAAAATAAACAAACCAAAACCCGATCTATACCTGTCCTATAAGGCAAAGAGCTCTTGAGACCTAATGGATATAAAACCAGTTACAAACTTTGAGGAGCTGTATAGACAAGTTATTGGTGGGGGGCAAAACACCAAGCAGAGACACAGAACAGAGTATGTGGCCGCTAATGTAATACTCTCCCCTTCCGTTCCTTCCTCTCTGTCCTTTATGGATGTGGAACAGTTACATTATTAAATTATGTAATAATAACTGAGAACCTGACTTTCAACCAGGAAGTAGTTCAGAAATACAGGGTGTTTAACTCTGAACGAATAAGTAAGAATAAAGCAATTCCATCATTAGCTTAAAAATTCTCAAATTAAAAACTTAAAAAACAAAATAAAAATTAAAAAAAATTATCATTAAGCAATTTAAACTCACAACAATCTTCTGTGCTGTTTCCTTTACATGCATCGCAATGTAGCTTCACTGTCTTGCAGACAACCTCAATAGTATTTTTAAATTGGCAGAGGCAGCAGGCCATATGGCTAGGTAAGATCCTATAAATGGAAATACAGAGAATTAAATTAATGGTAAAAGGATGACTTCAGTTGGTAGAAGAGGGAGGTTGAAACTACCGCAGGGCTAGGCAAAAAGAGTTCTTGAGGCATATGGCCTGGTCAGTTGTTGGGTAGGAACCAGAAAGCCAAAAGGAAAGGAGACAGAGAGATGGTGAACATGGCAATGGTTATGGTATGCCTAGAGTAAACGTGATAGAGATTAGAGGTGCCAGGTATGGTAGCTTTCACCTGTAATTCCAGCTACAGGGGAGGCTAAAGCAGGAGGATTGCTTGGTGCTAGGGTTTGAGACCAGCCTGGGCAACATAGCAAGACCCTGCACCTACAAATTTTTTTTTTTTAATTAGCTGGGCATTGTGGTGTGCACCCGTGGTTGCAGCCACTCAGGAGAGTAAGGTGGGAGGATTGCTTGAGGCCAGAACTTTGAGACCAGCCTAGGCAAGATAGCAAGATCTCATCTCTAAAAATAATAAATTTTTAAAAAAGGAATTAGAATTGGGTGACACTGATTTGTAGTTTCATTCAGAAATTATCTTCTCCCATAGAAGATAGAAGAAGAAAATCTGTCTCACTTTGGGTTGAGAGGACACAGGAGGCAGACTTCTGAGAAGAGTCTGGAGGCCCCAAACTTCTGGAATTCCTTTCTCAATTACTGTTGGGAGTGGTAAATGTTAGAAATTACTCTGGGCATAAATGATAGCTTAGTTTAAACCACTTTATAGGGTTGAACAATAATGAAGATTACATTAGCCAAATGTGGACAATTTGAGCCTTCAAAATAATAATGATAATAATCAGGTACAACATAATTACTATAAAGAAGAATCCATGAATTCACAGAAGAAGAATCCATGAATTCACAAAAGGAAAAGAGGGCGAGCTCTTCTTTAATATTAATAGAATAATGCCAGCTACGTAGAAGGAATGATATAATTAGAAAAGTGTCATTTTGCAAACACAATAATAATGGATTTGGATAGTGATTATCACTGATGCATAGTTGGTTGGTTTGTTTGTTTTTTAAGACAGAGCCTCAAGCTGTCACCCAGGGTAGAGTGCCATGGCACCAGAGATCACAGCGACCTCCAACTCCTGGGCTTAAGCAATTCTCTTGCCTCACTGATGCACAGTTGGGTAAAAAGATGTTTTGAAAGCAGGATCTTCACTGATCTGAAAGCATCACCCCGGAGATTATTTATACTTATTATTGTTTCTTCTTGGACTTTTGTCTAAGATCAAATGTATTTACACATATTAATTAACAATGGAAAAAATAACTTTATAATGGAGAGCTCTAGAAGATATCACTTTGTAATCAAGTGATCAAACTTAGCATTATGGGCCATCTGAAGTCATGAGGTAGGAAGAACGCATCGTCTATTTATTAATAATATTCTTCCTCAAAATGTTTTACCTGAATCTAATCATGAGGAAATAGAGAAATCCGGATTGTGGGAGAATTTATAAAACAACCCTGTTAGACTCTTCAATGCATGAAAGACCAAGAAAAAGTAGACAAATGTTTTAGACTAAAGGAAACAGAGACATAACGAGCAATGCCTGATCTCTGATTGGATCCTGGATCAAAACAAAACAGATTTAAAGATTATTATTAGATTCTGGCCAAGATGTAATAACAGGGACATTGCACCCCTAGCCAGAAACAACCAAAAATACCAGATAAAAGAAACAAAACAACAGTTTTAAAGACACTGGACATCAGGCAATGAAGGACAGTGATCTCCGTAAGATGTGAAATAAATGAAGTGAGCCCCGTGACTGCCCTAGCTTACTTCTTTGAGAGAGTTTCCAGGTCATGGTGCTAGGAAAGGAAACTGGTGGACTCTTCGATTAAGGAAATGGAGCTGCGAGTCTGGGAAAACCAAGGTGGCTAGAAGTCTCAAAGCAGGGTACTAGAGAGAAAAGAGGCACACAGAACATGAACTCTGGAGACACACAGAGGGAGCTCTTGAGTGTTCAGAAAAGTACTGATTGGTGCACGTGTATGAGGAAACTACTTGAGGCTAGGAAAAGAACCACCCAAAAGTATCAGAAAATAATTAGATGTTGCTCAAGATTAGTAAGACTGCCTGTTAGCATAAGCTAGATAGGACCATCTCACGTTCCATGGGGCAACACCTACCAAGATCCAATAGAAAATTACCAAACATTAAAAGAAGCAAGAAAATATGACCCATATTAAAGAAACAAAGCAATCAATAAGAACCAACTCAGAACCTACATGGATAGAATGAGCAAGCAAGGACATTAAAATCGTTATTTCAAAAACTTAAAATTTCCCAAAATGAAACACAAGGAGAAACAAAATAAAACATGAACAGAGCATCAATGAGCTGTGCAACAATATTCTGGGCCATAAAACAAATTTTAATAAATTCAAAAGAATTCAAGTCATTCAATATGTGTTCTCTGATCATAATGGAATTAAATTAGAAACCAAGAGAAAGATCTGAAAAATCGCCAAATATTTGGAAACTAAACAACACCTACTGTTTTTTTTCCTTTTTTTTCCTTTATTTTTCTTTTTGAGACAGGGTCTCACTCACACAGGCTAGTGTGTGGTGGCATCTTTATAGCTTGCTGTCACCTCAAATTACAAATTACAAAACCTGTGCTGTAACCTCAAATTACAAATTACAAAACCTGGGCTCAAATACTTTTAACAGCATGAAAAGACAGGCCAGGCACAGTGGCTCACGCCTGTAATCCCAGCACTCTGGGAGGATAAGGTGAGTGGATCGCTTGAGCTCAGGAGTTTAAAACCAGCTTGGGCAAGAGCAAGACCCTGTCTTTACTAAAAGTGGAAAAAGTAGGTGGGTATGGTGGTGGGTACACAGCTACTTGGGAGGCTGAGGCAAGAGGATCAGCAGATCCTTATATTTCAGTTTTCTGGTTTTCAGCCCAGGGGGTTGAAGTTGCTATGATTTATAACACCATGGCAATCAACCCAGGGTGACAGTGTGAGACTCCTGTCTCAATAAATAAATAAATACATACATACATACATACATACAGACATACGGAAAATTTAAAAAGAATGAAAAGACAAACCACAACCTGAGAAAAGAGAAAAGACAGTTACTAAACACATAGCTGAAAGACTTGTATCTAGAGTATAAAAAGTACTCTTAAAACTAAACAAGAAGATAAATATCAATTAAAATACAGGATCAGATTTGAACAGATAATTCAGTACAGAAGATATTTACACATGAATAGATATTCAACAGCATTAACTATTACAGAAATGCAAATTAAAACCACAATGAGATTCCACTATACATCTACTAGTAGATTTTTCAAGAAAACTGATACAAGGATCTACTGAATACCTGTAGCAACTGCAACTTTCACATTGCTGGTGGGAATACAAAATAGTACAGCCGCTTTAGGAAAGAAGTTAGCAGTTTCTTAAAAAGTTAAATATGTACTTAGGATTTGATACAGTAGTCCCACCCTAGGTACTTACCTGAAAGAAATGAAAATGGATGTTCACACAAAGACATGAGTATGAGTGTTCTTAGCAGTTTTCATAATTGCCAAAAAATTGAAAACAACCCAATTGTTCATAAATTGGTGAAAGGATAAGCTGATATAGCCATACGACACTGTCCCTTGCTATCAGTGGGGAACTGGTTCCAGGACTCTGCAGATACCAAAATCTGTGAATGCTATAATATTTGCATATAATCTCTAGTATACTTGAAATCATCTCTAGATTACTCTTAGAATATTATGTAATACAGTGTAAAGGCCATGTACATTGTTGCTATACTGTATTTTAACACATATTAGTTTTTATAGTTTATTCTCCCCCCACCCCCCGACCCCACCCCAAATATTTACCAGCTGTGCTTGGTTGAAGCTGTGAATGAGGAGAGGACTAACTGCACTGACAGATACAACATGAATAGTAATATAATATCAAAACAATTATGCTAAGTGAAAGAAGCTTCACACAAAGGGTTACATACTACATCTGATTTCATTTCTAAGACAGTCGGGAAAAGGCAAAACTATGCGGATGTAAATCAGATTGTGGTTGCCAGGGGCTGATGGTGGGAGGAGGGGACCGACTGCAGAGGAACATGAGAGGCTTTTTTTAGGGCGCCAGAAACATTCTATTTGGGGAATGTGATGGTGGTTACATAATTATACATTTGTCAAAATTCATTGATTGGTGCACCTAAAAAGAGTGAATTTTACTGCATAAAAATTATACCTCACAAAAACTGACTTAAGAAAATATAAACCTAAAAATAGTACTAAGTGAAAATAAAGCTAAGAAAAAAATAACTTACAGTTTTTCCAACTCAAGAGTTGTCATGAGGATGTTCTCGACTGTTGTAAGTGGGGCTTGTGTTGTTCCCATGTCTCTGAAGGAGAAAGTCGGAAGAGTCAAGATATTAACCCCAATAGAAAAATTCTGTACTTAAAGAGATATTTCAAGGACATGTCAGCACTTCAATTTTTGTTTCTATATAAAACAAGCCAGCTCAAGAGTTTATTTGTCATAGAAGATGATTACAGAGCTTTTACTGAAGAAATGTAATTATGTTCATTTGCAGCATCAAATTAATGACATCGAATAATGGAATGTATACACTTTTTAACATTTATCTTCCCATTTTCTTATTGGATTCACCTCCCTGGATTGCTTCATTTTTTTTTTTTTTTTTTAGGGCGGAGGTGTTTTTTTTTTGCAGTTTTTGGCTGGGCTGGGTTTGAACCCGCCACCTCCGGCATATGGCGCTGGTGCCCGCTCCTTTGAGCCACAGACACGGCCCTTTCTTTTTTATTTTTAAAATAGAAGCATCTATTCTTTTTTGCTTTCTGGGATAAATGATATTCCTACATGCATCTATATATATTATATTTATATACATTCCTCAATACTACTGTTCTCTTTCCCTGATGGCTGTCTTGCCCATTCATTACACATCCATTCTTAATCTCTTTTCTTTGCCAATAACCTTTTTTTAATAACCAGTTAAAATTTAAATTATGACTTTTTAGCCTAAATTCAACATACTTAATCTTTGATGAAAATAAAAAATAACAGCAGAAATAATCTCATGATTCATGAGATGACCGCAATACTTACAGATATTTTAATGCTGGCAATTTATAAAGATATGAATCTTCAACAGTTGTCAGAGGATTACGATTGAGAATTCTGAAAAATGCAATTGAATTAAAATTACCTGCATTTCAATGTACATGTAACTCCACAAAGAGTTTATAGTCGTTTTTTAGTATGAAACTTGTAGGTAAAAAAATAAAAACATTTTCTGTTTTTCCCTTAAATCATCCTAAGACTCTGCCAAGCACTTTTCCTTTGGGAACTACCCAGGTTTATTATGCCAGCTACCCTCCATAATCTGAGGTGTTTGTCTTTCATCTTTTGAAAATTTTTTTAAATCCGTGGTTTAATTTATGTGATTAAGAAAAAAATGGACCAAATCCTTGGCTTTAGAGCTAAAGAAAAAGGGATAAATCTGATAAAAGGGAATTCGTGTCACACACTTGCACTCATAGTTTTGTATCACATCACAGTCTTTGTTACTGTGTTGTAATCACCTGAGCCCTCGTCAGTCTCCTGGACTGTCAGCCCCTCAAGAGTGGGGACAACTTAGTGACATTGTCATACCTGTGCCTGAAATTTACTAGATATTTAATCAATGTTTGTTGAAAAAATCAATTTATTTAAATATCAGTAAAATGAATAAATGAATTTTGATGCAAATTTGTATTCCAAAATGCTGGAACAGATTTTCTTTTCCATTCTTAAAAGCAAAGAAACAAAACAAAAGAGAGAGATACCAAGAAATAAAAGAAAATCTGCCTTTAGGTTAACTCTACTCAACAATTATTAGTGTACTTCTGCAGAACATTATAAAAATAACAATTATATACCTAATATCTACTGGGCTGCCGGTCGTTTGTGATCAGCATTTTACATTTAGTCCTCACAATAAGCTTATGTGGTAAATATTACCTTTTATAAATGAGGAAACCGAGGCACAGAGAGTTGATATAACTTGTCCTAGACCACTAAGCTAGTTAGAAGCAAAGCTGAAATTTAAAGTTAGTTCTGATTGCAAAGCCTGTGTTTATCTTCTCTGAAGAAAAAAGGTTTAAAATAGCTGTTACTTTAACCTTAATTCTGTGGCAACTAAATATAAAATACCTTTCTAAACTTCATCTATTCATCTGGGAGAACCTCTTGAGAATGACATTTCTCTTTCTACTCCTTTTCCCAATCACTTCCCGTGATTAAATATTTAATTAGCCCATGGCCATGGAGACTTTAGAGATTTAAAACCATATTGTAGGCTGGGCATGGTTGCTCACACCTGTAATCCTAGCACTATGGGAGGCCAAGGTGTGTGGATTGCCTGAGCTCACAGGTTCACAGGTTCAAGACCAGCTTCAGCCAGAGCAAGACCCTGCCGCTAAAAAAAAAAAAAAAGAGCTTGGCGTTGTGGTGGGCACCTGTAGTCCCAGCTACTCGGGAGGCAAGTACTCTTGTCTGAGACAAGAGAATCGCTTGAGCCCGAGAGTTTGAGGTTGCTGTGAGCAATGACAACAGGGAACAATGCTGAGGGTGACAAAGTGAGACTCTGTCTCAAAAAAAGAAGGGAACAAAACCATGTTGTAGGTGACAGCAGTGAAAATGGTGGAGTAAAGACATCTGAAAATTCATCCCTTCATAAAAACAACAACAAAAAAAATATGGCCAAAATGTCCAGAATCAATGTTTTCAGAACTCTAGAATTTAATCAAAGTCACAATGCAGCAACCCAAGGAGTGTTTATTCAGGAAAAATGGCTAAATTTCAGTAAAAACAGTGAGATTTATGTTGTTTTAGCTTACCCTAGACCATCTTTTGCTCCCAGCTCAGTAGTAGCCTTAAAAATAGCACACATCTGGCTGGCACCTGTGGCTCAGTGGGCAGGGCACCAGCCCCATATACCGAGGGTGACGGGTTCAAACCCGGACCCAGACAAATTGTAACAAAAAAATAACCGGGCGTTGTGGCGGGCGCCTGTAGTCTCAGCTGCTTGGGAGGCTGAGGCATGAGAATCGCCTAAGCCCAGGAGCTAGAGGTTGCTGTGAGCTGTGTGACGCCACAGCACTCTACCAAGGAAAATAAAGTGAGATTCAACAACAACAACAAAAAGTAGCCCACATCTCTAGTACCGGAGGGAGCAAAATGGAGCCAGAGCTCTTTCAAAGCCACAATTCCAATGAACTGTCATTATTTGACCTGTTTGTTACATGGAAGACCTTCCTGGAAAGGCTTGCTTCTATTTGACCTAAAAGGGTGTTTGTGGAAGACAATTTTAAGAAGTGTCTTAACATGGCAGCTACATGAGGCGATGGGTAAAAGTTGGCACCTTTTACCAATAGATGGCTTGGCACCTGCAGCTCAAGCGGCTAAGGCACCAGCCACATACACCAGAGCTGGCGGGTTCAAATCCAGCCGGGCCTGCTAAACAAGAATGACAACTACAACCAAAAAATAGCTGGGCGTTGTGGCGGGTGCCTGTAGTCCCAGCTACTTGGGAGGCTGAGGCAAGAGAATCGCTTGGGCCCAGCAGTTGGAGGTTGCTGTGAGCTGTGATGCCACGGCACTCTACCCAGGGTGACAGCTTGAGGCTCTGCCTCAAAAACAAACAAACAAACAAAACTTAATAGAAAAGGCCTAGGAATGAGATATCCATATGAACTCTGAAATATTCCAACATTTCCTTGTTAAACTGGAAGACCATGAGTCATATTCCTTGAAATCTAGAAGGTCATATACATATTGAGGACTGTGAGCATGGTCAGGAAACATCAGAGAAGTCCCTAACCTCTCATCCATGTCTGATTCTGAGGTTCTGCACAAAGCAGGAAATGAAAGCTAAGGCAGAGCTATAAGACCATCTTGCTGAGTGCTGAAGGTACGCCCTAACACGCACACAAGCCCCTTGGGAAAATCTCGGAGACTTACTGGTTCTAGAATTTTAAGGAAATCTCTGTTCATTCATCAGCAGACTAACCTAACCTAGTAGAGATTTCAGTGGCCACACATGACAACAGATACAAGCCTTTACCAAATTAGTTCCAAAAAGTCACTAAATAAATTAATAATAACTACTATAATAAGCAGCAGTACACACCAAACCCTGGGGGCAGGGATCTGATTTCTAGAATTGTTACATTATATGTAGTATTATTTAAAATATCCAATTTTCAACACAATTTATAAGGGGCACAAAGAAACCATGCACAGGGGTGGGTGTGGGGGTTGGCAATCAGTAGATACTGTCCCTGAGGAAGTCAAGATATTGGGCTTACTAGATAAGAATTTAATTCAACTATTGGAAATATGTTCAAAGAAAAAGGGAAAACGTTTAGTTCTATACATTAAAGTAGATCAAGATCAAGGATGGGCACACAGAAGCCTAAACAAATACTAAATGAGAAACTTTGCCTTTTCGGGCCATGTGGTCCAAACATCCATCTTGAGCATAATTGTCCTCAGGATGGGGTTTATACAAAAAGAGATGTAACAGGAAATTTATTAGCCACCTTAGGACAAATCACTAAAGAGACTAAAATAAGGTGACACAACAAAAGTCTCTAAATTCCTTAGCTTAAGTGATTAAGTTTCTAAATTCCTTGGCCTTTTTGTTACAAGCCTGCAACTAAACCTCAAAATATAGTAGCACAACACAGATCAATTAATTTTGTACCCCTTGCCTTTAATGGTTTGATTTTTAAATTCATGTTGTCTAGAAGGTTTAAAAGCCTCCATGAGTACCTATCCACCTCCAGTCCCATCTGGCCTAAAACACTTCATGGATGTAAGTCCTTTTGGCTCTTCAGTTCTCTTGGCCATGAGGGTCCCAACAAGGGCCTAGATGGAACCAGGGCAGGGACCATACCATCCCAGCTGTTAGAGCCTAACATAGCCACACACAAACCCTTCACCCTCCTCCTCCTCCTTTCCTCCTAAGACAAAGACACAAAGGGTCTAGTTACCCACACCCCCTCAGAAATTCACACCAAAGGACCCTAACATTCTTGGCAAGCTGTAGAATTTGCCTACCAGCTACCCTACACCCCTGTATTTGAAAGAGTTCTCTAACTGCCCCTGAGCACAGACTTTTGCACTGCCCAGGTGAGTCACCCTTCCCTTCTAACAAACCTGGCCCGAACATCCAGTCTTGCTCTCGGGATGGGACAAAGTAAGAGTTTGGCCATCAAAGGTGCCTCTGCTGGATCTTGGCTGAAAGGGAAGAATTGTGAACCAAAATAAAATCTTAAGCCGGGGGGTGGGGGTGGGGGCACAGATCTTGGCCAAAGGGAGAAATTGTGAACCAAAATAAAATACTTAAACCAGGCGTGGTGGCCTAAGATTTTTTTTTTCAAGTTTCAAATATTTTGTCTTCTTATTCATACAGTATGAACTTTTCTAAAGATCCCACAACATGATGTACCATGCAGAAGAAAAACTAAACATTCAACATAAACCACCGCTCCCCTACCCAACCCACACACAAACTAAAAAAAGAAAGAAAGAAAAGGAAACAAACCCATTCCCCAGTAAGGAAATAATGTCTGCACTATTTTTCTGTAACGCCAGCCAAGATATGCACCAGCAAGAGAAATAGAAAGCATTTGCTAAAATATTTGTAACAAATACTAATGTAGAAAAAATTCACAAAAGACTAGGTTCCCCCTTGAAGCAGAGCACATGGCAGTTGAAACTGTAACAGATGAAACCACTGGCTGGGATTATAAACCAGAGGAAGATGTTACATGAAGTGGAGATTTTCAGTTTGAATATTAACATTTCCAAAGTTTGGCAACATTGTCTTTTAAAATTATGCAAATTATGTAAACAAGAGATACATTTTAAATTGATCTACATGCAAAATTCCATGTCATGCAGGGACACCAAGCACCAGGATTTTTCTCTCACAGGCAGAGCCCATGATGTGCAGCACTCAGTTGAAGGAACAGCCAAGGCAGGAGGTGCGCTCAGCTTAAGATTCAGTCACCTCTGGGCGGCTCCTGTGGCTCAGCTGGCAGGGCGTCCGCCCCATATGGCGAGGGTGGCGGGTTCAAACCTGGCCCCAGCCAAACTGGGCCAAACTGCAATAACAAAAAAAATAGCCAGGGATTGTGTTGGGTGCCTATAGTCCCAACTACTTGGGAGGCTGAGGCAAGAGAATCACTTAAGCCCAGGAGTTGGAGGTTGCTGTGAGCTGTGTGACGCCACGGCACTCTACCAGGGTGATAAAGTGAGACTCTATCTCTACCAAAAAAAAAAAAAAAAAAGATTCAGTCAACCCGTTCAACCTGCCCTTTTCCACTCATGATTATAAAACAAATTTTTATAGAATAACTATATCAGGAAATACTGTCATACAAGCTAACCAAAATGTTTTTCTTCCAGCCAATAGTACCTTTGCAGAAAAGGGAAGGGATAACATCAAGTGGTAGAACAGGATATACTACTTTTATATCACACACATCTATTAAGTTATTACCCATTACCAATTATATGGGCAAATCAAGGAAAACCGTTATGCATTCTCTATGCCTTACAGTAAAGAGAGGTACAAATTTGAATAGAATTTTGCTCTTCTGTGACATATAATTAGCAAGATTTCTCCCATTTTAATCACAAATATATATGGGTGTTTAGTACATATATGCACATTAAATGTCCCCAGTTTTTATTTGCTGCAAGTCTTTTGAAACATAAAGGGAAATTCATGGTTCAAACACAAGTTTAATGACAAATTATCCATTTAATGAAACAGATGGATATCCAAAGCACTTACACGATTATTTTAGGTTTTCTTAAGTAAGTAATGCATATAATAAATCATGACTGCCTAAGCTAGCTTCTGGCCTTTATGTATAAAATCACAACTGGTAACTTACACTTACTCAGAGACATTCAATAAATGCAATGGCTCCTAGTTGTAAACTGACAGAATGAAGCAGCCATAAGCACTGTGCAGTTATCACATGCACACAAGAACTAGCTCTTGGCAGTAGCGCTGAACTACTTTCTCCTCAAGGAGAGGCATATTAAAAGCTGCTCAGCAGTGAGACGTAGTCCCTGGAAATATATTCTTAAGTATGAATAAAGTTACAGACTCCTTTGTTACAAAAATGTAATTAAGGTAAATAATAAGACATTAACAAATGCTTTGTCAATCTCTCAAAGGAGAAAGCACAGGAAAAGGAAAACAGCTGGCCTAACACCGGGCTCAAATTGTACAATCTCCTATCTATATATAAAACTGTGTGAAATGAAAACATAAACAAACAAACAAAAAACTGTGTGAAATAAAAGTAAGTATGTTTTATGTTCTGCTTGACACTTTTACTCTATTTTGTTTCTGAATCAAAGTATATTAAAGCCAACCTTCCACATACTAGAAAGCTACATATATCTACATATAAATATTTACATATGTATATATACTTTCTTGTTATAAAACATGAAGAAAAATAAATTAAAAAGCCAACCCCTTCCCTTTCTCCACCACACTGATATGCTCTTTTCATGTTGCTGTTCTTCAGACTTTAAAGTGCTACCCTGAGTCATTCAGAGAGTAAGAGTTCAATAACACTTGGTTGGCTTCATGAGGCTCATGTTGGAAAACGTGGCTTCACAGAGAAAAATACTTCCATTTGAATACACAGAGAGCATTGCTGGGCATCTTGAGCAGATCTTCAGAGATGGATAAGAAAGCAGAAGTGTTGGGTGGTACTCTTTAAAAAGAGCCACACATCTACCACCATTTCTTTGTGGATGTCTAGACCACCTACAACAGCACAGAATTCTTCAAAGGATATTCTTCCATCTCCATCCTTATCTGCATTTATTATGGTTTTGTCTACGATTTGCTGTAACTGTGTATCTTTCAGATTGTTCCCCACCATCATCTTCAACACGTGGAAGAGTTCCCCATTGGAAATCTAGCCATCCTTATCCATGTCATAGATAGGAAAAGCAAACCTTAACTTCTGCGCCTTATCTCCTTTGACACTGAACTGAGAGACTCCCTCCATAAATTCTTTGAAATCTACTTCTCCATTCCCATCTGTGTCGAATCTATCTATTACTCGCTGTACTAAAGAATTCTGTTGTAACTCAGGCAGAGACATGAACTCTTCCACACTCAAAGAACCAAAACTGTCCAAATCAAGCTTCTTAAATCTTTTTCCTAACGTTTTAATTTCATCTGCACCAAAGTTTGAGCACATTTCCAAAGGATGACTTGCCTCATTTCCCATTTTGCTCGGAGGGTCGGAGGCTCCCTGGCGTGGAGAAGTGTCGGCGCTGAGACGGGCTCCAGGCCAAGGAGGCCCAGCTGCGGCCCGTGTCGCCTGCGGGGAGGGGGTGGCGGTTGGGGGAGGGGAGGAGGCGTGGCAGGGCCCACGCGGCCTGCTGACTGGGCACGCGAGGGACCGGGCAGGGCGGGGTGGAAGAAATTAAGGTGGAGATTCACAGACGAGAGCGCGGGAGGAAGAGACGGCGACAGGGAGGAGAGGCAGACAGGCAGAAAAGAGGGGCAGAGGGCTGGGTGGCCCGGGGCTGCAGCCGCACGCTCACGCTGGAGGCTCTTGCTGACCCGCAAGCTCAGGCGCGACAAAGGCGGAGGGCGGGAGAGGGAGGGGAGGGCCGAGCGCAGCAGCGCGCGGGGCGGAGGTGGGGGGCGCGCGCGGGCCGGCGGCGTTGGCGGGGCTTCCGGGAGCTCCGTTGATCCGGAACCGCGTGCCCGGCTCGGCTGCGGCAGGTGAGGCCTTCTAAGGAGCTGTGGTTTGTAAGGTTTTATTTTAGTTCACAACTCCCCTTTTGGCAAAGATCCGCCAGAGGCAGCATCGATGGTCAAACTCTTACTTTGTTCTATTGGTTGCCAGTGACAGGTGTAAGCGGAGATGAGATGACACCACAGCACTCTACCAAGGGGCAACAAAGTAAGATTCTGTCTCAAAAAAAATAATAATAATAACTAAAAATAAAATCTTAAGGCTCCCCCCTCCAGCTGACTAATTGGACCCCCCTCTTGGCCAAAGGGCTGAGTTGCTGGCCCTAAGAGTGGAAGTCAGAAATGCCTCATCAAGCCCCCTCCCTTCTGGGAGACTCATTAACAGGCCTGAGGCTATAGAGGACAAACCTGTAGGTCCTCTGCTTACTTAACAGTTCACTGGAGTCTAGGTATCTGTCAGATGTGTTGTCTCTAATTAACAGATGTCCTTAACTTAAAGGATCCCAAGCCTTTAGACCCGGGGTCCTCAAACTGCGGCCCGCGGGCCACATGAGGCCATGTGATTGTATTTGTTCCTGTTTTGTATTTTTACTTCAAAATAAAGTTTGTGCAGTGTGCATAGGAATTTGTTCATAGTTTTTTTTTTTTTGAACTATAGTCTGGCCCTCCAACGGTCTGAGGGACAGTGAATTGGCCTCCTGTTTAAAAAGTTTGAGGACGCCTGCTTTAGACAAAGCTTCATTTCTTTAACCAATTACAAATCAAAGAGTTTTAAAACCCACCTATAACCTGTAAACCTCCATTTTCAGATGTCCCACCTTTTTAGGCCAAACCAACTTACACCCTGCCTTGTATTGATTTATGACTTTACATGCAATTCCTGTCTCCCTGACTTGAATAGAAGCAAACTAATCCAGTCACAGTGAGTCCACTTGCTCAAGGTTTCTTGGGCATGGGTCCAGGCCATGGTCCTCAAATTCAGTTCTTAGAATAGACCTCTTCAAATTATTTTACAGAGTTTGCCTTCTCTTCTGTTGACAATGGTCAGTGAAGGTGGTGAGTTCAATACATTTGTACTGATGCCATCTAAATCTCTTGGTGGAGGGATCTAATGAATCTGGTTCTTTGGTGTGAGGGCAAAAGAAAAACAGACCCTTGTGTTCTTCCTCTATGCAAGGCATCAGTAAATTAACAAGGGAAGATAAGAGGTCCCTATAAGACCAGCCTCTGTAGAAACTGTTAATCAGTTCCACACACACCCTAAACCCCTCCCTCTAACCCAAAATGAATGGTGTAAAATTAGACTTCCAAACCTCAAGACAGGTGGACAGTCTTTTCCAAAGTCAAGTTTAGAAGAGGATCTTCACCTTGAGTCTAAAATTTCCTTCAGGCCATAGATCATATATACCTACCATGATCTGCTTGTGTCACAGAGAAATTATTGAATTTTGAGCTGAAAGAAAATAAAACCTACATAGCTTTTTTTTTTTTTTTTGAGACAAAGTCTTGCTTTGTTGCCCTTTGTAGAGTGCCATAGCAAGACAGCTCATAGCAACCTCAAATACTTGGTCTCAAGTGATCCTCTTTCCTCAGCCTCCCAAGTAGCTGGGACTACAGGTGTCCACCACAACACCTGGCTATTTTTTTCTTTTTTGGAGAGAGGGTCTCATTCTTCCTCAAGCTAGTCCCGGACTCCTGAGCTCAAGAAATCCACCTGCCTCAGCCTCCTAGAGTGCGAGGACTACAGGTGTGAGCTACTGTGCCTGGCCCCTCTACATTACTTGTTGAAGGGTAGTCAGGAAAGCAAGTATATGGAATTAGGCTAAAGTAATGTACTTTCTTTCTGAACATTTTTTGCAGTATAGCTTAACATGAACACCATTTTCCCCCACAGTGCAAAGATGCCCACAGATCATTCTTC
This sequence comes from Nycticebus coucang, assembly GCF_027406575.1. NCBI lineage: Eukaryota > Metazoa > Chordata > Mammalia > Primates > Lorisidae > Nycticebus > Nycticebus coucang. Next base: position 143,837,398 of record NC_069783.1, on the reverse strand, counting down.
ATACGTATGTATTTTTAAGAAAAAATAAGGTTTGGGGTGACAGGGAGAGAAGTGCCCTATGGCAGATTTTCTGGAATTCTTTCTGCTTTACCATTTATTTATTTTTGTTTTTTTTTTTTTTGGCCGGGGGCTGGGTTTGAACCCGCCACCTCCAGCATATGGGGCCGACGCCCTACTCCTTTGAGCCACAGGCTCCACCCTGGTTTACCATTTAAAAGAAACTGACTCTGGGTGGCACCAGTGGCTCAGTGCGTAGGGCATGGGGCCCATACACCAAGGGTCGCGGGTTCAAACCCAGCCCCGGCCAAACTGCAACAAAAATAAAGAGCCAGGTATTGTGGCGTGGGCCTGTCGTCTCAGGTACTTGGGAGGCTGAGGCAAGACAATCACCTAAACTCAGGAGTTGGAGGTTGCTGTGAGCAGTGTGACGCCACAGCACTCTACCGAGGGCAATAAAGTAAGACTCTGTCTCTATCAAAAAATAAATAAATAAATGAATAGAAAACTAAAAGAAACTGACGCCGAGAAAACATCCTTCCCCTTTTGCACCCTGGAGGACTTTGTGTTACGCTTCCTTCTTTGTGGCTGTATACTGTATACATTTCAGCAGTTAGAAACCGTACATGAGTAGGAATCAAAGTTATATTCAAACGTAGGATTTCAAGGACAATTCACATATCAAAGCAGCATTGCTAGGGCTCCCAAGACAATGCTAATTTGAGCATTACTTGCTTGACATCTTTTATCACCCATACCAAAGATCATTTCTAGGGAAAGCAGAGCATGTCATATGGAAGTTACACAAGTCTCTTGGCCCCTTTGTCCCTTAGTTTCCTCACCTGAAAAAAATGGATGGATCCTTTCTCTGAAATATAAATATAACTTTAAAAAAAATTAAAACAGAAAAATTGGATAGATCTTAATATATGCTATTCAGAGTTCATAATGAGCTTATACCTAGTTAACTGATAACTGAATGATGATTTTACACATAGCTTTTTATGTGTTCATCTATTTCACTTACACCTTGTGTAAAAATTGCATTCCATGCCACGCCTGAAACGTTCCGAAGCTCAGTTCAAGGATTAAATTGCTACGAAGATTTCTACAAAAAAACAACAAGAAAAAGGAAAGACACAAGCCGATAAAGAAGAAGAAAAGATATTCTTTCAGAGCATTTATCATTTGGCAGTGATTCTAACTTCTATATGACAAAACATAGCCTCAGTACTTTCTCCATACATGAAGGAAATTTTGCTGTAGAAGATATTGGCTTATGATTTATACTTTCATATTTACTATACATGCAATGTGTAGATACAAACCAGTGAATGCTCAGCCAATACTTGTGTTAAGAGATCTTTATTTCTCTACGACAGAGTTTTGCAACTTCAGTGCTATTGATATATTAGCTGTATAATTCTTTGGGGGATTTGTCCTGTACATTGTAGGTCAACAACATTCCTGGCTTCTGCCCACCAGGTGTCAGTAACATACCCACAGTTGTGACAACTGAAAATGTCTCCAGGCATTGCCAAATGTTGTCTGGGCACAAAATCCCACTAGTTGAGACCATTGTTCTATTATGATCCCCTCTGATCTGTGTAATAATTCTCACACTAATCTTTGCTAGAGATTAAATGAATTTGCTATATAATTTTACTAACTTTCTACTAGTAAAATTTTAATCATATTTCAAAATGAATAGCAGAGGGTTTATAAGTTTAATAAAAGTTCCAAATGTAATGAAGTTCTATTTGTAACTTACACATACTGCAGAAATGATAGTGATTCAAAGGTACGTCTTTCAATAAATTGGATTTTATTGCAGGATAAATCTCTAGAAAAAGTGAAAGGAAGACATTGCCTTGATTCGATACCAAATTAGTAGGAACAACTAGTAGAGTTTAGAATGATAATAATGAATATGTAGCTTTTGTCTACATTCTAAACTTTTGGACTTGTATTTGAACTTTCCATAGCCCCCTAATGCTCCCTGTATTTCATGATTTTCACCAATAAAATATGCAACTGTAGATCTTAAAAGATTTTGGATGTAATCTTTCCCTGGGCAGCAGGAGACTTGATTAAACAACCTTTTGTAGCCTCATCAAATTCTAGATTAGAAGCTTCAAGTTTTTATTTTTCTATATAATTTCTAATATGAAAAGGAATAACCTCACATTTTACACCTTTCTGATTTAATTCTGTTTTTCTAAGCTAGTTCAATACCAAAAGAGATAAAAGATATCCCTTCACATCCTTTGAAAGGAAGTTACCCTTCTAATTAATACATAACTTTGAACTAATTCAGAATTATACCATATTAATAGAAATTCATTTTGGTTTTGTATTGCCTTAATATTCCATGAAAGCAGTTTTTTCGGTGGTACAGTGATGGGACGTACCAAAAGGCAACACGGAACTGGATTTTTATTTGAAAACACCCCTTAACTATAGTTGACTATTTCTCTTGACTCCAGTTTATCCCTCGCTCTTCACCTGGCTGTTGTCACTCTGTTCTGACTGGTATCTCTTCCTTCTAAACCAGTGGTTTTCAACCTGTGGGTCGCGACCCACAGGAACTGTGTATTAAAGGGCCACGGCATGAGGAAGGTTGAGAACCATTGTTCTAAACTATCCTGCACACAATTGACCAGATGAACTCTCCAGAAGTGATTCTCAAAGACCAGCATATAGGAATTTATGAAAGATGCAAATCCTTGGCCTTACTCTAAACTGACTGAATCAGTAGCTGTGGAGTTGTAGTCCAGAACCAAGGCCTAACAAGACCTCCAAGTGCTTGTGGTGCAGACTTAAGATGGGCGTAAAGCATGGTGGTATAGCATGGTTCCCTGCGATGGCTTTTGCTTGGCATTCAAAGCCCTAGAAAGTCTGGCTCCAGTCTCCTACTCTCTCTCCTTGCACTCTACAGTTACTCAAAGCATTCCTCAAATACTTTGCTGTATTTTGCCTTTCTCCCATTTCCCTTTTCCAAGTTTGGACTATTTCCCCCCAAATCTGTCTAAGGAAATCTGTCTAAGGATATCTGATGGCGTTCTGATAGATCCTGTTCTAGCAGCATTGCTCTAGGAACATCTTCTCTGATCCAAACTCAAGTCTTTTCTCCTTCTTCTGTGCTCCAGAAGCAGTTTGTCCCTCTTAGTGCCCATAGCTATGTCTTCTTTCCAATGTAGTTATTTTTGCTCCCATTTCTTTTAAGTATAAACTCCTTGAAAGCAGGGATTAGGTCTTGCTCATCTGCAAGCCCACTGTGTTTAAAATTGACACATGAGAATACAGTAGAACCTCTCTAAGCTGATCACTTGCTGGACTATAACAAACCAGGCAACTACAGTGGTGGTCGGCATAAGGAACTTCCATCGAGCACATGTGGCGCATGTCTGGTCTGTGAAAATGAGGTAAAATTATGGAGGTGGTCAACCATGGAGGTTCTACTGTATTTATAAAATGAGTGAAAAGCTGAGAACGAGGAGAAGAAGAAAAAAAATGTTTTAAAAGAAATGCAATTTTATTACTTTGTATCCTTCTTCTGGGCCTTTGCAACCAGCCCTTTGTCATCCTCTTAGTGCTTGTCTCGTTATGGTTGATGCTTACATGTTTGTTTCCCCTGTGAAATGTTAAGTTCTTAGAAGGGTAGGAATCCTGTCTTACTCATCTCTCCGACTCTAATATTAGGCAAAGTGTTTGACATATTCTCTTTGTTTTATTAATTGGTTGGCATTTTTTAAATGAATGAGAATATATCCTAACATGAAAGATTAGCTTACAAAATAGGCATATGTCATTGTGGAAGTAAGGAAGGGCCTACTCCATTGAGCAATTACGTCATTTACCTTTTTTCCCAAATGTGGCAGAGGTGCCTAAGAAGACCAGTACAAAAGTAGTCATGCCTTTAAGGCCTAGAAGGTTAGATCATTCAAAGGACTATTTTTAGTGCCATGTACCTACTTCCCTTAAATCTTCTACATTTGAAAGAAGAATCTATTTGCTAAAGAGCAACATTAGTGAGCTTAATAAAGATTAATGATGTACACACTTCTTGACCACACTTCTTTGCCATGGGCAAAGGATAAAACTCAGACTTTCATAGCAAGGGATATAGTATCTTCTTATCTTTAAAAAGATAGAAATAAATACTATGCAAGTATTCCCTCCTTGGCAATAAGGCAGGAGAAATGTTCATTTTGTAATTTGGGAAGAATTAGGAGCATTGGTAATATGCTTATTCATTGTAAACATTTCTAGCTATACCATTTAACCATAATTTAAACAACTTTTTTTTCCTTTTTGAGGCAAAGTCTCATTCTGTTGCATCAGGCCAGAGTGCCATGGTGTCAGCCTAGCTCACAGCAACCTCAGACTCCTGAGCTCCAAGCTATCCTCCTACCTCAGCCTCCTGAGTAGCTGGGACTATAAGCACCCACCATAATGTTTGGATAATTTTTCTATTTTTTAGTAGATACAGGGTCTCACTCTCAATTAGGCTGCACTCGAACACATGAGCTCAAGGGATCCTCCTACCCTGGACTCCCAGAGTGCTAGGATTACAGGTGTGAGCCACTGCACCTGTCCTTAAACAACTATTTTCAATAAGAGTATAGTAATTTCTGCTATGAAATCCTCACTGCCAGCCTATTTTCTTAAATATATATATTTACTATATGATTAAATTAAATCATATCTATATGATTTTCATATAATGTTCTTATATTAAATATTTAATATTCTTTAATATTTTATATTCTTAAATATATTTATTCTTTATAATTCATCTGCTTATTTATAGTTATATGTTAATTTAATTCAGATTATATTATCAAAAAATTCTGGATTAATGGCATTCAAACTAGTGTAGATGGTCTATATTTTCCTTTCCTTTCCTTTGAGCAACAACTTAAAGTTTAATTCTTCTCATGCTACTAAACCAACTTTTTCAAATCCTTTTCGTTTCTTTCTTTTTCTTTTTATTTTTTTTTGCATTTTTTTCTCCGGGGCTGGGTTTGAACCCACCACCTCTGGCACCTAGGGCTGGCACTTTACTCCTTCGAGCCACAGGCGCCACCCAAATTTAGCCTTTTCCTGAAGGCTAAATAGTAATATTTTAGGCTTTGTAGGTCACATATGGTCTCTGTTGCATATTCTTGTCTTTCTTTTTCTTTTACAGACCCTTTAAAAATGTAAAAACCATTCTTAACTTACAGGCTGTAAATAAAAACAGACTGTGGATTAGATTTGCTCTATGGGTTGTAGACTAAATATAAATATAAGCAGATGATATGTAAAACTTATAAAACAAGGTTCAATGGGTGTCAATAATTGCTCATATGTTATTACCACTTTTTCCTTATAACCAAAGTTTTTTTCTATCCGTATCTTATCTATATGATTTTAAAAACTAAAAATGCACAGAGATGGGCTAGAGACGGGCTAAAACTCTACACGGATTTAGAGAACTGCAGCATTTTATTGCTGAAAGAAGTTTTAGAGATTATCTCATTTGAACCCCTTATTCACTTTACAGATCATATCACTAAAAGCTCATAAATAAATATGATTAACTAACTAACTTACAAATACTGGAGGGATAGCAGGCCTTCAAATGAATCTTTGTGTAATTCGGTCAAATGATTTTCACTGAGAATTCTGAAAAAGGATAAGGTTATTTGTTATTTCTTTTTTAAGTTTTTATTATTGTTTCGGGTTAATCTGAGGGCACAAAGAAATAGGTTACAATTTTTGCATTAGTTACGTAGAGTTCCTCTTATAATTGTGTACTGCCCCCAAAAAGTGTGCTATACACTCGAACATTGGGCCCATTGAGTGTGAGCACCTCCATCCTCCTCCTTCCCCTCTCCCTGCTCCCTCTTTCAACATCCCAGACCTTGAATTGATTTGAGTTTTTCTCTTATGTGGGAATGTAACAGATTATCTACTGGCCTCATGTTAGTATTGAGTACATTGCATTCTTGCTTCTCCACTCTGTGATACTTTACTAAGAAGAATGTGTTTCAATTCCATCCAGATTAATACAAAAGATGTAATGTCCCCATCTTTTTTAATGGCTGAATAGTAGTCCATGGTATACATATGCCACAGTTTGGTATATCCATTCCTGGGTTGGTGGCATTTAGGTTGTTTCCACATTTTGCCAATTGTAAATTGAGCTGTGATAAACAACCTAGTACAATGTCTTTATGATTGAATGATTTTTTTTTTCTTCTGGATACATGACTAATAGTGGTTTTTGAGGAATCAAATGGGAGATCTAATTTGAGTTCTTTGAGGATTCTCCATACTTCTTTCCAAAGAGGTAGAATTAGTTTGCAGTCCCACCAACAGTGTAAAGGAAGGGGTTATTTCTAAATAAAAATGCAAACTATTTGCCATATAGGACTAACTCCTATCTGTGGAGGAAACCTGGGTAATGGTGCCAATTGAATACACTCATTCTTATTTAATTTCAAGGTGGCAACATCTGCTTTGTTTTCATTCAAACCTTTTTTTATATTTTCCTTTTTGTGTCCAAATCTCTACACACACACACCCCTACCCACTATTCCCACCAAATTGTATACTTAATGCCTACTCTCTAGATCACAAAATCCCTGTTAGAACCAAACTCTGGTTCTAATCAAGACCAGTAGAACTGCCATTTCCTCATCTGTTTCCCCCCAATTATTTTTTTGTTGTGGTTGTTGCTTTTTTTGAGACAGAGCCTCAAGCTTTCATCCTGGGTAGAGTGCAGTGGCGTCACAGCTCACAGCAACCTCCAACTCCTGGGCTTAAGAGATTCTCTTGCCTTAGTCTCCCAAGTAGCTGGGACTACAGGTGCCCGCCAGTTATTTTTTGGTTGTAGTTGTCATTGTTGTTTGGCAGGCCCAGGCTGGATTTGAAATTGCCAGCTCTGGTGTATGTGTCTGGCGCCTTAGCCACTTGAGCTACAGGCACCGAGCCCCACATGTTATTATTAAAGCCCCACATGGACCTATGTCAGGCTACAAGTGAAGTCAGTAGGCTTTTCCCCCCATTATAAAATGTTTTGTTTTTTTTTTGAGAAATACAATGTGCATATGATGCATATAACTTAAATGTTCAGTTTAAATAATTTTAAAGCAGGTACCCATGTAATACCATCACGTCAAGAAAGAGTACCATGACAATCCAGAAGCTCGTGTGGCCCTTTCCAATCACAACCCTCTCTCTGACCTCTGAAGATAACCACTATCTTAACTTTTATAGTAATTTCCTTGCTTTCAAAATATAGTTTTACCTGTTATATGTCAGTCATACACAACATACTTTAGTTTGCCTCTTCCTGAACTTTATATAAATGGAATCATATTACAAGGGGACAAACTTTAATGGAAAATAAAATGACATCTCTATTTTTAAAAACGAAAACTCAGAGATCACCTATACAAGTTGAACTGATGACACACAAACTACGGTATTTTTCCAAAATAACTTATGTATCTATATTGACTGCATTAATAAATTAATAAGAAAATGATAAAAACAATTCAAAAGGAAAATGGATAAAGGACAGAAAACTCAGAAGAAACACAAATGTTCACCAAATTTTAACAAATAAACGTATTTAAATTCAAGAGTAATCAGAAAAATTCAAATTCAGACAGGACCCTTTTTGTTCACCCATCATATCAGCAAAGAGTTGGAGAATACTCAGTGGTAAAATGTTGTCATATTCTGTTGAGTATAGTATAAGTTGGCACAACATTTTTGAGGACAATTAAAATTTAATAGCTACATTGTCTTCATATCAACCATTCCATTTGTAGATATCTGTTCTACAGAAATATTTGCCCAAGTTTACAAAGAAGCAGCAATGCACCTAACAAGAAAACTGGACATAGGTGGGTATCACCTGTGGCTCAGTGAGTAGGGTGCCGGCCCCATATACCGAGGGCGACAGGTTCGAGCCTGGCCCCCAACAAACTGCAACAGAAAAATAGCCGGGCGTTGTGGCGGGCGCCTATAGTCCCAGCTACTCGGGAGGCTGAGGCAAGAGAATCGCCTAAGCCCAGGAGTTGGAGGTTGCTGTGAGCTGTGATGTCAGGGCACTCTACCAAGGGTGACACAGTGAGACTCTGTCTCTAAAAAAAAAGAAAAGAAAAGAAAACTGGACATAATCTAAACATCCATCCATAGGGGAATTATTAAATAATTCATGCCACATCCATAGTATGGAATCCATAATATGGAATGATGCAAGAGTTTAAATAAATAGGGTAACCCTCTAAGTGCTGTGAAAGAAAAATCTAACATGTATCTTGAAGTGAAAGAATCAAGTTGTAAGATGTTACCATTTCTATAAAACAAAAAACGTAAGGCCACACAAAAAATTTATTTTGCTATATGTAAATATGTATGTAGGCAAATACTTGGGAAAAGGTCTGGAAGGATATGCACCAAACTTAGGAGTAGTGGTTACCTCAGGGACCAGGCATCAGGGCACAAGGAGGGTTTCCATTATACCTGTTATTTGGTTTTTATATATTAAGAGTATAATGTGTATTACTTACATAATAAAAAATACATTTAAATTGCCTCTTTCTTTTAAAGAGAGCCCACAAAATTTAATTTTAAAATAATCATAGAATTATAATCAACAGACATTGATTTGAGATGTGGAGGAAGAAATACCTTTCCTTAGAAGCCTTGACCTCAAAATTCTGGACCAGGAAGGATCTTACAATGCAGCTAAATTTTTGTACTCATATCTGGAGAGAATATACTCACAGTTTCTCAGTCCAACGGTATGATTTCCATACATGCTCATCAATGTAAGAAATAGCATTTCCTTGGAAATTTGTGTGAAGAAACACAGGAGATATTCAAATACAGAAAATACTTCCAGTTTTCTCATTTCCAGAGCTATGAGCTTCCTAGTTTGCACAATTAATCAAGAAATAATGTGGGGATTCCTGGAGATTCCAGGTGTCTCTGCAGCAGCCTCTGTCACCCTGTGACCTGCAGGTACTGGGACATCTCGGGAGCTGGGAAATGATGCACAGCCAGAAAGAAGAAGGCGGCACCGAGGATTCTGAGCAGCGTTTGTCTCTGGAGTTGGGCTCTGAGCTACGGCCTTCTCTTCAGCTGTTCCCTTTCCTGGGGATCCTAAGTGTCTCTGCAGCAGCCTCTGTCACTCTGATTCTGCAGAGAATTGACCTGCAGGACACGGGGACATCCCAGAAGCTGGGAAATGCCCAGAGCTGTCTGAGCAGCTGTCTGCCTGCAGCGCCCAGCGTCCCTCCCTCATGTGACATTCAAAAGGTCCTCAGGGAAGAATCCAAAGGAGTGTTGACATTCAAGGACATGTCTGTTGAATCCTGTATGGAAGAGTGGGCCTGCTTGGACCCTGCTCAGCAGCATTTGTATGGGGAAGTCATGTTAGAGACCTACAGAAACCTGTTCTTCCTGGGTCTTACTGTCTCTAAGTCAGAAGTCATCACCTGTCTGGAGCAAAGCAAGGAACCCTGGAAGGGGAAGACACACCAGACACTAGTCAAGCACCCAGCTCTATATACTCATTATACTGAAGACCGTTTTCAAGAGTGGGGCACAAATATTTTATTTCCAGAGATGATCCTGACCAGATATCAAAGCTATGGCTCTGAGAATTTAAACTTAACAAAATATTGGGAAAGTGTGTATAAGTGTGATGAGCAGAAAGTAAGTTACAGTGGACTTCACCAATGATTAACAGCTACCTATGGCAAAGTATTCCAATGTAGTAACTCTTTGAACACCTTCAGACAATTGTTAAATCTCAATGGACAAATAATGATATATACCTTAGAGAAAACTTTTAATTGTAAAAGCTATAGGAAAGCCTCTAACTTCTGGTCACACGTTACAGAACATAAGATCACTCATATTGGAAAAAACAGTCCAAATGCAAAGAAGGTAGCCAAGTTTTTCAGTCTTGCTCAAGATTTGATACTGGAGAGAAACTGGACACGTCTGAAAATGATGGCAAATGTCTTAGCCACAGTTCAAAATATCGTAACCATGAGAATTTTGATACTGGAGGAAAAACCTGCAACCATAAGGAATGTGACAAACTTACCAAGCAACACTCACACGTTTCTGGACAAAAAAAATTGATTCTGCAGAGAAACCTTTCAAATGTGAAGAATGTGGCATAACCTTTAACCAGCACTCTCTCCTCCTTAGACATCAATGAATTCATTCTGGAGATAAACCCTACAAATGTCAGGAATGTGGCAAAGCCTTTAACAAGTACTCAAACCTTTCTGTACATCAAAGAATTCATTCTGAAGAGAAACCCTATGGATGTGAAGAATGTGGCAAAGCCTTTCAACACCACTCACACCTTTCTAGACATCAAAGAATTCACTCTGGAGAGAAACCCTACAAAGGTCAAGAATGTGGAAAATCCTTTAAGTACTACACAAGCTTTTCTAGACATCAACAATTCACTCTGGAGGGAAACCCTACAAATGTCAAGAGTGTGGCAAAGCCTTTAACTGTGACTCAAACCTTTCTGTACTTCAAAGAATTTACTTTGGACATAAAACTTACACATTTAGAGAATGCACTAAAGCCTTTTTCCTTAGTTAAACTCATAGTGAACATAACAGAATTTCTTGTGGAGAGAAACTCCACAAATGTGAAGAAGGGGGCAAGGCATTTACACTGTACTCGACCCTTTCTGTTCATCAAAGTAGTCATTCTTGAAAGAAACTACAGTGGTCAAAATGTGGCATAGACTTTCATTAGTTTGTGAACATTTCTAGACATTGAAGAATTTATTCTGGAGAAAAACCTTTTAAATATGGACAGTGTGGCAAACTCTAACTCAAATTCAATCCTCACTGTACATAGAGGAAATCACACAGAGAGAAACCCTCCATTTGAAGACTGCGGCAGTGCCTTGACCTGGTGTTGATAGCATGCTAAGCATAGAAGAATTCAAACTGGAGAGTAATCCTACAAATGTGAACAGTGTGGCAATGACCTTAACCAGAGCTCAAACCTTAACATACGAACATTCATATTGGAGAGAAATCTTCCAAATATCGATAATGTGGCAAAGGTTTTCAGTGGTCCTCAGTCTTATTAAACATCAGAGAAACCATAGGAGGGAAAATGGAAACGATGTGAAGATGTGGCAGAGCCTCATGCCAGTATGCACTGTTTTGTGTACACCATAGAATTCATGTGGAAGAGAAAGTCTAAAAAGAAAAAGAAAGAAAAAAAGAAAGAATGTGGGGCTATGGGCTCAAATAATAAGGCATCTCCTCAGAAGCTTAACTTCCTGTCTGTGCAATCTCTTGGAAGATAATATCAGTTATGAATGAATAAATGGATAAAATCACTTATGTGTCTAAATTATCATATATCAACTTTTGCTCTTCGCAGATGATATGACTGTATATCTGGAAAACACCAGGGATTCTACTACAAAACTCTTAGAAGTGATCAAGGAATACAGCAGTGTCTCAGGTTACAAAATCAATATTCATAAATCGGTAGCCTTTATATATACCAACAGTAGTCAAGTTGAAAAAACAGTTAAGGTCTATATTCCATTCACAGTACTGTCAAAGAAGATGAAATATTTGGGAGTTTATCTAACAAAGGATGTGAAAGATCTCTACAAAGAGAACTATGAAACTCTAAGAAAATAAATAGCTGAAAATGTTAACAAATGGAAAAACATACCATGCTCATGGCTGCGAAGAATCAACATTGTTAAAATGTCCATGCTACCCGAAGCAAAATACAATTTTAATGCAATCCCTATTAACGCTCCACTGCCATACTTTAAAGATCTTAAAATAATAATACTTCATTTTATATGGGATCAGAAAAAAACTCGAATAGCCAAGACGTTACTCAGAAATAAAAACACAGCAGGAGGAATCACTCTACCAGACCTGAGACTTTACTATAAATCGATAGTGATCAAAACAGCATGGTACTGGCACAAAAGCAGAGAAGTAGATGTCTGGAACAGAATAGAGAACCAAGAGATGGATCCAGCTTCTTACCATTATTTGATCTTTGACAAGCCAATTAAAAACATTCAGTGGGGTGGGCGGCGCCTGTGGCTCAGTGAGTAGGGCGCCGGCCCCATATGCCGAGGGTGGCGGGTTCAAACCCAGCCCCGGCCAAACTGCAACAAAAAAAAAAAAAAATAGCCGGGTGTTGTGGCGGGCGCCTGTAGTCCCAGCTGCTCGGGAGGCTGAGGCAAGAGAATCGCGTAAGCCCAAGAGTTAGAGGTTGCTGTGAGCCGTGTGACGCCACGGCACTCTACCCGAGGGCAGTACAGTGTGACTCTGTCTCTACAAAAAAAAAAAAAAAAAAAAAACATTCAGTGGGGAAAAGATTCCCTATTTAACAAATGGTGCTGGGTGAACTGGCTGGCAACCTGTAGAAGACTGAAACTGGACCCACACCTTTCACCATTAACTAAGATAGACTCTCCCTGGATTAAAGATTTTTTTTTTTTTTTTTTTTTTGTAGAGACAGAGTCTCACTGTACCGCCCTCAGGTAGAGTGCCGTGGTGTCACACGGCTCACAGCAACCTCTTAACTCTTGGGCTGACGCGATTCTCTTGCCTCAGCCTTCCGAGCAGCTGTGACTACAGGCGCCCGCCACAATGCCCGGCTATTTTTTGGTTGCAGTTTCTCCGGGGCCGGGTTTGAACTCGCCACCCTCAGTATATGGGGCTGGCGCCCTACCGACTGAGCCACAGGCACTTAATCATTTCTTTCTCTTGCTTAAAAGCTTTCCATGGCTCTCCATACGTCATTGCATATAACTTTCATACTCAAATATCTGATGTTCAAGGTTTTTCATAATCACGTTTTCCATTGCTTCCTAACCCAATTCTTGGAAGAAAGACTGGTCTTCTAAATCCCCATCCTTACTGCAACCATGCAGTTGCCTAGGCTTTACTCCCAATGTTTCTCTTTAACAGATTATAGATGCTTTTTAAGCCCCAGGCAAAGTTTCAGCTTATCCAGGGAGCTTTCCCTGACCTCCACACCTCAATGATTATAGATTCCGGTGAATTACAGCATCTATGGTCTCTATATCTCTTTAGTACTTAATTAAAAACCACCTCCCTTTTGATGCCTGTTTCTTTTCTTCCTACCTATCATTTTCATATTCTAGAGATAATGTCATACTCTGCCCTGAGTTGGGCACAAAATGGGCACTACATACAGGAAACCAGGTACAAAGATGAGGCCTGGACATAATTAAAGGACTGAATAATGATAATAATAGTTAACATTCATATATATGCTAGGCACTGATACACATGTAAGTATTACATGTACTCCCACCCCTAAATCTCACAACGATCCTATGAAATGGTAAGTATCACAATCCCCATTTTAAAGATGAGGAAATTGAGCCACAGAGTGGAATGACTTGCCCAAGGTCACAAAACTAATAAATGACAGACCTGGGTTGTTGTTGTTTTTGGCCGGGGCTGGCTTTGAACTTGCCACCCTTGGTATATGAGGCTGGCACCCTACTCCTTGAGCCACAGGTGCCACCCAGAGGAATATGCTTCTGTGAAGAGAGTGAAGCAAACTCAGAAGAGTAGAGGGTAAGCAATGATATGATGGGACTAAAGAGAAATGGATAAAGAAAAAAAGAGTAGTCACAGGTAAAAGTTTGGAGAAGGGGCACAATAGTACAAAGGAGAATGAGGATAAGGAAAATCTGACAATTAAAAGGTAAAAGCAGAAAGTCAACCAATGAAGAAAGCCCACAAGTGTCTCAAGGAAAAGGCTGCCATGTGAGGCAGGATGCAGAGAACGAATGAGGATAAGTGACTTACAAGACGGTGAAGGTGCCATTATAGGCTTCAGGCTCCTGCACAGGCACTCGGCCGAGTCTCTTCTCTGGGCTGAGACCAACACACGACAGTGTCTCATCTCTGCAGGTACAGAGTTCACATATGCTGGTGTTCATGTCGGTGTTGATATTGGCAATCTCTTGTTCCATGTTGTAATTTGGCAACGAATTTTGAGTTACGGTAATGTTCGAGTCGGATATTTGAATTGTAACTTCAGTCGGGATTGGAGGCTGAGTCTGAATCTGGTCTGGATGGGGAGCTGCCATCGTCTCCAGAGCCACAGGATGTTCAACCTCTGATGTAGTTGCTGAAGTTACAACAAATTCCAGGCTCAAAGGTAAAACTGTGATCGTGACACCAGGGGATGTTTTATGCTGGGCTTGATACTGACCTGGTGTTGGAACTGTTATTTCATAATAGGCTGGAGCTACTACATCCCTTGGTACCTCTAGAGGTTGAGTTGGAGTCTCTTGCATGGTTGGAGAAGGTTTAACCTCTCTAGTTTGTTCTGAAGTCATGGTAAGTTCCTGGTTCAAAAGCTTAACTGTGACCTCAGCTGGGTTTGTCTGCTGAGTCTCCATCTGGTCTAGATGTGGAAGTGTCACATCAAGATGCTGAAGTGTCACCTCAGGATGCAGAACTGTGACTTCAGGATGTGGAAGTGTCACCTCAGGATGCTCTGAAGAAGAAGCTGTGCTTGTTAGGACTGTAGAAGGTTCAGCCTCTGTAGTGGACACTGGAGTTATGGAAAGCCCCGTAACTATGGGCGATGTTGAATGCTGAGCTTCATCCTGACCTGGTGTTGAAAGTGTCACCTCTTGATATACTGGGGGTCGAATTACAACTTCCTTAGGTGGCTCTGGAGGCTGAGTTGGGGTCTCTGGCATGTTTGGAGGTTTAACCTCCATGGTGTGTTCTGGAGTTACAGTAGATTCCTGGTCCAAAGGTTTAGTTGTGACCTCGGTCAGGTTTGGCTGCCAAGTCTGAATTTGGTCTGGATGTGGAGGCGTCACCTCAGGAAGCTTTAAAGAAGGAGCAGTACTTATCTGAGCTGTAGAAGGTTCAACCTCTGTAGTGGACACTGGTGTTATGAGAAGACTCAGTTCCAAATTTTTACCTGAGGCACTGGGAGATGTTGAATGTTGAGCTTGATCCTGACCTTGGTTTGGAGGTGTCACCTCTTGATATACTGGTAGTTGTACTACAAGTTCCTTAGGTGGCTCTGGAGGCTGAGTTGGGGTCGTCTGCATAGTTGGAGAAGGTTCAACCTCTGTATTGGACCCTGGAGGTGAGGTTGGTTCCACAACATAAGATGGAACTGGACCTTCAGTCACTTTTGTATTCTGAACCTGAACCTGGTTGGGAAGTGGAAAGGTCACCTCAGGGAGCTTAGGAGGAGGTGGAGTCTCCTTCAGGGTTATGGGATTTTCGACTTCCACAGTGGGTTCTGTAGTTATGGAAAATACTGGGCCTAAAGTCGGAAGTGTGATAATGGGTAATGCTGGAGGCTGAGCTTGATCCTGACTTTGTGTTGGAAGTGTCACCTCTATGTGCACTGGGGGTTGAGCTACAACTTCCTTAGGTGGCTCTGGAAGTTGAGATGTGGTTTCCTGCATGATTGGAGAAAGTTCAATGTCCGTAGTGGGTTCTGGAGTTATGGAAAGCTCCAGGTCCACAGGCTGAAGTGGATTTGGATTTTCAGCCTGAACCTGATTGGGATGTGCAAGTGTCACCTCAGGGAGCCTTGGAGGAACTGTAGTCATTGGAGCTGTAGAATATTCAGCCTCCACAGTGGGTTCTGGAGTTACAGTAATTCCCAGGTCCAAAGATTGAAATGTTTCACTGGGTGATGTTGGATACTGAGCTTGATCCTGACCTTGTGTTGGAACTGTCACCTCCTGATATATTACAGTTTGAGCCACAATTTCCTTAGGTTGCTCTGGAGGTTGAGATGGGGTCTCTTGCATGAATGAAGAATGTTCAACCTCTGTAATGGGTTCTGGAGTTACAGTAAGACCCAGGTCCGCAGACTGAAGTGGGACACTGGGCAATGCTGGATAGTGAGCTTGATCCTGACCTGGTGTTGGAACTGTCACCTCCTGATATATTACAGTTTGAGCTACAGCAACTTCCTTTGGTGGCTCTGGAGGTTGAGGTGGAGTCTCTTGCATGAATGACGAATGCTCAACCTCTGTAGTAGGTTCTGGAGTTACAGTAAGTCCCAGGTCCCCAGACTGAAGTGGGACACTGGGCAATGCTAGATAGTGAGCTTGATCCTGACCTGGTGTCATAACTGTCACCTCCTGATATATTTGGGGTTGACCTACAATAACTTCCTTCGGTGGCTCTGGAGGTTGAGGTGGGGTCTCCTGTATGAATGAAGAATGTTCAACCTCTGTAGTAGGTTCTGGAGTTACAGTAAGCCCCATGTCCGCAGACTGAAGTGGGACACTGGGCAATGCTGCATAGTGAGCTTGATCCTGACCTGGTGTTATGACTGTCACCTC
The DNA here is from genome assembly GCF_027406575.1 of Nycticebus coucang. NCBI lineage: Eukaryota > Metazoa > Chordata > Mammalia > Primates > Lorisidae > Nycticebus > Nycticebus coucang. The sequence goes on along the minus strand of NC_069783.1, from coordinate 143,821,005 downwards.
CTGATATAGTTGGGGTTGAGCCACAACTTCCTTAGGTAGCTCTGGAGGTTGAGGTGGCGTCTCCTGCATGAATGAAGAATGTTCAACCCCTGTGGTGACTTCTGGAGTTACGGTAATCCCCAGGTCCAAAGGTTGAAGTGTGACCCTGGGCAATGCTGGATAGTGAGCTTGATCTAGACCTGGTGTTGGAACCATCATCTCATAATTCATTGGAGGTTGAGCCATAACCTCCTTAGGGAGCTCTAGAGGCTGAGCTGGAGACTCCTGCTCTGTTGGGAAAGGTCTGACCTCTTCAGTGGACTTTGGAGGTCGACCTAAGGCTTCCTGATGGCTCCCAGATGGTCCAACTTCCTTATGGGGCTCTGGTGCCTCAGCTGGGGACTCCTGTTGGACTGAAGAAAGTTCTAGCTCCTTAGGGGGATCTGGAGTCTGAGCCACAGCCTCTTGCTGGACTAGAGAAGATGCAAACACTTCAGGGGGATCTGGAGGTAGGGAAAGGGGATCAGACTGGGTTGGCAAAAATTCACCCTGTTCAGTGGGAAATGCAGGCAGAGTGGCATCTTCCCACTGGGTTGAGGAAGATTCGCCTTTAGAAGTGGGCTCTGTAGATACGGTAACCTCCAAATCCACATGTTTAACTGTGGTGGCAGGCAATGTTGAAAGACTTCTGAAAATTGTAGACAGATCTAGAGGTGAAAATACCTCATCTGACAATGAATGTTCAGCCATTGTAGAGAATCCTGGAGGCTTAGGTGTGTGGAACAGTGAAGGTTCAACACTCACAGTGGGTTGTTGAGAAATTGGTGATATTCCTTGCTGGCCTGAAGATGGTTCTTCAGGAAGCTCCTCAGGCTGAGTTGGGACTCCTTGATGGATTGGAGAATGTTCATCCTTTCCAGGGACATTTGGCTGCTGTTGGCCTTTCAAAGGTTCAAACTGCTGAGGGGGCACTGGAGCCTCTATTTGGGATGAAATGTCAACCTCATTAGTGACTTCTGGAGTCGGGGTAACCACATGATCTGAAGGTTCAACCTCTTCAGAAGGTTCTAGAGACAGAGGTGGGGCCTCTTGCTGGGTTACAGAAGGTTCCATATCACTGATTGGCACTGAGAGCTTATCTGTAGCCCCTGCAGTAGGCTCTCCTGATATGGTGACCTGCACATCTGCACGCCTAACAATGTCATTGGGCAAGTTTGAATGTTGAGTTTGATGGTGCTCTGGAGGTGAAACTGTTACTTCATGATGTTCTGGAGATAGGGTTGATTGCTCCTGCTGGGTTAGAGAAGTTTCTACCTCCTTGGGATACTCTGGAGGTGAAGCCTCTGGCTGGGTTTGAGAAGATTCAGCCACACTGGTATGCTCTGAAGTTATGGTAACCTCCACATCTGGAGGTTTAATGGTCACCTCATGATTTGGTGAAGTTTGAGTTATACTTTCCATAGGGGGTTCTGGAGTTTGAGCTGTGGCCACGTGCTGGATTTGAGAAGGTTCGAGCTCCCCAGGAGACACAAAAGGCTGAGGTGGCTGCTCCTGCTCACTGAGGGAAGGTGCAGCCTCCCCAGGAAAGCCTGGAGACTCGGCTGAGGTCTCTTCCTGGGTGGCAGAAGGTTTCACCTCCTCAGGATGCTCTGGAGGCTGAGTTGGGGTCTCCTGCTGGGTTGAAGAAGATTCAGCCTCTTTGGTAGGCTCTGAAGTTATGGTAACCTCCACATCTGAAGGTTTCACTATAACATTGGGGAAGTAATAAAGATGAGGTTGATCCTCACCTGGAGGTTGAACTGTCACCTCATGATTAGGTGGAGTTTGAGCTATATTCTTCATGGGGGACTCTGGAGCTTGAGCTGTGACCTCCTGCTGGATTTGAGCCACAGGAGACACAAAAGGCTGAGGTGGCTGCTCCTGCTCACTAACGGAAGGCTCAGCCTCCATAGGAAGACCTGGAGGCTGAGTTGGGGTTCCCTGCTGTGTTGCAGAAGGTTCAACCTCCTCAGGGTGCTCTAGATTTTGAGCTGGGCCTTCTTGTTGGGTTGGAGATAGTCCAACCTCCTCAAAAGGTGAGACCTCTTGTTGGGTTGAGGAAAGTTCCACCTCTTCAGGGCGCTCTGGAGGCTGAGCTGGGGCCTGCTGCTGGCTTAAAGTAGGTTCAATGTTGTTACTTGGCTCTGAAGTTAGTGTAAGCTCCAGATCTACAGGTTTAACTGTGACTTTGGGCAAGACTGAATGATAAATTTCAGCCCGAGTTGGAGATGGAACATTTACCTCATGATGTATCACTGGCTGAGACACATCCTCTTCAGTATTAGTTGGCTGCTGAGCTGAGGCCTCCTGCTCTGTTAAAGAAGGTTCTACCTGCTCAAAAGGCTGTGGAGCCTGAGATGGAGCCTGCTGCTCAGTTAAAGGTTCTACTTCCTCAGGGTACTCTTCTAGGGTTTCTTGATGGAGTAAAGAGGATGGGATCTCCTCAGGGGTCTCTGGATTTCGACTTTCATCTTTTACATTCAACTGAGAAAGTTCACCTTGAGCAGGGTCGTCTTGAGCCACCTCTGGGTTTCTCGCAAATCCCAGAGGTATGCTGCCAGGGTAAAGTAAATCCATACTTTGATCTGTATAATCGTCATTCTGCAGCATTTGTTTGTAAGACCGAGATTTTGATTCAAATTGGTCTAGAGCTCCAGCAACAACTTTAGTGAGCTGTGGATGTTGAGGTAGATCTTCCTTTAGGTTCTTTGGTGAAACAGTGAATGTTGTTGGTTTTGAACTGTGACTATCTAGAGGCGGAACAAGTATTTCAAATGCCTGGTGACCTGTAACCTCATCTGGACTTACAGTTTTAATCTTCCTTATGAGTTGAGGACGCAGGACTTGATTCTGATCCCAACCGGGCGTTGGAACCACCTCTGGAAGCCTTCCTCGTCTCCTTAGCTTATTCCTCAGAAGCCGACGACGTAGAATAGTAAGCCTATCTGGCCCTTGAAGTAGCTCTTGAGCTGAATCCCTGTCCAGGAATGGAGCCAAATTCTCAGGCAACTCCTGAGGTGAAGCCAACAAGTGGGAAGGAGCAGAAGACCCCAGGTAATCAAAGTCCCCAGGATCTGCTGGGGGTGTAGGCACATGAGGGGATTCGGGTGAGAGATCGGAAGAGAGGGAAGACCAGGGCTCTTTCGGCCCTGGGGATTCGGAGGTAGGCTGGACCCTGTCCCGGGGCCACCTCCAAACAGGAGCTGCCTGTATCAGCAGCCACAACAATTGCCCCGTGAGAAGGACCCGTGGGGTCCACAGTCGCAGTAGGGACATAATGTCCAGAGACTCCGGGGCCAATGAGAGCCGGAACTCTTATGGCAGCTCCGCAGCGCGAGCACCCACGGCAACTGCGTGCCCCGCCCCCACCCTTTATCTACCACAACCTTTGTTTACGCAGCAACCTTTATTAAGCTCGGGCTGGCTCCATGCCACCAGGGTGAGCTTTTGCCCACAGTCCCTGAGCTCAAACCCCTCCCCAGAGATATACAACTGTCTCACACCAGGACATCCCTCCCGCCCTTAGCAGAGCAAGATTTCGCCCACAGACTAGGGTAGCCCCAGGACTCCACCAGCCCATTAAGGTAGGGGCGCCGGAGCTTCCCAAGGACGTCACAGGGCCTCGCCTCTTGGCACATTCAGAAGTGCTAGCTCGGTTTTGGCAGCCTGAACTCGTCTTCCTCCTAGCTGAAATCCCAGAGATATTCTTCTTCCCCCCGGCAGTTCTGCTTCCAAGAAACACAATTCACCTGCAAAACGATCACCAGTTGGACACCAGGGCCGGGAGGCTGCTGCTGGGTGCGCGGACATGGCTGCGGCAGCTGCGGCGGCGGGCTGTGCTCTGGCCTGAGCGCCCAGCGCCCAGCGCCCTCCCGCGGGGCTGCCGGCCTGTCTGCACTGTCCTCAGGGGCACTGGCCAGGCACCTCTTCGCTTCGTGGACACCTGGGGCTTCCGCCTGTCCAGCCTTCCTAGGCCCAACTGCTGGGGAGTCCGGCATCAGGGGGCGCCACGGAGCCAGGGGGAACGGCGAGGCGCTGGCGGGAGCCTCCTGGCGGTGCTCCCCCTACCTCCCACCTCCCTGCGCCCGGCCCCGAGGCTGGGGCTTTGGAGCAGGCAGCCCGGGAAAACATTAACTTTTGGGCCACGTGCAGAATAGCATCATCTACATGGACATTCCTTCCTCCTACGATCTCAGAAAACCTTTGATAACAAATTGAGAAAATGCAGATGATCTTTCCAACAGATGAAATCGCCAATACTCAAGCTTTTAGAAAAGGAAAGAGGAAAAGGACAGAGACAATGAACTCACAAAATGCAAATAATGACCTGGATAAAGGACAGAGAGACCCATATTCGGGAAATGCCTTTCTGCCCGGTGAGATCTCCAGTGAGGATAAAGAGCCCTTAGCAGAACTGTCTAAGGAGGAATTGTGCACCAAAATAAAAAGCCTGAAAGAAAAACTAACCAACACGAAAAGAAAACAGCGGACTTGGACAGTCTTTGGTCATGCTTCAAGTGTTACCACAGGCAGTCACCCAGTTTGAAGAGCTGGTTGGTATGGCAGAAGCCCTGCTTAAAGGTGGAGGAACCACGTAAACGTCTGCGTCCACCCTCTGGAGAGCAACAAACAACTCCTCCCCAGATTCATTTACTTCAACATGCAGTAACTCTAATTCTAATTGCAGTTCACCAGTTTCCTCGAAAGCTGAGGAAGAGCATCAGGCTGATAAGAAGCAGTTCAAGATTGAGAAATGGCAGATTGCCCGTTGTAATAAGAGCAAGCCTCAGAAGTTTATTAATGACTTAAAGCAAGTGCTATACACAAATGAATATATGGCCACACACAGCCTGACGGGAGCAAAATCCTGTACTTCAAGGGACAAAGCCGGAAAACCAGCTATGAATCAGAATGAAGTTCAAGAAATCATAGGAGTAACAAAACAATTATTTACCAATACGGATGATGTTTCAATTAGGAGAATGATAGGGCAAAAGCTAAACAACTGTACCAAGAAGCCAAATTTAAGCAAAAATCCTAACTCTCAGGATATTAAGTAGATTATTTCGGTATTACAGGTATCTGTAACAAAGCTCCTTCAGTTCTAAATCTAGCATTGGATTTTGTGGAGAATCTGCAACCTTCCTGGCAGTGAGCAGAGACAGACATCTGCAGTGACAAGCTGTAAGACATCGTATCATCACTGGGCTCCCTGAGGGACCAACAAGCTCGCTGAAGAAGCTGCATGTAGGTAGAATCCCTCCTAAATACCAGTGATGCATCAGACCAGAGAATTTCTCCCAATCAAATAAGCATGCAATATCATTTTTTGGAAATATGCATTTCCTGATCCCCCCATACTACTCTGTACAGCTAACTTAACTGGATAGTCAGAATTCTTATCATAGCAACAAAATTTTCAATCTTTAAGATTATTCATTGTCCCAACTGATCATTGTACATTTATTATTATCAATGACTCCTCTTTAGAGTTTTTGAATCTTAGTGTAAGTACATGTTTGGAAAAGTTAACAGTGAAATAATCGATGTTCACAAATATGAGAGCAGCAAATTCAGATAATAATGAAAATCTGATAATCATGACTAACAAGTAATAAGATTTTAGCAATAAAATTATAGAATTATTCCATTATCTAAAAATGTATAAAATAGGAATATGTAAAAAATCTTGCAGGTGTCAAGATTTTTTTATTTTAATATCACACTACTCTAACATACACACAGACACACACACACACACAAATCCAGGTTTGGGGGATTGTTAAAACAATGCATTGATTTTCAGAATTTTCTTTTTGTTTATTTACTACACATGTTTTAACTTTTTATTGCCCAAAGTATATTAACTACATATGTGTAATATAAAACATCAATATCTCCTAAGACATCTTATAGAAGATATAACATCATATCTATTTGGTTGACTATGTTTCTAAACTTCTTAGTTTTAGCTGATTTATTTTAATCACAGTAGAAGAAAAGTGAGTTGAAACAATCATATGGGTTGAATAATCACACACACAAATCATTTTGTAAATCAATAGAAGATTAAACACCCAAAGCCTTCCTGCAGGTCAGGTTGTCATACATGATAACTCTACAATGAGAAGCCATGCTTCTTCACTGCACAAGGTCGTGTTTAAACTTGGAAAAGAGAATGCTACAATAGTTACAAAGTTCAATATCCCAGATCCAGGGCACATTCCATAAATGTTGCTTGATAACAATGTAGTTATATAAATTAAATGTTCTAAGAAATAACTTATGTAATATTTGCTACTTTTACTTAAACGTAAATAAATCCCACTGAAAAGATAAAAAAAAAATGAGCACCAGTTAGGGCGGCAGGCAGAACACACATTTGTTCCATTGGTTATTTACTCCAAAGTGTTGCCATTTCTGCTCAACTTTCAGTATCCTTTCTTCCATGTTTGACAATTAATTCACCACTCTATCATGTAGGGGCTGCCATGGAATCAGAGATGACTCTGAAATTTCTGTAGGAAGGGTTTTAAGAGTTGAGCAATTCAACTTAGCAGAGAAGGTATTGCTGCAAGTGAATAGCCCTTTAGGTCAGCAATGGGCAAACACAGTCAATAATCTAGAAGTAACCAGGCCGCTTTTCAGAGGTCTATCCTGTACGCACACATGGAGAAAGACACATAGTGTGTTAAAGTCAGCATGTTAAATAATTATCTTCAAATACTACTATAACGGAACCCAAGTGACTTATTTCACAACTCTTCAGCGTGTATCACTCTTAGGAAAATGTGGAACTCTGAGAGTATTTCTGGTGCTTTTACTAAAGTCCTGGCTCTTGGCTCTGACGCCTTATTTGAAGTTTGGAGAGCAGAAATGAGGACTGTTAGAATTCTAATATGGTTGTGGACAATGGAGAGAGGTTTGTCTCTCTCACTTGGAGATAAAATAGTGCTTCGTCTTTTTCCCAGAATCTAGCATATGACTTGGTGCACAGTAATGGTTTTAAAGTTGGAGGTGATTTCAAGATTTACCTCATTTAGGGATGACCTGTTGTTAGAATCAGATTTCTGAAATTGGTGCTGACTTTCTTCCTTCCTCTCACATTTCACAGGAAATGAGTATTCTTTTTTTTTTTTTGAGACAGAGTCTTACTATGTGGCCCTCAGTAGAGTGCCATGTGGCATCACAGCAACCTCAAACTCTTGGGTTTAAGCGATTCTCTTGCCTCAGCCTCCCGAGTAGCTGGGAAGAAATTGCTATTCTTAAAGTTTGACATTTTCTTTACTGGTTTTATTTAAATAGAATTATAAAAATTTACCTTAAATAGAATAAAACTTCAAATAATTTTTCAGGCTTCAACCACTTTCTCTTTCACTCCCTTCTTCAAAACAAAGCACTTGCAACTCTGGAGCAACTTAAATAATCAAAAATCTAGCCCCAAATTAAGTTCCCCTGACACAAAACACATTTTTGGCTCCTTAAAAAAAAAAATCTCACATATAGTAAATAATGATAATGATAACTTTAGAAATTACTTTAGTAACTTAATCCCTAATTAAGGGATTTCACATACAGTTATGCATTGCTTGCCATGTGAGGAGGAGCTTGAAAAATGCATCATTAAAAAAAATGCAATTATGGGGAAAGGGCCAAGGAAGGGGAAGGGAGGGGGGAGGTTTAGGTGGAGGGAGAGTAATGGGTGGGACCACATCTATGGTGCATCTTAGAATGGGTACAGGTGAAACTTACTAAATGCAGAATACAAATGCCTACATACAGTAACTAAGAAAATGCCATGAAGGCTATGTTGAACAGTTTGATGAGAATATTTCAAATTGTATATGAAAGCAGCACATTATACCCCTTGATTGCACTAATGTACACAGCTATGATTTAACAATAAAAATAAATAAATTAAAAAAATGCATTAGGCAATTTAGTTGTTGTGGTATAGGTGGTATACATGTATCCTATTATATACCCAGGCTATATGGTATGGCCTATTGCTCCTAGGTAACAAATCTGTACAGTATGTTATGGTACTAAATAGGGAAGGCAACTATAACACAATGGTGAAGTATTTGTGTATCTAAATATAGAAAAGATACAGTAAAAATATAGTAGAAACGATTTTTAAAAGGTACACCTGTATAGCCTTGTTCTATTTTTATGAGATTACCATGACATATGTAGTTTATTGTTGACATAAGCTTGTTAGGTGGCACATGACTGTAATTGATTTACAGAAAGGATCTTCAGCAAAATATTCCATCTAAGATAAGTAGATGTTGAACTCTAGGTAATAAGCTACATTAGAAAGGCATAATAGTTTTTAAAAGCTATAGCATAATCACACTTAGGTCAATAATTACTTTCTGCTCAAATTCCTGGGATCCTGTTTTAGGGGAGTTAAAAAGTCTTCTCTTCGGGCGGTGCCTGTGGCTCAGTGAGTAGGGCGCCGGCCCCATATGCCGAGGGTGGAGGGTTCAAACCCAGCCCTGGCCAAACTGCAATAAAAAAAAAAAATAGCTGGGTGTTTTGGCGGGCGCCTGTAGTCCCAGCGGCTGGGGAGGCTGAGGCAAGAGAATCATGTAAGCCCAAGAATAGAGGTTGCTGTGAGCCGTGTGATGCCACGGCACTCTACCCGAGGGCAGTACAGTGAGACTCTTTCTCTACAAAAAAAAAGTTAAAAAAAAAAAAAAGAAAAGTCTTCTCTTCAAGTAGCCTAGAATCCCTAACCCCAGGTGGGAGAGACTAACTGAGACCTGCTCGTCACACTTGGGGGGGGTGGGGGACTGGGATATCGAGCATCGGCAAAGAAGGCCCAGAACTGTCAGCAAACTGTGACTTATCTGTGATATATCCTTAAAGATGGACAGAGATGGCTCACCGAGGCCAGGGAGCAGACTGTACTTAAGATCCCAACCCCAACAAACCCCAGGCAAGTGCGAGAGTTTATGGGGTCTGCAGGGTTCTATTGACTTTGGGTACCAGGCTTTGCTGAAATTGCAAAACCCCTCTATGAAGCCATGAGGGAGGGACACCCCTTCGAATGGACAACAGAAAGAGAACTTAAGACTGCTCTGCTCTCTTCCCCCACTTTGTGACTCCCTGATATTACAAAACCATTTCATCTCTATGTAGATGAACATAAAGGGATAGCTCTGTCTCCTGGGATGTGTCCCTATCTCCCGGAGTGTGTCAGAACCCTCCACACCCCACACCCCACCCTTCTGGCTGTTGAGATTGGTGGGACCCTATCAGCTTTCAATTCTAGTATAGGCATAAGAGATAACCAATCCAAAGGCCACACTTTGCTTCCCACGCCCCTCACCCCATATCCATGGCATAAAAACCCCCACCCACGACGAGTACAGGGCTCTGGGCTCTAGGTCTCACCAACTGAGTCTGGGGGAAGGCCGACAGCCTTGGCTCGAGCCTGAATAAATGCCCTAATGTGATTTGCATCAGCGTCCAGCTCTCTCTTGGGGATTCTGATTCTCGATGCAACACCATAATGAGACATTCTTTTGGTTTCTAAAAGCAGAAAATAAGGGCATTTTCCTGGAAATTTCCTCATCTCACATTTTAATTTTTAACATAACTGTAAGGACCAAGTTAACTCCATTTTGTTAAAACTAACTTCATCTTGTCCCTCAGTCTTCATTTTGCAGCTGCATACCAAAGGCATTAGGCAACCTGCTCCCTCCCCTGCCCCCCTGTCCTTGCCCCATGATCTGTGCCCTTGCACAATGTCTACTCCGAGTGATAGCAACACTCTCCCAGACACCCAAGGACAAATACTGCTCAATCCCCTAGACCCCTATTAGCTCGCCCCAGCAGCTCACCTCACACCCCCTCCCTTTTCTATCCTTTCTGTACCCTTAAAATCCTCCCTCCTTTTCGAGATTGGGACTTCTCTGCTCTCCTGCTGCATCAGGTCCAGGGAGCCCAGGCTCAAGCTTATAAATAAAGACTTGGTCTCTGGGAGATTTATGTGGGGGATCTCATGACTTGGGCACAACAATAACCATTTATTAAAAATATGTATGAAGTATCAACTGTGTTTGGTCCAAAAAACTTTATGATCTTACAGGCAGGAACTAAGGCATTTACAATTTATAGGAAATAAAAAATGTGAAAACAAAAATGTTCAATCATGCCTGGGCATGGTGGCTCATCCCTGTAATCCTAGCACTCTAGAAAGCTGAGGTGGAAGGATCACTTGAGCTCAGGAGTTCATGTCCAGCCTGAGCAAGAGTGAGACCCTGTTTCTACGAAAGATAAAAAAAAAAATTAAAAAAAAAAAAACAACCCAGCCGGCATTGTGGCAGTACTTGTAGTCCCAACTCCTTAGGCAGCTGAGGCAGGAGGATCATTTGAAACCAGGAGTTTGAAGTTGTTATAAGCTAGGCTGATTCCAATAGCCTGGACAACAGAGTGAGACTCAGTCTCAAAATAAAAAAAGTTCAATCATAATATGATTAAATAGTAAGGCATTAAATGGGGGTCAAAATGAGGGTCAAAGTGAGTTCAAACCTGGGATAGAGACCCCTGGACCAGGAGACATATTAGAAGCAAGAGACAAGTATTGACTCCCCAGGAACAAAAATTCCACCAAATACAATATACAAAGCTTCTCAGATAGCATTTGAACCTTTTATTGGTAGAAACTGGCCTATATATTGTAGACAATACAAATTCCTTCAAGGCAAACTAAAGCCATAGGCTTTTGGTCTAAGGATTTTGTGTATGTATGAGGGATATCTTTGCATACTAGGGAGAGATAAACAACACAAACATCTAGTCTGGTGCTTGAAGGTTATTACTCAGACTTGACAGTTGGAAGGCTGAGACTTATCAGGGCCATCTCTTTTAAAACGGTCTACCTGCTGAGCAGGGAAGTAAGACTTCCAATAGAAGGGCTGCCCAGGTTGGAAGGCTGAGACTTATCAGGGCCATCTCTGATTTTTCACTCTCTGACCCTTCAGGGCTACGAAGCAGACAGCAATTCTGTTCAAGCACTTCCTGTTCATCAAGTTTCCTGTAACATTCACAGTGCTGTAGAACTCAACAGGGACACAATCAGTGCCATTCAATAGCACAACCACTTTCACGGCTCACAGGAAAGCAGCCAATTATGTGTACTACATAGGAATCATATTCGCCCAATATCAATGCCAGAAATGAAAGCTGAAACTGAATTCTTGATTCAAAAAACATAATCTAATAAACTTTCTCTTCAACAGAATTCATTTATCTATTTATTCAGGTAGAAAACAACACTGATAATAGTTAACATATTTTGTCTGTTTACTACATAAGCATAGTTCTGAGTTTTTGCATTTGTCACCTCACTTACTCATACAATTATCTCCCATATGGTAGGTTGAATTACTAACTTCATTTTGCAGAGAAAATGACTGTAGCTTAGAAATATTAACCATCTTCAAATCTCTCTGGTTATAAAACCTAAATTACATAAAAAATCTTGAAGAGATTGAGTTAGAACTTGAACCCAGGTGTTCAAAGCTTATAGTCAGGCTGGGCTTGGTGGCTCATGCCTGTAATCCTAGCACCCTGGGAGGCCAAGGCAGGTGGATTGCTTTAGCTCACGAGTTCAAGAACAGCCTGAGCAAAAATGAGGCTGTCTCCACTAAAAATAGAAGAACTGAGGCAAGAGGTCCACTTAAGCCCAAGAGTTGGAGGTTGCTATGAGTTACGACACCACGGCACTCTACCCAGGGCAACAGCGTGAGACTCTATCTCAAAAAAAAAAAAAAAAAAAAATCTCATAATCAGTATTCTGCATGCTAGGCAAACAATTGAGAAAGAATACCTGGATCAAAGACTTTCTATGTGAACTGAGGCAAGTCATTCTACACCTACAAAATGCATACAATAATATTTGCTGTCATTTTTCTCACAAATGTCACAGAGAACAAATCTGAGACCATTTCTGTAGAAGAATTTAGTGAATAAGAACATAAGATGGAGTGTTTTAGATATCAATATTTTCATCCACTTAACTTTTCAAAATCCCAGTACTTTGGGAGGCTGAGGCAAGAATATTGGTTGAGGCCAGGAGTTTGAGACTACCCTGGGCAGCAAAGTGAGATCTTGTCTCTATTTTTAAAAATTATTTAAAATTGGCTGGGTACCTATAGCTCAATGGTTAGAGTGTGGGCCCCCTGTACCGGTGTTGGTGGGTTTCAACTCAGCCTGGACCTGCTAAATAAAACAAAATAAAACAAACAAACAAACAGAAAAAAAAACCAACAACAGACATTTTGGCTTGGTGCCTGTAGCTCAGTGGTCAGGGTGCTGGCCACATGTACCAGGGCTGGTGGGTTTAAACGCAGCTAGGGCCTGCTAAACAAAAACCAACAAACAAAAAAATAGCCAGGCATTGTGGCTGGCACCTGTAGTCCCAGATACTTGGGAGGTGAAGGGAAGAGAATCGCTTAAGCCCAAGCTTTCATAAGGAATGATAATGGTCCTAAATCCAACCAAAACAAATGGTTTTTAAATGCCTATTTGAATGATAATTGGTTGTTAAGTGTTTAAAAAATGAAAATACATTCATGATTCTTAGATCGCTATCTTAGTGATTAGGGCAGACAGAATACAAGAGTATGGCTGAATGAATGGCACTTTTGCAAGCACATACTGACAGGGCTCGTTTGATTTTTTTGTTTGTTTGTTTGTTTGTTTGTTTTACTGCTTCTGTCTAAGCTGGAAGTTCCTGAAGAACTAGAAGGGAGATACAAGCCAGGAACTTGGTACAATTCTATACCACCCACAGATTTCAAATTGACCAGTTGAGGCTACACCACTATAGACCCTACCCATCAAGGGTTTGGTGGTAGTGCAGATGGTCTGGCTCCATCCTGGCCATAACCACAGGCACCTGCTCTATTCCACCTCTCTCTCTCTCTTAAGTCACAGCCTTAAGCTTGGGGGCCATGGATTATAGAAAAATTTAGTATCAGTACCAACTTAATACCCTAACTAGGTATCCATATGTGACTCTTTTTTTGACTCAAGCCCTTCCATGAGTAGGAAATGGACTGAACGTTTACACAGGAGTTTTTTTTTTTTTTAATCTTCAGATGATGGTTTTGCTGAGACAACAGAAGGTCACAAGAGATCTGTATCTGAAGGACTATTTTAACACAAAGCAAGGTCTTCACCAAAAACTAGAAAAACATTATCTCCCTCCTCCTCCTCCTCAGCTTTTTGGTAGGAGGTCAGCTCTAAAATTTTTAACTTAAAGGCTCTATCAGGAATTGCCTAAAACAAAAACCTATATAATAAGGGAGAAAAACTGTGCCCAGGACTTTAGTAGCTTAGCAGGGGGCAGGGGTGGGGGGCTGATAGGTATCTAAAATGATAAGCTTCAGAAACTAAGAAAAAAGAGAGATACTTCCCTGACTGAAAACAGACCTTCCTCCAGGTTATGTACAGGCTCTTCTGCTGCCAGCTCCAAGGCTCCTGCACTCATAGAACGGCAGCAGCACCTCTAAAGCACAGAAGGATGTCAGGCTTTGCTTCTGAAGTGCCACAATATCTTCATTTTCCCTTTCCTCAAGGTCAGAAAGCTCCTGAACTGTTAAGATTTTGCATTAAAGGTCCTTCTTAGGATCTTAAAGTAGACTTTGAAGTGTTTTGCTATTAGAATTAAAAACTAAACTCCAGGAATCCCAGCTAACAGTTGATGCATCCTATAGCTTCAAAATCAAGTAAGATTTGCAAATGAATTATTAGAGATGGCCATTTTTTTTTTATTATATGCCACACAAACACTGGAAAGAAGTACGAAGACCACGACCCAACTAATGGAGAATATGACCAATTCTGGGTGGCGAGGCAATTCAGGTACATCCACTTACCTTCAATGATAGGGGACCATTCATAGCTCTCCCCACAACCCAATCCAGTCCTTTCATCTGAACTCTTGGATTGTTCTTCTTTTTTGAGACAAAGTCTCAAGCTGTCACCCTTGGTAGAGTGCCATGGTGCTATAGCTTATAGCAACCTGCAACTCTTGGGCTCAAGTGATCCTCTTGCCTCAGTTTTCTATTTTTAGTAGAGACAGGGGTCTTGATTTTTGCTCAGGCTGGTGTCGAACTTGTGAGCTCAAGCAATCCACCCATCCTGGCCTCCCAGAGTGCTATGAATCACTGTGCCTGGCTGAAGTCTTGGATTTTTTTTTTTCCTTTTTCTTTTTAGACTTTCTCTTCCACATGAATTCTACGGTGTACAGAAAACAGTGCATACTGGCATGAGGCTCTGTCACATCTTCACATCGTTTCCATTTTCCCTCCTATGGTTTCTCTGATGTTTACTAAGACTGAGGACCACTGAAAACCTTTGCCACATTATCGATATTTGGAAGATTTCTCTCCAATATGAATGTTTGTATGTTAAGGTCTGAGCTATGGTTAAGGTCATTGCCACACTGTTCACATTTGTAGGATTACTCTCCAGTTTGAATTCCTCTATGCTTAGCATGCTATCAACACCAGGTCAAGGCACTGCCGCAGTCTTCAAATGGAGGGTTTCTCTCTGTGTGATTTCCTCTATGTACAGTGAGGATTGAATTTGAGTTAGAGTTTGCCACACTGTCCATATTTAAAAGGTTTTTCTCCAGAATAAATTCTTCAATGTCTAGAAATGTTCACAAACTAATGAAAGTCTATGCCACATTTTGACCACTGTAGTTTCTTTCAAGAATGACTACTTTGATGAACAGAAAGGGTTGAGTACAGTGTAAATGCCTTGCCCCCTTCTTCACATTTGTGGAGTTTCTCTCCACAAGAAATTCTGTTATGTTCACTATGAGTTTAACTAAGGAAAAAGGCTTTAGTGCATTCTCTAAATTTGTAAGTTTTATGTCCAAAGTAAATTCTTTGAAGTACAGAAAGGTTTGAGTCACAGTTAAAGGCTTTGCCACACTCTTGACATTTGTAGGGTTTCCCTCCAGAGTGAATTCTTTAATGTCTAGAAAAGCTTGTGTAGTTCTTAAAGGATTTTCCACATTCTTGACCTTTGTAGGGTTTCTCTCCAGAGTGAATTCTTTGATGTCTAGAAAGGTGTGAGTGGTGTTGAAAGGCTTTGCCACATTCTTCACATCCATAGGGTTTCTCTTCAGAATGAATTCTTTGATGTACAGAAAGGTTTGAGTACTTGTTAAAGGCTTTGCCATATTCCTGACATTTGTAGGGTTTATCTCCAGAATGAATTCTTTGATGTCTACCGAGGAGAGAGTGCTGGTTAAAGGTTATGCCACATTCTTCACATTTGAAAGGTTTCTCTGCAGAATCAATTCTTTTTTTTTCCAGAAACGTGTGAGTGTTGCTTGGTAAGTTTGTCACATTCCTTCTAGTTGCAGGTTTTTCCTCCAGTATCAAAATTCTCATGGTTACGATATTTTGAACTGTGGCTAAGACATTTGCCATCATTTTCAGACGTGTCCAGTTTCTCTCCAGTATCGAATCTTGAGCAAGACCTAAAAACTTGGCTACCTTCTTTGCATTTGGACTGTTTTTTTCCAATATTAGTGATCTTATGTTCTGTAACATGTGACCAGAAGTTAGAGGCTTTCCTATAGCTTTTACAATTAAAAGTTTTCTCTGAGGTATATATCATTATTTGTCCATTGAGATTTAACAATTGTCTGAAGGTGTTCAAAGAGTTACTACATTGGAATACTTTGCCATAGGTAGCTGTTAATCATTGGTGAAGTCCGCTGTAACTTACTTTCTGCTCATCACACTTATACACACTTTCCCAATATTTTCTTAAGTTTAAATTCTCGGAGCCATAGCTTTGATATCTGGTCAGGATCATCTCTGGAAATAAAATATTTGTGCCCCACTCTTGAAAACGGTCTTCAGTATAATGAGTATATAGAGCTGGGTGCTTGACTGGTGTCTGGTGTGTCTTCGCCTTCCAGGGTTCTTTGCTTTGCTCCAGACAGGTGATGAGTTCTGGCTTAGAGACAGTAAGACCCAAGAAGAACAGGTTTCTGTAGGTCTTTAACATGACTTCCCCATACAAATGCTGCTGAGCAGGGTCCAAGCAGGCCCACTCTTCCATACAGGATTCAACAGACATGTCCTTGAATGTCAACACTCCTTTGGATTCTTCCCTGAGGACCTTTTGAATGTCACCATGAGGTAGGGACGCTGGGCGCTGCAGGCAGACAGCTGCTCAGACAGCTCTGGGCATTTCCCAGCTTCCGGGATGTCCCGGTGTCCTGCAGGTCAATTCTCTGCAGAATCAGAGTGACAGAGGCTGCTGCAGAGACACTTAGGATCCCCAGGAAAGGGAACAGCTGAAGAGGAGGTCGTATCTCAGAGCCCAACTCCAGAGACAAACGCTGCTCAGAATCCTCGGTGCCGCCTTCTTCTTTCTGGCTGTGCATCATTTCCCAGCTCCCGAGATGTCCCAGTAACTGCGGGTCACAGGGTGACAGAGGCTGCTGCAGAGCCACCTAGAATCGCCAGGAATCCCCAAATTATTTTTTGATTAATTGTACAAACTAGGAAGCTCATAGCTCTGGAAATGAGAAAACTGGAAGCATTTTCTGTATTTGAATATCTCCTGTGTTTCTTCACACAAATTTCCAAGGAAATGCTATTTCTTACATTGATGAGAATGTATGGAAATCATACCGTTGGACTGAGAAACTGTGAGTGTATTCTCTCCAGATATGAGTACAAAAACTTAGCTGCATTGTAAGATCCTTCCTGGTCCAGAATCTTGAGGTCAACGCATTTAAGGAAAGGTATTTCTTCCTCCACATCTCAAATCAATGTCTGTTGATTATAATTCTATAATTATTTTAAAATTAAATTTGGTGGGCTCTCTTTAAAAGAAAGAGGCAATTTAAATGTATTTTTTATTATGTAAGTAATAGAGATTATACTCTTAATATATAAATACAAAATAACAGGTATAATGGAAACCCTCCTTGTGCCCTGATGCCTGGTCCCTGAGGTCACCACTGCTCCTAAGTTTGGTACATATCCTTCCAGACCTTTCCCCAAGTATTTGCCTACATACATATTTACATATAGCAAAATAAATTTTTTGTGTGGCCTTATGTTTTTTGTTTTATAGAAATAGTACCATCTTACAACTTGATTCTTTCACTTCATGATACATGTTAGATTTTTCTTTCACAGCACTTAGAGGGTTACCCTATTCATTTAAACTCTTGCATCATTCCATATTATGGATTCCATACTATGAATGTGGCATGAATTATTTAATAATTCCCCTATGGATGGATGTTTAGATTATGTCCAGTTTTCTTTTCTTTTTTTTTTTTTTAGAGACAGAGTCTCATCGTGTCACCCTCGGTAGAGTGCCCTGACATCACAGCTCACAGCAACCTCCAACTCCTGGGCTTAGGCGATTCTCTTGCCTCAGCCTCCCGAGTAGTTGGAACTATAGGCGCCCGCCACAACACCCGGCTATTTTCTTTTTGCAGTTTGGTGCAGTTTGGTGGGGGCCAGGCTCGAACCTGTCGCCCTCGGTTTATGGGGCCGGCACCCTACTCACTGAGCCACAGGCGACACCCTCCTATGTCCAGTTTTCTTGCTAGGTGCATTGCTGCTTCTTTGTAAACTTGGGCAAATATTTCTGTAGAACAGATATCTAGAAATGGAATGGTTGATATGAGGACAATGTAGATATTAAATTTTAATTGTCCTCAAAAAAGTTGTGCCAACTTATACTATACTGAACAGAATATGACAGCATTTTACCACTGAGTATTCTCCAACTCTTTGCTGATATGATGGGTGAACAAAAAGGGTCCTGTTTGAATTTTTCTGATTACTCTTGAATTTAAATACCTTTATTTGTTAAAAGTTGGTGAACATTTGTGTTTTTTCTGAGTTTTCTGTCCTTTATCCATTTTCCTTTTGAATTGTTTTTATCATTTTCTTATTAATTTATTAAAGCAGTCAATTTAGATACATAAGTTATTTTGGAAAAATACCGTAGTTTGTGTGTCATCAGTTCAACTTGTATAGGTGATCTCTGAGTTTTCATTTTTGAAAATAGAGATGTCATTTTATTTTCCAATAAAGTTTGTCCCCTTGTAATATGATTCCATTTATATAAAGTTCAGGAAGAGGCAAACTAAAGTATGTTGTGTATGAGTGACATATAACAGGTAAAACTATATTTTGAAAACAAGGAAATTACTATAAAAGTTAAGATAGTGGTTATCTTCAGAGGTCAGAGAGAGGGTTGTGATTGGAAAGGGCCACACGAGCTTCTGGATGCTCATGGTACTCTTTCTTGATGTGATGATATTACATGGGTACCTGCTTTAAAATTATTTAAACTGAACATTTAAGTTATATGCATCATATGCACATTGTATTTCTCAAAAAAAAAAAACAAAACATTTTTTTCATTGGGGGGAAAAGCCTACTGACTTCACTTGTAGCCTGACATTGGTCCATGTGGGGCTTTAATAATAACATGTGGGGCTCGGTGCCTGTAGCTCAAGCGGCTAAGGCGCCAGAAACATACACGAGAGCTGGCAGGTTCAAATCCAGCCTGGGCCTGCCAAACAACAATGACAACTACAACCAAAAAACAACTGGGTGTTGTGGCAGGCACCTGTAGTCCCAGCTACTTGGGAGACTGAGGCAAGAGAATCTCTTAGGCCCAGGAGTTGGAGGTTGCTGTGAGCTATGACGCCACAGCACTCTACCCAGGATGACAGCTTCAGGCTCTGTCTCAAAAAAAGCAACAACAACAACAAAAAAAAAAAAAATGGGGGGGAAAGAGATGAGGAAATGGCAGTTCTGCTGGTCTTGATTAGAACCAGAGTTGAGTTCTAACAGGGATTTTGTGATCTAGAGAGTAGGCATTAAGTATACAATTTGGTGGGAATAGTGGGTAGGGGTGTGTGTGTGTAGAGATTTGGACACAAAAAGGAAAATGTGAAAGAAGGTTTGAATGAAAACAAAGCAGATGTTGCCACCTTGAAATTAAATAAGAATGAGTGTATTCAATTGGCACCATTACCCAGGTTTCCTCCACAGATAGGAGTTAGTCCTATATGGCAAATAGTTTGCATTTTTATTTAGAAATAACCTCTTCCTTTACACTGTTGGTGGGACTGCAAACTAATTCTACCTTTTTGGAAAGAAGTATGGAGAATCCTCAAAGAACTCAAATTAGATCTCCCATTTGATTCCTCAATCCCACTATTAGTCATGTATCCAGAAGAAAAAAAAAATCATTCTATCATAAGGACTTTTATACTACGTTGTTTATCGCAGCTCAATTTACAATTGGCAAAATGTGGAAACAACCTAAATGCCACCAACCCAGGAATGGATATACCAAACTGTGGCATATGTATACCATGGAAAACTATTCAGCCATTAAAAAAGATGGGGACATTACATCTTTTGTATTAATCTGGATGGAATTGAAACACATTTTTCTTAGTAAAGTATCACAGAGTGGAGAAGCAAGAATGCAATGTACTCAATACTAACATGAGGCTAGTAGATAATCTGATATGTTCCCAAATAAGAGAAAAACTCAAATCAATTCAAGGCCTGGGATGGGGAAAGAGGGAGCAGGGAGAGGGGAAGGAGGAGGATGGAGGTGCTCACACTCAATGGGCCCAAAGTTCGAGTGTATGGCACACTTCTTGCGGGCAGTACACAATTATAAGAGGAACTCTACCTAACTAATGCAAACATTGTAACCTATTTCTTTGTGCCCTCAGATTAACCCGAAACAATAATATTTTTTTTTTTTTTTTTTTTTTTTGTAGAGACAGAGTCTCACTTTATGGCCCTCGGTAGAGTGCCATGGCTTCACACAGCTCACAGCAACCTCCAACTCCTGGGCCTAAGCGATTCTCTTGCCTCAGCCTCCCAAGTAGCTGGGACTACAGGCGCCCGCCACAACGCCCGGCTATTTTTTGGTTGCAATTTGGCCGGGGCCGGGTTTGAACCTGCCACCCTCGGTATATGGGGCCGGCGCCTTACTGACTGAGCCACAGGCGCCGCCCAATAATAAAATCTTAAAAAAGAAATAACAAATAACCTTATCCTTTTTCAGAATTCTCAGTGAAAATCATTTGACCGAATTACATAAAGATTCATTTGAAGGCCTGCTATCCCTCCAGTATTTGTAAGTTAGTTAGTTAATCACATTTATTTATGAGCTTTTAGTGATATGATCTGTAAAGTGAATAAGGGGTTCAAATGAGATAATCTCTAAAACTTCTTTCAGCAATAAAATGCTGCAGTTCTCTAAATCCGTGTAGAGTTTTAGCCCGTCTCTAGCCCATCTCTGTGCATTTTTAGTTTTTAAAATCATATAGATAAGATACGGATAGAAAAAACTTTGGTTATAAGGAAAAAGTGGTAATAACATCTGAGCAATTATTGACACCCATTGAACCTTGTTTTTTAAGTTTTATATATCATCTACTTATATTTATATTTAGTCTACAACCCATAGAGCAAATCTAATCAACAGTTTGTTTTTATTTAGAGCCTGTAAGTTAAGAATTGTTTTTACATTTTTAAAGGGTCTTAAAAGAAAGAGAAAGACAAGAATATGCAACAGAGACCATATGTGACCTACAAAGCCTAAAATATTACTATTTAGCCTTCAGGAAAAGGCTAAATTTGGGTGGCGCCTGTGGCTCGAAGGACTAGAGTGCCAGCCCTAGGTGCCGGAGGTGGTGGGTTCAAACGTAGCCCCGGCGAAAACAATGCAAAAAAAATAAAAAGAAAAAGAAAGAAAGGAAAAGGATTTGAAAAAGTTGGTTTAGTAGCATGAGAAGAATTAAACTTTAAGTTCTTGCTCAAAGGAAAGGAAAGGAAAATATAGACCATCTACACTAGTTTGAATGCCATTAATCCAGAAGTTTTTGAGAATTTAATCTGAATTAAATTAACATATAACTATTAAATAAGCAGATGAATTATAAAGAATAAATATATTTAAGAATATAAAATATTAAAGAATATTAAATATTTAATATAAGAACATTATATAAAAATCATATAGATATGATTTAACTTAATCATATAGTAAATATATGTATTTAGGAGAATAGGCTGGCAGTGAGGATTTCAGTGTAGGAATTAATATACTCTTATTGAAAACAGTTGTTTAAGGACAGGTGCAGTGGCTCACACCTGTAATCCTAGCACTCTGGGAGTCCAGGGTAGGAGGATCCCTTGAGCTCATGTGTTCGAGTGCAGCCTAATTGAGAGTGAGACCCTGTATCTACTAAAAAATAGAAAAATTATCCAAACATTATGGTGGGTGCTTATAGTCCCAGCTACTCAGGAGGCTGAGGTAGGAGGATAGCTTGGAGCTCAGGAGTCTGAGGTTGCTGTGAGCTAGGCTGACACCATGGCACTCTGGCCTGATGCAACAGAATGAGACTTTGCCTCAAAAAGGAAAAAAAAGTTGTTTAAATTATGGTTAAATGGTATAGCTAGAAATGTTTACAATGAATAAGCATATTACCAATGCTCCTAATTCTTCCCAAATTACAAAATGAACATTTCTCCTGCCTTATTGCCAAGGAGGGAATACTTGCATAGTATTTATTTCTATCTTTTTAAAGATAAGAAGATACTATATCCCTTGCTATGAAAGTCTGAGTTTTATCCTTTGCCCACGGCAAAGAAGTGTGGTCAAGAAGTGTGTACATCATTAATCTTTATTAAGCTCACTAATGTTGCTCTTTAGCAAATAGATTCTTCTTTCAAATGTAGAAGATTTAAGGGAAGTAGGTACATGGCACTAAAAATAGTCCTTTGAATGATCTAACCTTCTAGGCCTTAAAGGCATGACCACCTTTGTACTGGTCTTCTTAGGCACCTCTGCCACATTTGGGGAAAAAAGTAAATGACGTAATTGCTCAATGGAGTAGGCCCTTCCTTACTTCCACAATGACATATGCCTATTTTGTAAGCTAATCTTTCATGTTAGGATATATTCTCATTCATTTAAAAAATGCCAACAAATTAAAAAAAACAAGAGAATATGCCAACCACTTTGGCTAATATTAGAGTCAGAGAGATGAGTAAGACAGGATTCCTACCCTTCTAAGAACTTAACATTTCACAGGGGAAACAAACATGTAAGCATCAACCATAACGCCACAAGCACTAAGAGGATGACAAAGGGCTGGTTGCAAAGGCCTAGAAGAAGGATACAAAGTAATAAAATTTCATTTGTTTTAAAATATTTTTTTTTCTTCTTCTCCTCGTTCTCAGCTTTTCACTCATTTTATAAATACAGTAGAACCTCCATGGTAGACCACCTCCATAATTTTACCTCATTTTCACAGACCAGACATGCGCCACATGTGCTCAGTGGAAGTTCCTTATGCCGACTACCACTCTATGTTGCCTGGTTTGTTATAGTCACTCTTTAAGTGATCAGCTTAGAGAGGTTCTACTGTATTCTCATGTGTCAATTTTAAACACAGTGGGCTTGCAGATGAGCAAGACCTAATCCCTGCTTTCAAGGAGTTTATACTTAAAAGAAATGGGAGCAAAAATAACTATATTGAAAAGAAGAAATAGCTATGGGCACTAAGAGGGACAAACTGCTTCTGGAGCACAGGAGGAGAAAAGACTTGAGTTTGGATCAGAGAAGATGTTCCTAGAGCAATGCTGCTAGAACAGGATCTATCAGAAGGCCATCAGATATCCTTAGACAGATCTCCTTAGACAAATTTTGGGGGAAATAGTCCAAACATGGAAAAGGGAAATGGGAGAAAGGCAAAATACAGCAAAGTATTTGAGGAATGCTTTGAGTACCTGTAGAGTGCAAGGAGAGAGAGTAGAAGACTGGAGCCAGACTTTCTAGGGCTTTGAATGCCAAGCAAAAGCCATCGCAGGGAACCATGCTATACCACCATGCTTTACGCCCATCTTAAGTCTGCACCACAAGCACTTGGAAGTCTTGTTAGGCCTTGGTTCTGGACTACAACTCCACAACTGATTCAGTCAGTTTAGAGTAAGGCCAAGGATTTGCATCTTTCATAAATTCCCATACGCTGGTCTTTGAGAATCACTTCTGGAGAGTTCATCTGGTCAATTGTGTGCAGGATAGTTTAGAACAATGGTTCTCAACCTTCCTCATGCCACGGCCCTTTAATACACAGTTCCTGTGGGTCGCGACCCACAGGTTGAAAACCACTGGTTTAGAAGGAAGTGATACCAGTCAGAACAGAGTGACAACAGCCAGGTGAAGAGCGAGGGATAAACTGGAGTCAAGAGAAATAGTCAACTATAGTTAAGGGGTGTTTTCAAATAAAAATCCAGTTCCGTGTTGCCTTTTGCTACGTCCCATCACTGTACCACCGAAAAAATTGCTTTCATGGAATATTAAGGCAATATAAAACCAAAATGAATTTCTATTAATATGGTATAATTCTGAATTAGTTCAAAGTTATGTATTAATTAGAAGGGTAACTTTCTTTCAAAGGACGTGAAAGGATATCTTTTATCTCTTTTGGTATTGAACTAGCTTAGAAAAACAGAATTAAACCAGAAAAGTGTAAGTTGTGAGGTTATTCCTTTTCATATTAGAAATTATATAGAAAAATAAAAACTTGAAGCTTCTAATCTAGAATTTGATGAGGCTACAAAAGGTTGTTTAATGAAGTCTCCCGCTGCCCAGGGAAAGATTACATGCAAAATCTTTTAAGATCTACAGTTGCATATTTTATTGGTGAAAATCATGAAATACAGGGAGCATTAGGGGGCTATGGAAAGTTCAAATACAAGTCCAAAAGTTTAGAATGTAGACAAAAGCTACATATTCATTATTATCATTCTAAACTCTACTAGTTGTTCCTACTAATTTGGCATCAAATCAAGGCAGTGTCCTCCTTTTACTTTTTCTAGAGATTTATCCTGCAATAAAATCCAATCTTATGAAAGACGTACCTTTGAATCACTATCATTTCTGCAGTATGTGTAAGTTACAAATAGAACTTCATTACATTTGGAACTTTTATTAAACTTATAAACCCTCTGCTATTCATTTTGAAATATGATTAAAATTTTACTAGTATAAAGTTACTAAAATATATACCAAATTCATTTAATCTCTAGCAAAGATTAGTGTGAGAATTATTACACAGATCAGAGGGGATCATAATAGAACCATGGTCTCAACTAGTGGGATTTTGTACCAAGACGACATTTGGCAATGCCTGGAGACATTTTCAGTGGTCACAACTGTGGATATGTTAGTGACACCTGGTGGGCAGAAGCCAGGAATGTTGTTGACCTACAATGTACAGGACAAATCCCCCAAAGAATTATACAGCTAATACATCAATAGCACTGAAGTTGCAAAACTCTGTCATAGAGAAATAAAGATCTCTTAACACAAGTATTGGCTGAGCATTCACTGGTTTGTATCTACACATTGCATGTATAGTAAATTCAATAAAGTATAAATCATAAGCCAATATCTTCTACAGCGAAATTTCCTTGATGTACGGAGAAAGTACTGAGGTTATGTTTTGTCATATAGAAGTTAGAATCACTGCCAAATGATAAATGCTCTGAAAGAATATCTTCTCTTCTTCTTTATTGGCTTATGTCTTTCCTTTTTCTTGTTGTTTTTTGTAGAAATCTTGGTTGCAATTTAATCACTGAACTGAGCTTCGGAACGTTTCAGGTGTGGCATGGAATGCAATTTTTACACAAGGTGTAAGTTAAATAGATGAACACATAAAAAGCTATGTGCAAAAGCATCATTCAGTTATCAGTTAACTAGGTATAAGCTCATTATGACTCTGAATAGCATATCTTAAGATCTATCCAATTTTTCTTTTTTAATTTTTTTTAAAGTTATATTTATGTTTCACAGAAAGGATCCATCCATTTTTTTCAGGTGAGGAAACTAAGGTACAAAGAGGCCAGGAGACTTGTGTAACTTCCATATGACATGCTCTGCTTTCCCTAGAAATGATCTTTGGAATGGGTGATAAAAGATGTCAAGCAAGTAATGCTCAAATAACATTGTCTTGGGAGCCCAAACAATGCTGCTTTGATATGTGAATTGTCCTTGAAATCCTACGTTGAATATAACTTTGATTCCTACTCATGTACAGAGTTTCTAACTGCTGAAATGTATACAGCATATAGCCACAAAGAAGGAAGCGTAACACAAAGTCCTCCAGGGTGCAAAAGGGGAAGGATGTTTTCTCAGAGTCACTTTCTTTTAGTTTTTTATTTATTTTTTTGGTAGAGACAGAGTCTTACTTTCTTGCCCTCGGTAGAGTGCTGTGGCGTCACACTGCTCACAGCAACCTCCAACTTCTGAGTTTAGGTGATTGTCTTGCCTCAGCCTCCCAAGTAGCTGAGAGGACAGGCGCACGCCACAACGCCTGGCTCTTTATTTTTTGTTGCAGTTTGGCAGCGGCTGGGTTTGAACCCGCCACCCTTGGTATATGGGGCCTGTGCCCTATGCACTGAGCCACTGGTGCCACCGAGAGTCAGTTTCTTTTAAATGGTAAACCAGGGTGGTGCCTGTGGCTCAAAGGAATAGGGCACCGGCCCCATATGCCGGAGTTGGCGGGTTCAAACCCAGCCCCCGGCCAAAAAAAAAAATAATAATAAATAAATGGTAAAGCAGAAAGAAGTCCAGAAAATCTGCCATGGGGCACTTCTCTCCCTGTCACCCCAAACCTTATTTTTTTAAAAAATACATACCTATGAAGAATGATCTGTGGGCATCTTTGCACTGTGGGGGAAAATGGTGTTCATGTAAAGCTATAGTGCAAATAATGTTCAGAAAGAAAATACATTACTTTAGCCTAATTCCATATACTTGCTTTCCTGACTACCCTTCAACAAGTAATGTAGAGGGGCCAGGCACAGTAGCTCACACCTGTAGTCCTCGCACTCTAGGAGGCTGAGGCAGGTGGATTTCTTGAGCTCAGGAGTCTGAGACTAGCTTGAGCAAGAATGAGACCCTGTCTCTAAAAAAGAAAAAAATAGCCAGGTGTTGTGGTGGACACCTGTAGTCCCAGCTACTTGGGAGGCTGAGGAAAGAGGATCACTTGAGACCAAGTATTTGAGGTTGCTATGAGCTGTCTTGCTATGGCACTCTACAAAGGGCAACAAAGCAAGACTTTGTCTCAAAAAAAAAAAAATGCTATGTAGGTTTTATTTTCTTTCAGCTCAAAATTCAATAATTTCTCTGTGACACAAGCAGATCATGGTAGGTATATATGATCTATGGCCTGAAGGAAATTTTAGACTCAAGGTGAAGATCCTCTTCTAAACTTGACTTTGGAAAAGACTGTCCACATGTCTTGAGGTTTGGAAGTCTAATTTCACACCATTCATTTTGGGTTAGAGGGAGGGGTTTAGGTTGTGTGTGGAACTGATTAACAATTTCTACAGAGGCTGGTCTTATAGGGACCTCTTCTCTTCCCTTGTTAATTTACTGATGCCTTGCATAGAGGAAGAACACAAGGGTCTGTTTTTCTTTTGCCCTCACACCAAAGAACCAGATTCATTAGATCCCTCCACCAAGAGATTTAGATGGCATCAGTACAAATGTCTTGAACTCACCACCTTCACTGACCATTGTCAACAGAAGAGAAGGCAAACTCTGTAAAATAATTTGAAGAGGTCTATTCTAAGAACTGAATTTGAGGACCATGGCCTGGACCCATGCCCAAGAAACCTTGAGCAAGTGGACTCACTGTGACTGGATTAGTTTGCTTCTATTCAATTCAGGGAGACAGGAATTGCATGTAAAGTCATAAATAATACAAGGCAGGGTGTAAGTTGGTTTGGCCTAAAAAGGTGGGACATCTGAAAATGGAGGTTTACAGGTTATAGGTGGGTTTTAAAAGTCTTTGATTTGTAATTGGTTAAAGAAATGAAGCTTTGTCTAAAGCAGGCGTCCTCAAACTTTTTAAACAGGAGGCCAATTCACTGTCCCTCAGACCGTTGGAGGGCCAGACTATAGTTCAAAAAAAAAAAAAAACTATGAACAAATTCCTATGCACACTGCACAAACTTTATTTTGAAGTAAAAATACAAAACAGGAACAAATACAATCACATGGCCTCATGTGGCCCGCGGGCCCGCAGTTTGAGGACCCCGGGGCTAAAGGCTTGGGATCCTTTAAGTTAAGGACATCTGTTAATTAGAGACAACACATCTGACAGATACCTAGACTCCAGTGAACTGTTAAGTAAGCAGAGGACCTACAGGTTTGTCTTCTATAGCCTCAGGCCTGTTAATGAGTCTCCCAGAAGGGAGGGGGCTTGATGAGGCATTTCTGACTTCCACTCTTAGGGCCAGCAACTCAGTCCTTTGGCCAAGAGGGGGGTCCAATTAGTCAGCTGGAGGGGGGAGCCTTAAGATTTTATTTTTAGTTATTATTATTATTTTTTTTGAGACAGAATCTTACTTTGTCGCCCCTTGGTAGAGTGCTGTGGTGTCATCTCATCTCCGCTTACACCTTTCACTGGCAACAAATAGAACAAAGTAAGAGTTTGACCATCGATGCTGCCTCTGGCGGATCTTGGCCAAAAGGGGAGTTGTGAACTAAAATAAAACCTTACAAACCACAGCTCCTTAGAAGGCCTCACCTGCCGCAGCCGAGCCGGGCACGCGGGTTCCGGATGAACGGAGCTCCCGGAAGCCCCGCCCCCGCCGCCGGCGCGCGCGCGCCCCCCACCTCCGCCCCGCGCGCTGCTGCGCTCGGCCCTCCCCTCCCTCTCCCGCCCTCCGCCTTTGTCGCGCCTGAGCTTGCGGGTCAGCAAGAGCCTCCAGCGTGAGCGTGCGGCTGCAGCCCCGGGCCACCCAGCCCTCTGCCCCTCTTTTCTGCCTGTCTGCCTCTCCTCCCTGTCGCCGTCTCTTCCTCCCGCGCTCTCGGTCTGTGAATCTCGACCTTAATTTCTTCCACCCCGCCCTGCCCGGTCCCTCGCTTGCCCAGTCACCAGGCCGCGAGGGCCCTGCCACGCCTCCTCCCCTCCCCCAACCGCCACCCCCTCCCCTTAGGCGACACGGGGCCGCAGCTGGGCCTCCTTGGCCTGGAGCCCGTCTCAGCGCCGACACTTCTCCATGCCAGCGAGCTTCTGACCCGCCGAGCAAAATGGGAAATGAGGCAAGTCATCCTTTGGAAATGTGCTCAAACTTTGGTGCAGATGAAATTAAAACGTTAGGAAAAAGATTTAAGAAGCTTGATTTGGACAGTTTTGGTTCTTTGAGTGTGGAAGCGTTCATGTCTCTGCCTGAGTTACAACAGAATTCTTTAGTACAGCGAGTAATAGATAGATTCGACACAGATGGGAATGGAGAAGTAGATTTCAAAGAATTTATCCAGGGAGTCTCTCAGTTCAGTGTCAAAGGAGATAAGGAGCAGAAGTTAAGGTTTGCTTTTCCTATCTATGACATGGATAAGGATGGCTATATTTCCAATGGGGAACTCTTCCAGGTGTTGAAGATGATGGTGAGGAACAATCTGAAAGATACACAGTTACAGCAAATCGTAGACAAAACCATAATAAATGCAGATAAGGATGGAGATGGAAGAATATCCTTTGAAGAATTCTGTGCTGTTGTAGGTGGCCTAGACATCCACAAAAAGATGGTGGTAGACGTGTGGCTCTTTTTAAAGAGTACCACCCAACACTTCTGCTTTCTTATCCATCTCTGAAGATCTGCTCAAGATGCCCAGCAATGCTCTCTGTGTATTCAAATGGAAGTATTTTTCTCTGTGAAGCCACGTTTTCCAACATGAGCCTCATGAAGCCAACCAAGTGTTATTGAACTCTTACTCTCTGAATAACTCAGTGTAGCACTTTAAAGTCTGAAGAACAGCAACATGAAAAGAGCATATCAGTGTGGTGGAGAAAGGGAAGGGGTTGGCTTTTTAATTTATTTTTCTTCATGTTTTATAAGAAGAAAGTATGTATACATATGTAAATATTTATATGTAGATATATGTAGCTTTCTATGTATGTAGCAGGTTGCCTTTAATTTAATATACTTTGATTCAGAAACAAAATAGAGTAAAAGTGCCAAGCAGAACATAAAACATCCTTACTTTTATTTCACACAGTTTTTTTGTTTGTTTGTTTGTTTATGTTTTTATTTCACACAGTTTTATATATAGACAGGAGATTGTACAATTTGAGCCCGGTGTTAGGTCAGCTGTTTTCCTTTCCCTGTGCTTTCTCCTTTGAGAGATTGACAAAGCATTTGTTAATGTCTTATTATTTACCTTAATTACATTTTTGTAACAAAGGAGTCTGTAACTTTATTTATACTTAAGAATATATTTCCAGGGACTAGGTCTCACTGCTGAGCAGCTTTTAATATGCCTCTCCTTGAGGAGAAAGTATAGTTTAGCGCTACTGCCAAGAGCTAGTTCTTGTGTGCACGTGATAACTCACAGTGCTTATGGCTGCTTCATTCTGTTACTTTACAACTAGGAGCCATCGCATTTATTGAATGTCCCTGAGTAAGTGTAAGTTACTAGTTGTGATTTTATACATAAAGGCCAGAAGCTAGCTTAGGCAGTCATGATTTATTATATGCCTTACTTAATGAAGAATACCTGAAATAATCGTGTAAGTGCTTTGGATATCCATCTGTTTCATTAAATGGATAATTTGTCATTAAACTTGTGTTTGAACCATGAATTTCCCTTTATGTTTCAAAAGACTTGCAGCAAATAAAACTGTGGACATTTAATGTGCATATATGTACTAAACACCCATATATATTTGTGATTAAAATGGGAGAAATCTTGCTAATTATATGTCACAGAAGAGCAAAATTCTATTCAAATTTGTACCTCTCTTTACTGTAAGGCATAGAGAATGCATAACGGTTTTCTTTGATTTGCGCATATAATTGGTCATGGGTAATAACTTAATAGATGTGTGTGATATAAAAGTAGTATATCCTGTTCTACCACTTGATGTTATCCCTTCCCTTTTCTGCAAAGGTACTATGGGCTGGAAGAAAAAAGTTTTGGGTAGCTTTGTATGACAGTATTTCCTGATATAGTTTTTCTATAAAAACTGGTTTTATAATCATGAGTGGAAAAGGGCAGGTTGAATCGAGTTGACTGAATCTTTTTTTTTTTTTTTTTTTGGTAGAGACAGAGTCTCATTTTGTCACCCTGGTAGAGTGCCATGGCGTCACACAGCTCACAGTAACCTTCAACTCCTGGGCTTAAGTGATTCTCTTGCCTCAGCCTCCCAAGTAGCTGGTACTATAGGCACCCACCACAATGCCCAGCTATTTGTAATTGCAGTTTGGCCAGGGCCAGGTTTGAACCCGCCATCCTCGCCATATGGGGTGGGCGCCCTACCAGCTGAGCCACAGGCGCCACCCAGAGGTGACTGAATCTTAAGCTGAGCGCACCTCCTGCCATGGCTGTTCCTTCAACTGAGTGCTGCACATCATGGGCTCTGCATGTGAGAGAAAAATCCCGGGGCTTGGTGTCCTTGCATGACATGGAATTTTGCATGTAGATCAATTTAAAATGTACCTCTTGTTTACATAATTTGCATAATTTTAAAAGACAATGTTGCCAAACTTTGGAAATGTTAATATTCAAACTGGAAATCTCCACTTCATGTAACATCTTCCTCTGGTTTATAATCCCAGCCAGTGGTTTAATCTGTTCCAGTGTCAACTGCCATGTGCTCTGCTTCAAGGGGGAACCTAGTCTTTTGTGAATTTTTTGCACATTAGTATTTGTTACAAATATTTTAGCAAATGCTTTCTATTTCTCTTGGTTGTGCATATCTTGGCTGGCGTTACAGAAAAATAGTGCAGACATTATTTCCTTACTGGGGAATGGGTTCGTTTCTTTTTCTTTCGTTTTTTTTTTGGTTTTGGCCGGGGCTAGGTTTGAACCCGCCACCTCCGGCATATGGAACCGGCGCCCTACTCCTTGAGCCACAGGCGCCGCCCTTTTCTTTCTTTTTTTAGTTTGTGTGTGGGTTGGGTAGGGGAGGGGTGGTTTATGTTGAATGTTTAGTTTTTCTTCTGCATGGTGCATCATGTTGTGTGATCTTTAGAAAAGTTCATACTGTATGAATACGAAGACAAAATATTTGAAACTTGAAAAAAAAAATCTTAAGCCAGCACGCCTGGTTTAAGTATTTTATTTTGGTTCACAATTTCTCCCTTTGGCCAAGATCTGTGCCCCCACCCCCACCCCCCGGCTTAAGATTTTATTTTGGTTCACAATTCTTCCTTTTTGGCCAAGATCCACCAGAGGCACCATTGATGGCCAGACTCTTATTTTGTCCCATCCCGAGAGCAAGACTGGATGTTCGGGCCAGGTTTGTTAGAAGGGAAGGGTGACTCACCTGGGCAGTGCAAAAGTCTGTGCTCAGGGGCAGTTAGAGAACTCTTTCAAATACAGGGGTGTAGGGTAGCTGGTAGGCAAATTCTACAGCTTGCCAAGAATGTTAGGGTCCTTTGGTGTGAATTTCTGAGGGGGTGTGGGTAACTAGACCCTTTGTGTCTTTGTCTTAGGAGGAAAGGAGGAGGAGGAGGGTGAAGGGTTTGTGTGTGGCTATGTTAGGCTCCAACAGCTGGGATGGTATGGCCCCTGCCCTGGTTCCATCTAGGCCCTTGGTGGGACCCTCATGGCCAAGAGAACTGAAGAGCCAAAAGGACTTACATCCATGAAGTGTTTTAGGCCAGATGGGACTGGAGGTGGACAGGTACTCATGGAGGCTTTTAAACCTTCTAGACAACATGAAGGTAAAAATCAAAATGTTAAAGGCAAGGCTACAAAATTAATTGATCTGTGTTGTGCTACTATATTTTGAGGTTTAGTTGCAGGCTTGTAACAAAAAGGCGGAGGAATTTAGAAACTTAATCACTTAAGCTAAGGAATTTAGAGACTTTTGTTGTGTCACCTTATTTTAGTCTCTTTAGTGATTTGTCCTAAGGTGGCTAATAAATTTCCTGTTACATCTCTTTTTGTATAAACCCCATCCTGAGGACAATTATGCTCAGGATGGATGTTTGGACCACATGGCCCCAGAAGGCAAAGTTTCTCATTTAGTATTTGTTTAGGTTTCTGTGTACCCATCCTTGATCTTGATCTACTTTAATCTATAGAACTAAATGTTTTCCCTATGTCTTTGAACATTTTTCCAATAGTTGAATTAAATTCTTGCCTAGTAAGCCCAATATCTTGACTTCCTCAGGGACAGTATCTACTGATTGCCAACCCCCACACCCACCCCTGTGCATGGTTTCTTTGTGCCCCTTATAAATTGTGTTGAAAATTGGATATTTTAAATAATACTACATATAATGTAACAATTCTAGAAATCAGATCCCTGCCCCCAGGGTTTGGTGTGTACTGCTGCTTATTATAGTAGTTATTATTAATTTATTTAGTGACTTTTTGGAACTAATTTGGTAAAGGCTTGTACTTGTTGTCATGTGTGGCCACTGAAATCTCTACTAGGTTAGGTTAGTCTGCTGATGAATGAATAGAGATTTCCTTAAAAGTCTAGAACCAGTAAGTCTCCGAGATTTTCCCAAGGAGCTTGTGTGCGTGTTAGGGCGTACCTTCAGCACTCAGCAAGATGGTCTTATAGCTCTGCCTTAGCTTTCATTTCCTGCTTTGTGCAGAACCTCAGAATCAGACATGGATGAGAGGTTAGGGACTTCTCTGATGTTTCCTGACCATGCTCACAGTCCTAAATATGTATATGACCTTCCAGATTTCAAGGAATATGACTCATGGTCTTCCAGTTTAACAAGGAAATGTTGGAGTATTTCAGAGTTCCTATGGATATCTCATTCCTAGGCCTTTTCTATTAAGTTTTGTTAGTTTGTTTGTTTTTGAGGCAGAGCCTCAAGCTGTCACCCTGGGTAGAGTGCCGTAGCATCACAGCTCACAGCAACCTCCAACTGCTGGGCCCAAGCGATTCTCTTGCCTCAGCCTCCCAAGTAGCTGGGACTACAGGCGCCTGCCACAACGCCCAGCTATTTTTTTGGTTGTAGTTGTCATTCTTGTTTAGCAGGCCCGGGCTGGATTTGAACCCGCCAGCTCTGGTGTATGTGGCTGGTGCCTTAGCCGCTTGAGCTGCAGGTGCCAAGCCATCTATTGGTAAAAGGTGCCAACTTTTACCCATCGCCTCATGTAGCTGCCATGTTAAGACACTTCTATAATTGTCTTCTACAAACACCCTTTT
The DNA here is from genome assembly GCF_027406575.1 of Nycticebus coucang. Taxonomy (NCBI): domain Eukaryota; kingdom Metazoa; phylum Chordata; class Mammalia; order Primates; family Lorisidae; genus Nycticebus; species Nycticebus coucang. The sequence continues at coordinate 143,787,737 of NC_069783.1, read as the reverse complement.
AGGTCAAATAGAAGCAAGCCTTTCCAGGAAGGTCTTCCATGTAACTAACAGGTCAAATAATGACAGTTCAATTGTGGCTTTGAAAGAACTCTGGCTCCATTTTGCTCCCTCTGGTACTAAAGATGTGGGCTACTTTTTGTTGTTGTTGTTGAGTCTCACTTTATTGTCCTTGGTAGAGTGCTGTGGCGTCACACAGCTCACCGCAACCTCCAGCTCCTGGGCTTAGGCGATTCTCATGCCTCAGCCTCCCAAGCAGCTGGGACTACAGGCGCCCGCCACAACGCCCGGTTATTTTTTTGTTACAATTTGTCTGGGGCCGGGTTTGAACCTGTCACCCAAGGTATATGGGGCTGGTGCCCTGCCCACTGAGCCACAGGTGCCACCCAGATGTGTGCTATTTTTAAGGCTACTACTGAGCTGGGAGCAAAAGATGGTCTAGGGTAAGCTAAAACAACACAAATCTCACTGTTTTTACTGAAATTTAGCCATTTTTCCTGAATAAACACTTCTTGGGTTGCTGCATTGTGACTTTGATTAAATTTCTAGAGTTCTGAAAACATTGATTCTGAACATTTTGGCCATATTTTTGTTGTTTTTATGAAGGGATGAATTTTCAGATGTCTTTACTCCACCATTTTCACTGCTGTCACCTACAACATGGTTTTGTTCCCTTTTTTTTTTTTTTGAGACAGAGTCTCTCTTTGTCACCCTCAGTAGAGTTCCCTGGAGTCATTGCTCGCAGCAACCTCAAACTCTCGGGCTCAAGCGATTCTCTTGTCTCAGACAAGAGTACTTGCCTCCCGAGTAGCTGAGACTACAGGTGCCCACCACAACGCCAAGTTCTTTTTTTTTTTTTTTTTTTTTTAGATGCAGGGTCTTGCTCTGGCTCAAGCTGGTCTTGAACCTGTGAACCTGTGAGCTCAGGCAATCCACTCACCTTGGCCTCCCATAGTGCTAGGATTACAGGTGTGAGCGACAATGCCCAGCCTACAATATGGGGTTTTTTTTTTTTGTGGGTTTTGGCCGGGGCTGGGTTTGAACCTGCCACCTTCGGCATATGGGACCGGCGCCCTACCACTTTGAGCCACAGGCGCCGCCTACAATATGGTTTTAAATCTCTAAAGTCTCCATGGCCATGGGCTAATTAAATATTTAATCACGGGAAGTGACTGGGAAAAGGAGTAAAAAGAGATATGTCATTCTCAAGAGGTTCTCCCAGATGAATAGATGAAGTTTAGAGAGGTATTTTATATTTAGTTGTCACAGAATTAAGGTTAAAGTAACAGCTATTTTAAACCTTTTTTCTTCAGAGAAGATAAACACAGGCTTTGCAATCAGAACTAACTTTAAATTTCAGCTTTGCTTCTAACTAGCTTAGTGGTCTAGGACAAGTTATATAAACTGTCTGTGCCTCGGTTTCCTCATTTATAAAAGATATTATTTACCACGTAAGCTTATTGTGAGGACTAAATGTAAAATGCTGATCACAAACGACCGGCAGCCCAATAGATATTAGCTATATAATTGTTATTTTTATAATGTTCTGCAGAAGTATGCTAATAATTGTTCAGTAGAGTTAACCTAAAGGCAGATTTTCTTTTCTCTCTTGCTATTTCTTTCTTTTGTTTTGTTTGTTTGCTTTTTTTTTTTTTTTTTTTTTATTGTTGGGGATTCATTGAGGGTACAATAAGCCAGGTTACACTGATTGCAATTGTTAGGTAAAGTCCCTCTTGCAATCATGTCTTGCCCCCATAAAGTGTGACACACACTAAGGCCCCACCCCCCTCCCTCCATCCCTCTTTCTGCACCCCCCCATAACCTTAATTCTCATTAATTGTCCTCATATCAAGATTGAGTACATAGGATTCATGCTTCTCCATTCTTGTGATGCTTTACTAAGAATAATGTCTTCCACTTCCATCCAGGTTAATACGAAGGATGTAAAGTCTCCATTTTTTTTAATGGCTGAATAGTATTCCATGGTATACATATACCACAGCTTGTTAATCCATTCCTGGGTTAGTGGGCATTTAGGCTGTTTCCACATTTTGGCGATTGTAAATTGAGCTGCAATAAACAGTCTAGTACAAGTGTCCTTATGATAAAAGGATTTTTTTCCTTCTGGGTAGATGCCCAGTAATGGGATTGCAGGATCGAATGGGAGGTCTAGGTTGAGTGCTTTGAGGTTTCTCCAGACTTCCTTCCAGAAAGGTTGTACTAGTTTGCAGTCCCACCAGCAGTGTAAAAGTGTTCCCTTCTCTCCACATCCACGCCAGCATCTGCAGTTTTGAGATTTTGTGATGTGGGCCATTCTCTCTGGGGTTAGATGGTATCTCAGGGATGTTTTGATTTGCATTTCTCTAATATATAGAGATGATGAACATTTTTTCATGTGTTTGTTAGCCATTCGTCTGTCGTCTTTAGAGAAAGTTCTATTCATGTCTCTTGCCCATTGATATAAGGGATTGTTGGCTTTTTTCATGTGGATTAATTTGAGTTCTCTATAGATCCTGGTTATCAAGCTTTTGTCTGATTGAAAATATGCAAATATCCTTTCCCATTGTGTGGGTTGTCTCTTTGCTTTGGTTATCGTCACCTTAGCTGTACAGAAGCTTTTCAGTTTAATGAAGTCTCATTTGTTTATTTTTGTTGTTGTTGCAATTGCCATGGCAGTCTTCTTCATGAAGTCTTCCCCCAGGCCAATATCTTCCAGTGTTTTTCCTATGCTTTCTTTGAGGATTTTTATTGATTCGTGCCTTAAATTTAAGTCCTTTATCCATCTTGAATCAATTTTTGTGAGTGGGGAAAGGTGTGGGTCCAGTTTCAGTCTTTTACACGCAGACATCCAGTTCTCCCAACACCATTTATTGAATAGGGAGTCTTTCCCCCAAGGTAAGTTCTTGTTTGGTTTATCGAAGATTAGGTGGTTGTAAGATGTTAGTTTCATTTCTTGGTGTTCAATTCGATTCCAAGTGTCTATGTCTCTGTTTTTGTGCCAGTACCATGCTGTCTTGAGCACTATGGCTTTGTAGTACAGACTAAAATCTGGTATGCTGATGCCCCCAGCTTTATTTTTGTTACTAAGAACTGCCTTAGCTATACGGGGTTTTTTCCGGTTCCATACAAAACGCAGAATCATTTTTTCCAAATCTTGAAAGTACGATGTAGGTACTTTGATAGGAATGGCATTGAATAGGTAGATTGCTTTGGGAAGTATAGACATTTTAACAATGTTGATTCTTCCAAGCCATGAGCATGGTATGTTCTTCCATTTGTTAATATCCTCTGCTATTTCCTTTCTGAGGATTTCATAGTTTTCTTTATAGAGGTCCTTCACCTCCTTCGTTAGGTATATTCCTAGGTATTTCATTTTCTTTGAAACTATGGTGAAGGGAGTTGTGTCCTTAATTAGCTTCTCCTCTTGACTGTTATTGGTGTATACAAAGGCTACTGACTTGTGGACATTGATTTTATATCCTGAAACATTACTGTATTTTTTGATGACTTCTAGGAGTCTTGTGGTTGAGTCTTTGGGGTTCTCTAAGTATAAGATCATGTCGTCAGCAAAGAGGGAGAGTTTGACCTCCTCTGCTCCCATTTGGATTCCCTTTATTTCCTTGTCTTGCCTAATTGTATTGGCTAGAACTTCCAGCACTAGGTTGAATAGTAAAGGTGACAGAGGACAACCTTGTCTGGTTCCAGTTCTAAGAGGAAAAGCTTTCAGTTTTACTCCATTCAGTAAAATATTGGCTGTGGGTTTGTCATAGATAGCTTCAATCAGTTTTAGAAATGTGCCACCTATGCCTATACTCTTCAGTGTTCTAATTAGAAAAGGATGCTGGATTTTATCAAATGCTTTTTCTGCATCTATTGAGAGGATCATGTGATCTTTATTTTTGCCTCTGTTAATATGGTGGATAACGTTTATGGACTTGCGTATGTTGAACCAGCCTTGCATCCCTGGGATGAAGCCTGCTTGATCATGATGAATGACTTTTTTGATGATAAGCTGTAATCTATTGGCTAGGATTTTGTTGAGAATTTTTCCATCTATATTCATGAGTGAGATTGGTCTGAAATTCTCCTTTTTGTTTGGGTCTTTTCCTGGTTTTGGTATCAGGGTGATGTTTGCTTCATAGAATGTGTTGGGGAAGATTCCTTCTTCCTCAGTTTTTTGGAATAATTTCTGCAGTACAGGAATAAGCTCTTCCTTGAAGGTTTGATAGAATTCTGGAGTGAAGCCATCTGGACCAGGGCATTTTTTAGTTGGAAGCTTTTTTATTGTTTCTTTGATCTCAGTGCTTGAAATTGGTCTGTTCAGGAGGTCTATTTCTTCCTGGCCAAGTCTAGGGAGAGGGTGTGATTCCAAATATTGATCCATTTCCTTCACATTGTCAAATTTCTGGGCATACAGTTTCTGGTAGTATTCAGAGATGATCTCTTGTATCTCTGTGGGATCAGTTGTTATTTCCCCTTTATCATTTCTGATTGAGGTTACTAGAGATTTTACTTTTCTATTTCTAGTTAGTCTGGCCAATGGTTTATCTATTTTATTTATTTTTTCAAAAAACCAACTCCTTGTTTCATTAATTTTCTGAATGATTCTTTTGTTTTCAATTTCATTGATCTCTGATTTGATTTTGGAGATTTCTTTTCTTCTACTGAGTTTAGGCTTAGATTGTTCTTCTTTTTCCAATTCCATAAGGTCTCTTGTGAGATTGTTGATGTGCTCTCTGTCTGTTTTTCTAATATAGGCATCTAAAGCGATGAATTTTCCTCTCAAAACTGCTTTTGCAGTATCCCACAGGTTTTGGTAGCTTGTGTCTTCATTGTTGTTATGCTTAAGGAAGTTAGTGATTTCCTGTTTGATTTCTTCCTGCACCCATCTGTTATTCAACAGAAGATTGTTTAATTTCCATGCCTTTGGATGGGGTCGAGCATTTTTGTTAGAGTTGAGTTCCACCTTTAGTGCCTTATGGTCTGAAAGGATACAAGGTAAAATTTCAATTCTTTTGATTCTGTTGATATTTGTTTTGTGTCCCAGGATATGATCAATTTTGGAGAATGTTCCATGGGGTGATGAGAAGAATGTATATTCTTTATCTTTGGGGTGGAGTGTTCTATATGCGTCTATCAAGCATAATTGTTCTAGGGTCTCATTTAAATCTCTTATATCTTTGTTTAATTTCTGTTTAGAGGATCTGTCCAGCTCTGTAAGAGGTGTGTTAAAGTCCCCTGTTATGATGGTATTATCAGATATCATATTGCTCAGACTGAGTAAGGTCTGTTTCAAGAATCTGGGAGCATTTAAATTTGGTGCATAGATATTTAGAATTGAAATGTCTTCTTGTTGTAGTTTTCCCTTGACCAATATAAAGTGACCATCTTTGTCTTTTTTGACTTTAGTTGCTTTAAATCCACATGTATCTGAAAATAAGATTGCAACTCCTCTTTTCTTCTGAATTCCATTTGCCTGAAAAATTGTCTTCCAACCCTTGACTCGGAGCTTTAATTTGTCTTTTGAAGCCAGGTGTGTTTCCTGCAGACAGCAAATGGATGGCTTGTGTTTTTTAATCCAGTCAGCCAATCTATGTCTCTTCAGTGGGGAATTCAAGCCATTAACATTTATGGAGATAATTGATAAGTGTGGTAGTATTTTATTCGTCTTATTTGGTGAGAGTCCATTGCTTAGTTTTATCTTTTGCATCAGTGTGGAGGTTAGGTTCTGTCCTTTGATTTCTGAGTTCTTACTTTGCTGCTGATCCATTGTGGTGGTCAGTGTGCAGAACAGGTTGAAGTATTCCCTGTAGAGCTGGTCTTGTTGTGGTGAATTTCCTCAATGTTTGTATATCCGTAAATGATTTGATTTCTCCATCAATTTTGAAGCTTAGCTTAGCAGGGTACAGAATTCTGGGCTGAAAATTGTTCTGTTTAAGTAGATTAAAGGTAGATGACCATTGTCTTCTTGCTTGGAAAGTTTCATTAGAGAAGTCTGAGGTCACTCTGATGGATTTGCCCCTGTAGGTCAACTGGCGCTTACTCCTGGCAGCTTGCAGAATCTTTTCTTTTGTCTTGACTTTGGACAGGTTCATCACAATGTGTCTTGGAGAAGCTCGGTTAGAGTTGAGGCGACCTGGGGTCCGATAGCCCTCTGAAAGCAGTGTGTCAGAATCTTTGGTGATGTTTGGGAAATTTTCTTTTATAATATTCTCTAGTATGGCTTCCATTCCTCTGGGGCATTCTTCTTCCCCTTCTGGAATTCCTATAACTCGTATGTTGGAACGCTTCATAAAGTCCCATAATTCTGACAGTGAACGTTCTGCTTTCTCTCTCTTCTTTTCTGCCTCTTTTACTATCTGAGTTATCTCAAAAACTTTGTCTTCTACCTCTGAAATTCTTTCTTCTGCATGGTCTAACCTGTTGCTGATACTTTCCATTGCATCTTTAAGTTCCCTGATTGACTGTTTCATTTCCTTCAGCTCTGCTATATCCTTTTTATATTCTTCATATCGTTCGTCTCTGATTTGATTCTGTTTTTGGATTTCCTTTTGGTTATTTTCCACTTTATTAGCAGTTTCCTTCATTGTTTCCATCATTTCTTTCATTGTTTTCAACATGTGTATTCTAAATTCCCTTTCTGTCATTTCTAACATTTCTGTATAGGTGGAATCCTCTGCAGTAGCTACCTCATGGTCCCTTGGCGGGGTTGTTCTGGACTGGTTCTTCATGTTGCCTGGAGTTTTCTGCTGATTCTTCCTCATGAGTGATTTCTTTTATCTGTTTCCTTGCCCTAATTTTCCTTTCACTTCCTCTTGCTCTTTAAGTTCTCGTGCCTGTGGACTAAGGGTTACAGGACCAGAAAGGTGAGAAGGTTGAAGAGCAAAAAAGGGATGAAAGAAAGGAGGACCGAGTGATAAGAAAAAAAAGAAAGATAGAGAAAGGAGAGGGGGTAGGGATAAGGAATATTGACAAAAAGAAGAGAGGCACAGAAAGAGGGAGACAGGGCAATATAGGTGTACAGTAGGGTACTTTGACACAACCTTAAAAAACCCCACCTTCTGGGGGTTGGGTGCCCAGTTGGGTGGTTCCCTTGAGGTCAGCAGCTCTTTGCTAACCTGGTCAGACACAGTACCCCACCTCCACCAAGTAGAGAGGAAAAACAAAAATGCTATAACTCAAACCAAAACAAGCAAACAGAAAACTTTATGGCGATAAAATTGGGTGAAAAACCAAGTGATAGCGGTAGAAACACTAGCAAAAATGAAGTTGTAGTTATTAAAAAAGGCAGCAATGGGAAATTATAATTAAACTAGAAAAATTGAGAAAGAAAAAGGGATCTGTATGGAAAAGATTGAAATTAAGAAACAAAAGAACATCAACAACATCAAAATAAACAAACAAAAAAACCCAACCAAACAAAAAAAAAAAAAAAAGAAAAAAAAATACACAACCAAAAACAAAGCAGTTTGTATATGTTGTTGAATATTGTCTGGGCAACACGTGGTCTTTTGGGGTATGGGATGTTAGTCACAGTTCCAATACGACTGGAGGCTGCTGATTTCTCAAACCCCAGCAGGTAGACACCCTAAATCTCTCTTCAGCCCACTTAAAAGGCACTTTGAACTTGTAAACTTGCTGAGCAGAAGCTTTCCCAGCTTTCTCGCTGGAATCGCTGCTGAAGTGGCTATCCACTTACTCAGTGTGCCAAAACCGGTCTCACTCTGCCCCTGAGGGTTAGGGCTGCAAGGCGGCTCAGACCCCACCCTTAGGCTACTTGGTTGCTGGGTTACCAGCTCCCACCCGTTTCTAGCTCTGTGACCCTGAGGGCGGAGCTTGCCGGGGCAGATCACTGACAATGGATCCGTGTGACCCACCACCAAACACTATTAGCTCCGTCTGGCTCAGCGGCTCAGACTGGGGCCCTAGACAACGGCCAAAGTTCTCCGCACTCCCACTCAGGCCTTCCCCAAGGCAGTTCAACTCAGTGCCAAGTCCAAGGACATCAAAAGAGTTCACAGGTAAGGCCTTTCTGGTTTGCAGTCTCGCTGCTACTGAACTTACAGTTGTGGGCGGGTTTAGACGGGTTGAACACACGCGACCACTTGCCGGTTTTCCACTGTTTTAGTCCTCCTCTTGGGGTCCAGAAGTCTCTCGCTGACTCCCTGTATCCTCATAGGAGTGATGATAGGCAGTTCCCACCAGCCAGAGATGCCTGGAGTCCTATCTCCCCAGACTCACAGTGCCCAGATGCAAGGAAGCTGTTACTCGGCTGCCATCTTGCTCCGCCCCCTGTTTGTTTGCTTTTAAGAATGGAAAAGAAAATCTGTTCCAGCATTTTGGAATACAAATTTGCGTCAAAATTAATTTATTCGTTTCACTGATATTTAAATAAAATGATGTTTTCAACAAACATTGATTAAATATCTAGTAAATTTCAGGCACCATGCCAGGCACAGGTATGACAATGTCACTAAGTCGTGGTCCCCACTCTCGAGGGGTGACAGTCCAGGAGACTGACGAGTGCCCAGGTGATTACAAGCACAGTAAGAAAGGCTGTGATGTGAGTGCAAGTGTGTGACAAGAATTCCCTTCTCTCAGATTTATCCCTTTTTCTTTAGCTCTAAAGCCAAGGATTTGGTCCATTTTTTTCTTAATCACATAAATTAAACCACGGATTTAAAAAAATTTTCAAAAGATGAAAGACAAACACCTCAGATTATGGAGGGTAACTGGCATAATAAACCTGGGTAGTTCCCAAAGGAAAAGTGCTTGGCAGAGTCTTAGGATGATTTAAGGGAAAAACAGAAAATGTTTTTATTTTTTTACCTACAAGTTTCATACTAAAAAACGACTATAAACTCTTTGTGGAGTTACATGTACATTGAAATGCAGGTAATTTTAATTCAATTGCATTTTTCAGAATTCTCAATCGTAATCCTCTGACAACTGTTGAAGATTCATATCTTTATAAATTGCCAGCATTAAAATGTTTGTAAGTATTGCGGTCATCTCATGAATCATGAGATTATTTCTGCTGTTATTTTTTATTTTCATCAAAGATTAAGTATGTTGAATTTAGGCTAAAAAGTCATAATTTAAACTTTAACTGGTTATTAAAAAAATTTTATTGGCAAAGAAAAGAGATTAAGAATGGATGTGTAATGAATGGGTAAGACAGCCAGCAGGGAAAGAGAACAGTAGTATTGAGGAATGTATATAAATATAATATATATAGATGCATGTAGGAATATCATTTATCCCAGAAAGCAAAAAAGAATACATGCTTCTATTTTAAAAATAAAAAATAAAGGGCTGTGCCTGTGGCTCAAAGGAGTGGGCGCCAGCCCCATATGCCGGAGGTGGCGGGTTCGAACCAAGCCCAGCCAAAAACTGCAAAAAAAAAACACCTCCCCCCTAAAAAAAATAAAATAAAATAAAGTAATCCAGGGAGGTGAATCCAATAAGAAAATGGGAAGATAAATGTTAAAAAGTGTATACATTCCATTATTCGATGTCATTAATTTGATGCTGCAAATGAACATAATTACATTTCTTCAGTAAAAGCTCTGTAATCATCTTCTATGACAAATAAACTCTTGAGCTGGCTTGTTTTATATAGAAACAAAAATTGAAGTGCTGACATGTCCTTGAAATATCTCTTTAAGTACAGAATTTTTCTATTGGGGTTAATATCTTGACTCTTCGGACTTTCTCCTTCAGAGACATGAGAACAACACAAGCCCCACTTACAACAGTCGAGAACATCCTCATGACAACTCTTGAGTTGGAAAAACTGTAAGTTATTTTTTTCTTAGCTTTATTTTCACTTAGTACTTTTTTTAGGTTTATATTTTCTTAAGTCAGTTTTTGTGAGGTATAATTTTTATGCAGTAAAATTCACTCTTTTTAGGTGCACCAATCAATGAATTTTGACAAATGTATAATTATGTAACCACCATCACATTCCCCAAATAGAATGTTTCTGGCGCCCTAAAAAAAGCCTCTCATGTTCCTCTGCAGTCGGTCCCCTCCTTCCACCATCAGCCCCTGGCAACCACAATCTGATTTACATCCGCATAGTTTTGCCTTTTCCCGACTGTCTTAGAAATGAAATTAGATGTAGTATGTAACCTTTTGTGTGAAGCTTCTTTCACTTAGCATAATTGTTTTGATATTATATTACTATTCATGTTGTATCTGTCAGTGCAGTTAGTCCTCTCCTCATTCACAGCTTCAACCAAGCACAGCTGGTAAATATTTGGGGTGGGGTCGGGGGGTGGGGGGAGAATAAACTATAAAAACTAATATGTGTTAAAATACAGTATAGCAACAATGTACATGGCCTTTACACTGTATTACATAATATTCTAAGAGTAATCTAGAGATGATTTCAAGTATACTAGAGATTATATGCAAATATTATAGCATTCACAGATTTTGGTATCTGCAGAGTCCTGGAACCAGTTCCCCACAGATAGCAAGGGACAGTGTCGTATGGCTATATCAGCTTATCCTTTCACCAATTTATGAACAATTGGGTTGTTTTCAATTTTTTGGCAATTATGAAAACTGCTAAGAACACTCATACTCATGTCTTTGTGTGAACATACGTTTTCATTTCTTTCAGGTCAGTACCTAGGGTGGGACTACTGTATCACATCCTAAGGACATATTTAACTTTTTAAGAAACTGCTAACTTCTTTCCTAAAGCGGCTGTACTATTTTGTATTCCCACCAGCAATGTGAAAGTTGCAGTTGCTACAGGTATTCAGCGGATCCTTATTTCAGTTTTCTTGAAAAATCTACTAGTAGATGTATAGTGGAATCTCATTGTGGTTTTAATTTGCATTTCTGTAATAGTTAATGCTGCTGAATATCTATTCATGTGTAAATATCTTCTGTACTGAATTATCTGTTCAAATCTGATCCTGTATTTTAATTGATATTTATCTTCTTGTTTAGTTTTAAGAGTACTTTTTATTCTCTAGATACAAGTCTTTCAGGTATGTGTTTAGTAACTATCTTTTTTCTTTTCTCAGGTTGTGGTTTGCCTTTTCATTCTTTTTAAATTTTATGTATGTGTGTGTGTGTGTATGTATGTATGTATGTATTTATTTATTTATTTATTTTTTGAGACAGGAGTCTCACACTGTCACCGTGGGTTGATTGCCATGGTGTTATAAATCGCAGCAACCTCAAAGTCCTGGGCTCAAAACCAGAAAACTGAAATATAAGGATCTGCTGATCCTCTTGCCTCAGCCTCCCAAGTAGCTGTGTACCCACCACCATACCCACCTACTTTTTCCACTTTTAGTAAAGACGGGGTCTTGCTCTTGCCCAAGCTGGTTTTAAACTCCTGAGCTCAAGCGATCCACTCACCTTGTCCTCCCAGAGTGCTAGGATTACAGGCGTGAGCCACTGTGCCTGGCCTGTCTTTTCATGCTGTTAAAAGTATTTGAGCCCAGGTTTTGTAATTTGTAATTTGAGGTTACGGCAAGCTATAAAGATGCCACCACACACTAGCCTGTGTGAGTGAGACCCTCTCTCAAAAAGAAAAATAAAGGATAAGTAAACCAGCTCTTCAGGATGTTCTCAGACCTATCCTCCACAATGACCAACCCAATCCTATACCACAAAAGTAAACTCACTCAGAAACTTCGGATCAAACTCCAACTTCCACACTGGCGAAAGGATTAAAAATGTCCACTGGACCTTTGAAAAACTCGATACCCAAAATTCCACCAGACTTATCCTTACTCTCCATCAATGTGAATGGCTTAAACTGTCCTCTAAAGAGGCATAGGTTAGCTGACTGGATACAAAAACTCAAGCCAGATATTTGTTGCATACAAGAGTCACATCTCAACTTAAAAGACAAATACAGACTCAGGGTGAAAGGATGGTCATCCATATTTCAGGCAAATGGTAATCAGAAAAAAGCAGGTGTTGCAATTTTATTTGCAGATACAGTAGGCTTTAAACCATCAAAAGTAAGGAAGGACAAGAATGGTCACTTCATATTTGTTAAGGGTAATACTCAATATGACGAGATCTCAATTATTAATATCTATGCACGCAACCAGAATGCACCTCAATTTATAAGAGAAACTCTAACAGACATGAGTAACTTGATTTCCTCCAGCTCCATAATCGTTGGAGATTTCAACACTCCCTTGGCAGTGTTGGATCGATCCTCCAGAAAGAAGCTGAGCAAAGAAATCTTAGATTTAAACCTAACCATCCAATATTTAGATTTAGCAGACATCTACAGAACATTTCATCCCAACAAAACTGAATACACATACTTCTCATCAGCCCACGGAACTTACTCCAAAATTGATCACATTTTAGGTCACAAGTCTAACCTCAGTAAATTTAAAGGAATAGAAATTATTCCGTGCATCTTCTCGGACCATCATGGAATAAAACTTGAATTGAGTAACAACAGGAATCTGCATACCCATACAAAAACATGGAAGTTAAATAACCTTATGCTGAATGATAGCTGGGTCAGAGATGAGATTAAGAAAGAAATCACCAATTTTTTGGAACAAAATGACAATGAAGACACAAGCTATCAGAACCTCTGGGACACTGCAAAGGCAGTTCTAAGAGGGAAATTTATAGCACTGCAAGCCTTCCTCAAGAGAACGGAAAGAGAGGAAGTTAACAACTTAATGGGACATCTCACGCAACTGGAAAAGGAAGAACATTCCAACCCCAAACCCAGTAGAAGAAAAGAAATAACCAAAATTAGAGCAGAATTAAATGAAATTGAAAACAAAAGAATAATACAACAGATCAATAAATCAAAAAGCTGGTTTTTTGAAAAGGTCAATAAAATAGATAAACCTCTGGCCAACCTAATCAGGAAAAAAAGAGTAAAATCTCTAATATCATCAATCAGAAACAACAAAGACAAAATAACCACAGACTCATCAGAAATCCAAAAAATCCTTAATGAATATTACAAGAAACTTTATTCTCAGAAATATGAAAATCTGAAGGAAATAGACCGATACTTGGAAGCACGCCACCTTCCAAGACTTAACCAGAATGAAGTGGAAATGTTGAACAGACCCATATCAAGTTCAGAAATAGCATCAACTATACAAAACCTCCCTAAAAAGAAAAGCCCGGGACCAGATGGTTTCACGTCAGAATTCTACCAAACCTTTAAAGAGGAATTAGTACCTATATTACTCAACCTGTTCCAAAATGTAGAAAAAGAAGGAAGACTACCCAACACGTTCTATGAAGCAAATATCACCCTGATCCCCAAACCAGGAAAAGACCCAACAAGAAAAGAAAATTATAGACCAATATCACTAATGAATATAGATGCAAAAATATTCAACAAGATCCTAACAAACAGAATCCAGCAACACATCAAACAAATTATACATCATGACCAAGTTGGTTTTATCCCAGGGTCTCAAGGCTGGTTCAATATACGTAAATCTATAAATGTAATTCAGCACATAAACAAATTAAAAAACAAAGACCATATGATTCTCTCAATTGATGCAGAAAAAGCTTTTGATAATATCCAGCATCCCTTCATGATCAGAACACTCAAGAAAATTGGTCTAGAAGGGACTTTTCTTAAACTGATAGAGGCTATCTACAGCAACCCCACAGCCAATATCATATTGAATGGAGTTAAATTGGAATCATTTCCACTCAGATCAGGAACCAGACAAGGCTGCCCATTGTCTCCATTGCTTTTCAACATTGTAATGGAAGTTTTAGCCACCGCAATTAGGGAAGAAAAGGCGATCAAGGGTATCCATATAGGGTCAGAAGAGATCAAACTCTCGCTCTTCGCAGATGATATGATTGTGTATCTGGAAAACACTAGGGACTCTACTACAAAACTCCTAGAAGTGATCAAGGAATACAGCAGCGTCTCAGGTTACAAAATCAACATTCATAAATCGGTAGCCTTTATATACACCAACAACAGTCAAATTGAAAAAGCAGTTAAGGACTCTATCCCATTCACAGTAGTGCCAAAGAAGATGAAATATTTGGGAATTTACCTAACAAAAGACGTGAAAGATCTCTATAAAGAGAACTATGAAACTCTAAGAAAAGAAATAGCTGAAAATGTTAACAAATGGAAAAACATACCATGCTCATGGCTAGGAAGAATCAACATTATCAAAATGTCCATACTACCCAAAGCAATATATACTTTCAACGCACTCCCTATTAAAGCTCCACTGTCATATTTTAAAGATCTTGAAAAAACATTACTTCGTTTTATATGGAATCAGAAAAAACCTCGAATAGCCAAGACCTTACTCAGAAATAAAAACAAAACAGGAGGAATCACACTACCAGACCTCAGACTTTACTACAAATCGATAGTGATCAAAACAGCATGGTATTGGCACAAAAACAGAGAAGTAGATATCTGGAATAGAATAGAGAACCAAGAGATGAATCCAGCTACTTACCGCTATTTGATTTTTGACAAGCCAATTAAAAACATTCAGTGGGGAAAAGATTCCCTATTTAACAAATGGTGCTGGGTGAACTGGCTGGCAACCTGCAGAAGACTGAAATTAGACCCACACCTTTCACCATTAACTAAGATAGACTCTCATTGGATTAAAGATTTAAACTTAAGACATGAAACTATAAAAATACTAGAGGAGAATGCAGGGAAAACCCTTGAAGAAATTGGTCTGGGTGAGTATTTCATGAGGAGAACCCCCCGGGCAATTGAAGCAGCTTCAAAAATACACTACTGGGACTTGATCAAACTAAAAAGCTTCTGCACAGCTAAGAACACAGTAAGCAGAGCAAGCAGACAGCCCTCAGAATGGGAGAAGATATTTGCAGGGTATAACTCTGACAAAGGTTTAATAACCAGAATCCACAGAGAACTCAAACGCATCAGCAAGAAAAAAACAAGGGATCCCATCGCAGGCTGGGCAAGGGATTTGAAGAGAAACTTCTCTGAAGAAGACAGGCGCACGGCCTTCAGACATATGAAAAAATGCTCATCATCTTTAATCATCAGAGAAATGCAAATCAAAACTACTTTGAGATATCATCTAACTCCAATGAGACTAGCCTATATCACAAAATCTCAAGACCAGAGATGTTGGCGTGGATGCGGTGAAAAGGGAACACTTCTGCACTGCTGGTGGGAATGCAAATTAATACATTCCTTTTGGAGGGATATATGGAGAACACTCAGAGATCTAAAAATAGATCTGCCATTCAATCCTGTAATTCCTCTGCTGGGCATATACCCAGAAGACCAAAAATCACAACATAACAAAGATATTTGTACCAGAATGTTTATTGCAGCCCAATTCATAATTGCTAAGTCATGGAAAAAGCCGAAGTGCCCATCGATCCACGAATGGATTAATAAATTGTGGTATATGTATACCATGGAATACTATGCAGCCTTAAAGAAAGATGGAGACTTTACCTCTTTCATGTTTACATGGATGGAGCTGGAACATATTCTTCTTAGTAAAGTATCCCAAGAATGGAAGAAAAAATATCCAATGTACACAGCCCTACTATGAAACTAATTTGGGACTCTCACATGAAAGCTATAACCCAGCTACAACTTAACAATAGGGGGAAGTGGGAAAGGGGGGGTGGGTAGAGGGAGGGGAATCGGTGGGATCACACCTGTGGTGCATATTACAGGGGTATTTGCGAAACTTGGTAAATGTAGAATATAAATGTTTTGGCACAGTAACTGAGATAACGCCGGAAAGGCTATGTTAACCACTGGGATAAAAATGTGTCAAATGGTTTATGAAGTGAGTGTATGATGCCCCATAATCATATCATTGTATACACTTATGATTTAATAAAAAAATTAAAAAAAAAAAAAAAAAAGAAGGTATGAATGCATAAACAGTAGAGACGTGGATCAATCCCAGTATAATATCCACAATTGAAAAGACAACACCCATAGCCGGGCGTTGTGGCGGGCGCCTGTAGTCCCAGCTACTTGGGAGGCTGAGGCAAGAGAATCGCTTAAGCCCAGGAGTTGGAGGTTGCTGTGAGCTGTGTGAAGCCACGGCACTCTACCAAGGGCCATAAAGTGAGACTCTGTCTCTACAAAAAAAAAAAAAAAAGACAACACCCTGCATGAAATATCTTGGGCTACATACAACTTCGTAAAGGACCCAACGTTGTTGCCCCAAACGGCCTCCTCCAACCATCTGCCGACGCAATAAAACTATTTATCAAAGAACCCCTACAACCCCTAACATCATCAACCCTACTATATGTAATTGCCCCAACCCTAGCTTTATCCATTGCCCTTATCATATGAACCCCACTACCAATCCCATAACCCCGATCAACATCAACCTGGGCGTACTATTTATCCTAGCCACATCCAGCCTAGCTGTATACTCAATCCTGTGATCGGGATGAGCATCAAACTCAAAATACGCACTAATTGGAGCACGACGAGCAGTAGCACAAACTATCTCATATGAAGTAACCCTGGCCGTCATCCTGCTATCCATCCTCCTAATAAGTGGAACATTTACACTATCAACCCTGATCCTAACTCAAGAACACTCATGACTCCTACTTCCATCGTGATAAATGCAGCAGTAGCACATGTGGGTGTGTGGAGGGTGACAGAGGCTGGGCGGGTGTCAGGAAGGTGGTGGGACTTGGGAGGCTGCAAAATGGGCTAAAGCCCAGTGACAGATGGACTCCATTCTTTAATCCTATGTAGCATGTATTTTACTATTTCATCTTTGGAGAGTGATTATTTCCTATTGCTTTCATATACCTTTACCTGGAGAGCCAAAGACTTGTTCTCGCTGCTCTTCTCTTCCTTCCTTGGTCCATGAAGGAGGGTGGGGCAGAAGAAGCTGCCTCCATGCTTGTCAAACAGCCACATCCATCTACTCTATTTTTTTTCATTAAATCATAGTTGTGTACATTATTGCGACCATGGGGCACCATACACTGGTTTTTACACCGTTTGACACATTTTCATCACACTGGTTAACATAGCCTTCCTGGCATTTTCTTAGTTATTGTGTTAATACAATTTCATTCTACATTTACTAACTTTCACATATACCCTTGTAAGATGCACCGCAGGTGTAATCCCACCAGTCATCCTCCCTCCAACCACCTCCCCCCTCCCTCCCCTCCCTTTCCCCCATTCTTAGGTTATAACTGGGTTATAGCTTTCATGTGAAAGCCATAAATTAGTTTCATAGTAGTGCTGAGTACATTGGATACTTTCTCTTCCATTCTTTTTTTTTTTGCTTTTTTTGTATATGCAAGTAGTTTGAATATAGTCCACAAGCTCTTTGATTCTTCTTTCTTCGAAAGGTGAAGTCTAAATTCCCTCCCCTTGAATGTGGGCTGCATTTAGTGACTGACCTCTATTCATGTTATGTGGCAGAGGTCTTCTGAGGCTAGGTCATGAAAAGGTTAACTTCTGCCTGGCTCTGTCTCTGTCTCTTAGACCACTCACTCTGGAGGAGGCCCACCATCAAGTCATGAGAACCTTCAATCAAATAGCATGTGCACAGGCCCATTGGGGGAGGAACTGAAGCCTCCGAGAACTCACCAGTATGTGAGTGAGTGAACGACCTAAAGATGGATCCTACAGCAAAATTCCATTTTCTTCAAGGATTTTCCCTAGGCCATGTAACCTTCTTTCTTCCAAACCGCTACATTTCTTTTCAGTATTATTTTTGCTCTAATCATATATTGCCTCATTTCTTCATCTGTTATAAAATTTCTCATTTCTCTGACAGTTTTCATAGGAATAAGTGAGGATTTTCATTCATTTAGTAGCTGTTGGCCTTGTGTCCCCCTCTCTCTACCTCTCAGGTCTCACTGAAGAGCTGGGCAAAGTAGAATCTCACTTTGGGCAGTTTTAATTTAGAAGTACAGTAGGGGGTGCGCCAGCCCCATATACCGAGGGTGGTGGGTTTGAACCCAGCCCCAGCCAAACTGCAACAAAAAAATAGCCAGGCACTGTGGCGGGTGCCTATAGTCCCAGCTACTCGGGAGGCTGAGGCAAGAGAATCGCCTAAGCCCAAGACCTGGAGGTTGCTGTGAGCTGTGATGCCATGGTACTCTACCAAGGGTGACAAAATGAGACTCTATCTCTAAAACAAAAAATAGAAGTACAGTACGGTAGCATTTGAGATTAACAAGTATTGTACAAACTTGAGATAGTGTTTTAGATAAGTCTCACTTTGAGTACCAAATTGGAAATAACGTAATTATGACAAAATAGGAACCTGGATTTGCCTGGAATCCTGGCCCAGAGTCTGGGAGGCCCAGCAGTACAAGATCTCTAGTCTTGGTTTACTGTTAGCTTCCTGTTTATGTCCAACACTCATAACACCCCACCCCCTTGCAGAGTTTGAGCTGGCATGTGGCGTTTTGGTCCTTGTGACTTAACAGTGCAACTAAAGAGCTTCGTATTATGCTGGCCCAAGCTGGTGCCTAATAAACCGTAGCAGCCATCACCCCCAGTATTATTGTCATTGTTGACTCTTCACTGGCAAGCATGGGTTCTACTTCTCTATCTCTCTAGACCAGGTGTCCTCAAATTGCGGCCCGTGGGCCACAAGAAGCGGTGTGATTGTATTTGTCCCCGTTTTCTTTTTGTACTTCAAAATAAGATATGTGCAGTGTGCATAGGAATTTGTTCAGTTTTTTTTTTTTGTTTAAACTATAGTCTGGCCCTCCAACCGTCTGAGGGAAAGTGAATTGGCCCCCTGTTTAAAAAGTTTGAGGACGCCTGCCCTAGACCCTACAGCACAGAAGAGTAATGGTTAAGAGGCTTGGGTTAAAATCCTAATGGGTAGTTTTGGATGTGTGGCCTTGGGCACGTGGGAGGTTACCTACTTTCTTGGAGCCATTTTTTATCTATCAATGTTGATGGTCCCATAGATTGTTGGGCTAAATGACCTAAGGCTGTAAAATGCCTAACCCAGGGCTTGCCACCAAGTAAGAAAATCATAAACGGTTGCTGCTCCTTCTGCTTCCTGTAATTATTACTATTTAGTCTTGTGCTTTAAACTTAGTAAACTTTTTTTTGTTGTTGAGATAGGGTCTCACTCTTGTCACCCAGGCTGGAGTGCAGTGGTGTGATCATAGCTCACAGCAACCTCAAACTCTTGGGCTCAGGGGATCCTCTTGCCTCAGCCTCCCAAGTGGCTGGGACTACAGGCACCCTACACAATGCCTGGCTAGTTTTTTCTATTTTTTAGCAGGGTCTCTACTAAAGGGTCTCTTTCTCAGGCTGGTCTGAACTCCCGAGCTCAAGACACTCTCCTACCTCACCCTCCCAGAGTACAAGGACTGCAGGTGCGCAGCCTATAATTTTAAAAATATTTTGTAGGGACAGGGTCTCACTGTGAATTCTTTGCCTCAAGCCATCCTCCCACCTTGACCTCTCAAAGGATTGGAATTATAGGTGTGAGCCACCATGCCTGGCCTTCAGTAAGTGTTTGATGGCTCACCAAAGTCAACACACAGAGAAAGACACTTGTTTTTCATTCTTGATAAGGAACTTTTGGAGGTCACTAGGGCAAGCATCAATAGAACAAGTACGGCCAGGTGTGGTGGCTCATGCCTATAATTCTAGCACTCTGGGAGGCCAAGGCTGGTTGACTGCTTGAGCTCAGGAGTTCAATACCAGCCTGAGCAAGAGTGAGACTCCATCTCTACTAAAAATAGAAAAAGAGTGAGAGAGAACAGATGTCTCTCTTGTCCAGTGTTGATGAACGGATTGGCCAGGTGGGGAGCTGAGGGGTGTTCAATTTGCCCAGAGCCCTCTCCAGCACACACACTGGGCTGCTCCTCAGCGGTGTGACTTCTCCAGGGGTTGGTGTGTTGTCCTGTGGTACACACTGCTCTTCATCTCTTACGATTGCACTGCCAACATTCATTTGTGGTCAGTTAAGTACACTGCCAATTCTTGTTCATTCAGATTTTCTTTTACTCACTAATGTGTTTAAGTCTCACCAACTTAATATGAAGTGATTTATTAATGACTTTTTAAAGATGGAGTAGAAGAACCCTTGCATCTTCTGCAAAATGGCACTCTGTTATTACTTGGAACAATGCAGCCATGATCTGCCTTGGGTGAGGCAGAAAGTGGGTAGATTTGGCGCAGGGTGATGCTGGGCATGCAGAGGGGTCAGGAGACGCTAGGACAGAACATGTGAATGGAGTAACAGCCCCAACAACACATAAACACTCAAGGAGGGCAGTCTTGGGAAATTACTGCTCTCACACATTCTTCTGTACCTTACCCTTCCAGCACCTTCCTAGTAGCTATCCAAGGGTTGAGATTTTTAAAAAGAAAAAACCAACAAAAAAATTTTTTTTGAAGTTTCCACCAGCTTTAAAGGGTAAAGGACACACATTCACGCATGAATTTGGGAGCATGGGAGAAAAGACAGGACTTGACGCAACAGTGCAGGTCGGCTTAGTGATCCAAACATTTCTGGCAACCCCACCCACCCTCTGAGAGGTGGCAGCAGGTGGAAGGTCCCCTCAGGGCAAGAGGTCAAGTATGTTGTAAACGACTGGTTCTTAATGGACCAGGGGAGGGAGCCCCAGAACAACTGTATTTGATTTAAAAATGGGCTCCCTCTCTCCAGGATGATATATTTTCAGCTTCCCGGAGACTGACTAGACTGGGAAATGTGGTGGGGGAGCCCCCGTGCGTCCTCTGCCCAAAATGCCACTTGTGGAGGTGTTGGCCAGCTTGACAGTCTCTGGCTTCAGTCCCGCTTTTCTTTTCTCTGGCCCTTGTTTTGCGTGTATAAATATTTAACTATTAACGTTTAAGTTTCTTACCAGCTGGCTGGAATTCACAATAGATTATATACATTTTTTGTGTGTGAAAAATAAGTATCTTACAAGCAATGCTGAGATGCCAACATTGGAAAATACAGTTTGCAGGCAGCCTTAGGCACGCTGGATCACTCTTCGTCCTCCCCCTCTGGCGCGGTCTCACTTTCCTCACCACCTTCAGCAGCCGAATCCACAGGTGTTGCTGTTGATAGGGGCTCCCTGGAATAGGAAGACAATGGCAAGGCTTTTACTCTTAAAAGGAGCAATTAACTGGGTGATAGCTTTCATGTGAAAGGGGAAAGGGGGGAGGGACGGGGAAGGAGTGGGATTAATGGGATTACAGCTGTGGTGCATCTTACAAGGGTATATGTGAATCCTAGTAAATGTGGAATGTAAAGGTCTTCGCAAAATAACTAAGAAAATGCTACAAAAGCTATGTTAACTAATGTGATGAAAATGTGTCAAACGATCTATGAACCAAGTGTATGGTGCCCCACGATCATACTAATGTACACAGCTATGGTTTAATAAAAATAAATTAAAAAAAGGAGCAATTAAACTTCTCATTATCCCCTCATTTTAGATAAGATTTTTTTGTTGACATGGAGTCTGGCCTGGCTAGATGTTGTGAGCAGCTCATACTAACCTCAAACTAAGGGGTCCAAATGATTCTTCTGCCTCAGCCTCCCAAGTAGCTTGGACTACAGGCACCTGCCACAACACTCGGTTAATTTTTCTATTTTTAGTAGAGCTCCGGATGGCTTTGAATGTCGCGGACCGCCAGTCGATGGGCCTCAGTCCGAGGGTGCTCAGGGTGAACGACACAGGTTGGTTGAAAGGTCGACGCAGGATGAAATGACAAACTGCCACACACCACGAGTGATGATGAGAACAGTTGTACTTTACTGATTTTTAAGTCTGGTATTTATACATTTTTTTCCCAGGGTTTAAACAATGTAATCATTATTTTGTTTATGTTTGTAAATTATCTTTGTGTCTCCATATGTGGTTTATCATGTACTATATATTTTCAAGGTTTTGCTCTCCGGAGGGAGGTGCCGGAGGGACGTAGTTTATTTTTTCAAGGTTTTTGCTCTAGGGAGGTGGTTTTATCAGTAACACCTGGTTGCTTCCCCTTATCTAGGAATGTCAAGGTTTGTGACTTCTCTTAGTTCTGTAATTGGTCTCAGTTTCTTATGATCTCTTTTAAAAACAGCTGAACATACTCTTTTATGTATAATGCTTGACTACTTCTATATATTTTTACTCTAATTAGTAACTATATTTTGATTCATAGTTAATTGCTTGTTAAACATTAAACTACTCTATTGATTTGTGTTACATATGAAAATTAGTGAAGTAAGATGTTTTTCTAAGTAAAGTTTTACTGCAGGAGGTGATAGTGTATGTCATGTTGGAACATCTTGTTTGCCGTGCCTGCATTGTCTCAACTCACTGACATTTATGGTAGGGACGTGCTGTTGTGCAGGCTCTCTTGGAGCCACTGAGTTCAGCACAGCCATTCTTGCTGTGTTTAATTGTGGATCAGTAAGTCATTATGTTTATTCTTAGTTTCTCAAACCAATCAGGCATTCAACTGAACAGACAGGTTTCAGAGCAAAGGTTTTTTAGGCTTTTATGCCGCACCTCGTGAGTCATTACGTTCAAACAAAGGCATGCTAGGCAACTTATGCGCTGCTGTCGCAAACCAGGGGTGCTGGGGGTTTCGCTCCGGGGAGCACATACCACCTACTCACGCATTTTATAATGCGGACAGCGCCACTTCACCCCGGCTAGATGCCGGGGGTGCGGCATTTGAACTCTGAGCTCAAGCAATCGTCCTGCCTCAACTTCCCAGAGGGCTAGGATTACAGGCGTGAGCCACCATGCCCAGCCACTGTAGATGAGATTTTAAATTGTTCCCAGTCATTTACCCTGCATCCTTCTTGTAAATCTCTTCCTCATCAGAAGACTCCTTGTCGTGAAGCTTCTGGGCCATGTTTTTCTTGCGTGTGGCATTGAGAGGTCTGTACATATCCCTCAGCCAAAGTGGACTCCTTAACCAGAAAAAGCCCTCCTAGAAAAGAGAAAGGCAGGTATTAATTCTGCATTTCTCCTGTTTTCTCTGGCCACAGCACTGAATCTTCCTCAAATTTACCTGGCTTTCACTCTGCGATGAGCATCTCCTATGCAGAAAGTCAAAAAAGCCCCTTGGGAAAAAACACACACACGAGACAATTAGTGATTCCTGCCATTTCCCAGGTCTCCCACGATGTACACCTCTCGTTTTATTGGGACTAAATCTGTGGTTCGGTCCATAATCACAGTGGGCAACATCATTATGGACCTGGAATCCTGAAAATCATTTCATGGAGAGACTTCCAGAAGCTCTCCACGTCTGTTTAAGAGGGCCCCGTAATGTCACTGGGGGGACCTTTGCGCAAGGCTTGGTGGGAGGTACAGGGAGGATTTTCAGCCCCACTTACCCCATTGGCCAAGTTCCCTTGTACAGTGAACAAAGTGTACAAACACACAGGCCAGAAGTACTTCACTCTCCAGAAGCATTTTACATCAGTCCCTTTCAAACCTAGTACCACAGATAGCGTTTGCTGGTGGGTGAAGGATAAAGTGCTTCTATTCTCCTAGAAGCTTCATCCTATCAGGCGAGTCCCGTCAAGCAAATGCCTGGGTCCAGCTACAAAAATTATTTTCATACTGCAGGCTATTTCATACTGCAGTAGTTGTAAAATCAGTTTAAAGGACAAAATATCCTTTTTGAATATGAGCAGAATAGACAAAAAATCAGACTGTGTCCACATCTACTCATGTCTACACAGCATGTGCGTATTGAATTGTGATATAAAATGTGACTCACAGCCCAAGTAGAGAATAATCAATGGAGAAGTCCCCAGCTGGAAAGGGACCACCCTCTTTCTGACACTAGCACTGGGACCATGGAGCAACGTAATTTCCTTTTCTCTGTCTCCGTTTTCTTATTATAAAAGGAAGAGGCAAAGTATTATTTAAGGTCTCTTCTAGTAAAAATTCTCTGACGTTTGGATAAATAGAGAATGGAGACCAAAGCAAGTGGAATGAGAAGGTAGGTTTTCCTGCCACTCTGGAGGAAGGAGTCATATATTCCTGAAGGAGCCTTGAAGGAGACTAGCTCCCTTGCCCCTTCCCCAGAGCCTCCAAAAAGGCCTCTGGCCTGGCCGGATGCCCACCACCGAAAGGAACAGGCACACTCCAACCCCCGCCCCTGCCTTCCCTTGAAGGACTGGTGGCAGCAGATTCGTCCTTGCCACTCCTGTCCAACTCAGCTTTGTCTGGGGAGCTAATTTTGCTGGATCCAGGCAAAGCACTAAGGCAGGTAAGTATTCTTCCTGCCTCTGGCAGTTTCCTCACTATAAAATGAAAGGATTCAAAGAGATGAGTTCTAAGTTCTCTAGTTCTAAAATTCTAATTTAAATCGTCAGACCAGTATTTACCTCCTCGGGACTGAGCCTGATTCTACATCTGTCCTTGCTGCTCTATGAGAATAAATCTGTTTTGGAAGAAAACAATCATGATTATCCATCATAATGACCAGTATCTCCAAATCTTTATTCATTCCTTTCAAGTCTTACCTACCCAGTGAGATAACTTCTATTTATCTATTTTTCCTTTCCTTTTTTTTTTTTTTTTTTTGAGACAAAACAAAAGGTGTCACCTGGGTAGAGTACTGTGGTGTCACAGCTCACAGCATCCTCAAACTCTTCGGCTTAAGTTTTGTGGGAACCTCAAACTCTTGCCTCAGCCTCCCAAGTAGGTGGGACTACAGGTGCCCACCACAATGCCTGGCTATTTTTTTATTATAGTTGTCATTGTTGCTTGGCGAGCCTGGGCTGGATTCGAACCCCCTCCCAGCCACCCCCACCCCCACCGCCCAGCTCTCCTGTATGTGGCTGGTGCCCTAGCCGCTTGAGCTACAGGTGCCGAGCCAGCTATCTATAATTTTTTATTAGAGATAGGGTTTCACTCTGTCACCTGGGGTAGAGTACAGTGGTATGATCATAGCTCACTGTAGCCTCAAATTCTTGGGCTCAAGTAAGCCTCCTGCCTCAGCTACTAGTTCCTAGTAGCTGGAACTACAGGTATGCACCACCATGTCTGGCTAAAAGATATATTTTCTGAAGACATAAATTATTTTTCTGAGACAGTCTCACTCCGTTGCCCTGGCTAGAGTACAGTGGCATCATTATACCTCATTGCAACATCAAATTCCTGGGCTCAACCGATCCTCTTGTCTTAGCCTCTAGAGCAGTGTTTTTCAACCATTTCACAGCACACTCGAACCTACAGTTAAACTTTGGCAGCACACTTAAATTATGTTGATCAAATAAAAGAGTAAAAAGAGAATATACTTACTGTGCTTTGAGCTTCTTTTGAACATAATAATGACCTTTAAAAAGTTTTTCACGGCATACCTAAGATCCTGCCATGACACACGTGTTGAAAATCATTGCTCTAGAATACCTGGAACTTGAGGTGCACACCATGACACCTGGCTAATTTTTCTTTTAGTAGAGACCAGATCTCGCTTTCACTGAGGCTGGTCTCCAACTCCTGAGCTCAAGCCATTATAATCCTCCCTTATAATCCTTATAAGCATGAGCCATCGCACCTGGTCTGAAGACAGAAATTCTATCCTGTTTAATGGTTCTTTGGCTCTTTCCTTGGTATCTGCAGGCAACTCGTTCCAGGATCCACTCCCCTCAGCCTAACATACCCAAATCCAAGGATGCCAAAGTCCCTGTATTAACAGGTTGATTATCCCGAATCTGAAAACCTGAAATCCAAAATGCTCCAAGATCTGAAACTTTCTGAGCACCACCATGACACTCAAAGGAAATGCTCTCTGGAGCATTTTGGATTTTAGATGTTCAGATTAGGGATGCTCAGCGGGTTAAGTATACTACAAATATTCCAAAATTTGAAAAAAAATCTGATATCTGAAACACTTGTGATCCTGAGCATCCAGATAAGGGCCACTTAATCCGTATATCAGCCAGGTTCTGCTCCCATCTGATAGACCAGGAGCCACTTGGTCCACACAGCTCTCCTCTGCTTCATTCTGTCCTGACCTTGGGGTTCTTTCTTGGATAGCATCTTTAAGAAAATGGTTTGCCACATTTTTAAGTTCTCAGGGGAGGGAAAATGCTTCACCATATCCTCCAAGAAATGGTAACAAACTTCACAGAGAGACTAGGCCCAGGCAGGCTGGAGTATTCAGAGAAGGCATCAGAAAGAAAGACGAACTTGAATTTGAACAGAGTCACAGGATGGGCAGAGTTTAGTAAGAGAATTTTGGATGGGTAAAGGCACAGATGAAAACAGGGATAGGCATGATGTGACTGGGGTATGGTGTGGGCTGCTTTGGCTAGAACAGAGGGTTGCCACAATAGAAAAAGTAAATCAAATAAGGTAAATTAGGTTGGATGGTGGGGTAAAATCATGATTGTCAGCTTATTAAACCATTCTTTTAATATGCTAGCACCTACATGTTGGGTAAAGTAATAGGCCATTATGAAATGGCCTATTGAACAAAAGGTAAACACAGGCAAGCTCCAGGAACAGGCCACTGTAAATACGACACACTTTGGAATAGCCAGGTGCAAGGTTTAGCTGAGGTGCTTTAACTGAACCTGTGTAGACAATGCCTTGCACACTGGAGAAGGAGGATGCTACCTGAATCTAATGAATCTATAAGATGACACCTCTATCTCTTGCTGTATCCTTTCTCCCCAGGGTGATGACAGCTCCGTGAGGGTGGAGATAATACATCTCTTGTCATTTCAGCAACAAGGAAAGAAATCAGTGGTAGAATGAGAGTGATTGGTGAGTACATAAAATTATTGACAGTTTTGGGTTGGAAAAACTTTCCTATCACTTCAACTTTGGCTTTCTTAAACTTAATTTCTCCAAATAATCTAGTGGTTTGTTATCTTGGTTTCAGTTCTATAGCGATCTCCTGGGAGAGGGGTTACTTTAACAAAATCCTTGGTATATATTACAGTAAGGAACAATGCATACCTTAGTCGTAGTGACTGAAGAGGAATGTCAAGTAATAGTAGGTGGGATAGTGGCTTTGATTTTCAGTTCATGAGTACTGAATCTATTATCAAGGATGTTATTCTGGAAACCTGAATGATGGTCCTTACCTCAATGAGACAGAAAATTATAATCAAAATCATCACTATTTCAGTCACAGATATCACCAAGATGAGTTTGTTGTTATAGCCATATCCTGGAACTCCTTTAGTGAGCTAAAAAAGGGAAAGAATAATTAAAAAACCACCAAAGAGATGGAAAGAATGAGATGTAACTATTCAAAACTCCACCCTCCCAAGTAAGTAGCTTATAGGTTCTTAAAGAACAAAGCAAATCTAATGTGTTACATAATCTTACTATTGAGCATTTTGTTCTACATCTTCTTTATCATGAGTGTTCTGTCTGCTTCATTCTCTAAATGAGCAAAGTGGGAGATCACTGTCATGGCCAAAATTACATGGCCAAGATAAAATATGGACTTGTCTACCTGGGCCTTGCTGCATGGATGCTTTCATGGTATATCCTAAACCAAGGGTGTCCAACCTTTTTTTCCTCTGCCACACATGGGAAGAATAAGAGTTGTCTTAGGCCACAGAGTAAATACACAAATACTAATGAAAGCTGATTAGCAAAAAAAAAAAAAAAAAAAGGAGGGGGTGTCTGTGCATACTTTTCATGCTATCTGACACCGCATATAAGTGAAAAAAAAGTCCTCACAAAATCATCATGCGGCCCACAGGCTGTAGGCTGGACACCCCTGAACTGATGGAGAAGTCCAGGTCTCATATTCCCGTAGTCATCCTTACCTCACTTGACTCCTGCTCTTTCTGTTCAGCCTGGGCTTCTGTGCTCTCGTTGATGTAGTTCTCACTCTTCCACTGATCCGTATCCCATTCTGCCTTGCATACTTTTACTTCTTGCTGCTCACTGAGAAGCTTCATCAGGAGACCTGTTCTAGAGATGAGCTTGGCACAGGCCAGTTGCACATGGGTCTCAGAGCAGTCCATTTTCAAAGTCCGGATAACGTGAGAAATGAGCCTTCTCACGTCGTTGTTGGGGATGAGGGATCGGAGCTGCTGGTTTAGCTGCATTTCAAATTGATCACCTGGGGACGCGAGCAATGGGTAAGTGAAGCTTTTTTCCATGTTGGGTAAGTCAGTGCCCGTGTTGTGGTATTCGCACAGAGTTTCATTGATTTGTTTAACAGTCGGTATTAAGAACGCAGTCCCAGTGGAATCTATAGCGGAAGGATTCTTATCATTTGTACTTTCAGAGATAGTTTCTTCAGGTATAGCAGTGTTTTCCATAAAACTGTTTTCTTCAATACCATTTCCTAGAGGGGATACAGTAGTGATTTCTGTAAGATTCTGAAGGAGCAAGTGATTCTGGAAAAGGATTCTCCTGAGGACTCAGCTCTTCTGAAGGTGGAAAAACCCCATGTGACGGTGAATTTATAAGGCTCCTAACTGCACAGAATGGAGGCTGCTTTACAGGCATCTGTCCATGGAACACTGTTTCTTTTCTAAACTTTTGACTTAGTTTGGCCGCAGGTGTTCTGTGGGCCACATGGGAATGAGGTTTATGAAAGCGGTATTTTCTTCTAGAATGTACAATTGGTTTACCAGCTTCCATACTTTTAACTCTAGCATTTGCATCTTCTAAAACAAAAATGGTGTTGCTCATGTCTTTTGATTGTTTTTTAACCTCAGATAGGGATTTTGAGGTGGCAGAAGTAGAAGGCATGCCAATATACTGTTTGAAGACAGAAGAGACCGCAGCCTTGTGCGTCTGCGTGAAGGAAGGCTCGGTGTGGAAGGAGCTTCCCACAAACTTCCGAGGCCTCTGCACCACGTCAAACTGTGTCATTTCACTCGGGATTGGTTTCCCAAGCGTTCTTTCTTCGGCCACTTTCTTCGCTGTCGGCCAGGTACCCTGTTTCCTCTTGATTCTTGCCTCCTGTAAGAGCTTTCTCCGTAGGCGCTTGGGCCCTTTGAGGAATAGCGTCACTTTCTTCAGCCCCCTGTCTCCACTCTCACTCTCTGTCAGGCTATCTTCCTGTGATTCAGCAGTTGCCACTTTTTTGGGAAAGATTTGGTGTTTAAGTTTGGGACCTAAAAGGCCAGACTGCATAAGCATGGCAGTTTTTTCTTTCTTTTTAACCTCATCGATTTTTTCTTGAATTTCTGCATCTAACAAATTTTCCACGAAATAAAGCTTCCTCAGTTTATTTTTGTAAGCTGAATTGCTGGGTCCAGGTTCAAGAGGCTGAGCCTTTGTATTGTTTTTCATATGACTTAGGGGCTTCTCTCCTTCCTGCACATTTGAGAAAAGCAGTTTAATGAATGGTAATAATGTTGATTCTACATCTTCTAGATTTCCCTCTGAGAAATAAGGCAATATGTAATTAAGTGCACTAATGACATCGCTTTCATCACTGAAGTCCATCTGGTCGCTCGTGAAGCCTGACAAGCTGACGCCATTTTTATTTGCGGATACCTCTGGCTCAATGGTCAGCTCGGTGCTCATGTGCTTCTTCCGAGCCTGTAATACCTTCATGAGCCCTCCCTCCGCATTTCCTACACTTGCTTCTTCAACTGTCAAGAAAGAAGAGACTGCTTTTGAAGATGGAAGGCTGATGGCATAGCTTTTTGCCAATCCACAGCCATATAACCCAGTCAAATAAATTAGGAGTCAGCAAACAGAAGAGTGCCACTTAGAGAGGAAAAAAAGAAACCCCAGTTTAAACCTATACAATGGAATAATAAAAGGAGAAAAATATCTTTGGGAAAAGTGGCTACCTTCTCAGAACATTCCATAATGTGACATACAGTTACAATACTTGGGGTTATTCCACTGGTCCCCAAAATCCACTCGCCCAGCACTCAGTAAATGCCCCAGATGGGAGACCCTTGCTCCCTGCTCCTGGCTGAACCAGCCCTTCTGCAGCCCAGACTGTCCTGCCTCAGATGCAGAGGGGGCATGCTTGTAGATGACTCTGATGAAAGACAGTTCCCTAAGGGGACCAAGAGAAGAGATGCTAATGTGGAGGCCCCAATCCTATTACGAAGACGTCCTTATCTGGACATGGCCTTGTCATCTCCCCACCCAGTTCCTCTTCTTGGCCCCTGCTCTCATGTATCCTAGCCCGGATAATAGGAGGTTCTGCACAGAAAAAACACGAGGTAGATTCTGGTTCTTTCCTCAATTTGGGCTGGGATCTGGGATGGAGGTTAAGAGGTTTTTATTTCCCAGATTATATGCTTATGTGGCGTGTTCAATAAATCTAAGGAATAACAGCAATTTTAGATAAACATTACTTGACTTCCTAAAATGCAGAAAGGAAAAAGCAACTTTTTCAGATGCCCACTTTGCTTTCGTTTCATTTCTATAATTCCCAGCTTTACTTGTGGAACCATCGAAAGCTTCTAACTGCATGAAAAACAAGTGTACCATTGTGTAGCTGGGTTCCTGTCCAGAATGAAAAGTTTCTCTGGTAGTGGTTAAAGGTCAGAGAAGTAGTAAGCATCATGAGAAATGAGGAACATGGGCTATGGAGAACCCAAATTTGGGGACAGAAGGCCTGAGAATAGGCTACAGCACTAAATGCCTCTGATCTTGTTTTTCCTCATCTGTAAAACAAGATTAGAAATGTTTGTTCTGCCTACTTTCAGGGGAGAAGAGACTAATACAATATAATATAATATGTGAAAAATTGTTTTGGAAAGTATGCAACTTTAGTATCACGGGTAGAGATCTGTATTCAATTGTGTGGACATGAAAGCAGTCACATTTTGATGAAGTTAGTGCTAATAAACGTAATATGAGAAAAACACTTTAAAAAGCACCCGAGTGTTTGTTCTGTGGATATAAATGCTTTAGATTTAGAGCAAGTTCAGAGTTGGAGAGTCTAAGAATGGAAAAGCTCTCTGTTTCTTTAGAAGGGCCAGGTAGCAATTTCTGCTCATGCAACTGGAAACTCTCAGGCTCCAAATATCACTTCTACTCTTTGTAAAAATAAACGAACCAAAACCCGATCTATACCTGTCCTATAAGGCAAAGAGCTCTTGAGACCTAATGGATATAAAACCAGTTACAAACTTTGAGGAGCTGTATAGACAAGTTATTGGTGGGGGGCAAAACACCAAGCAGAGACACAGTACAGAGTATGTGGCCACTAATATTATACTCTCCCCCTTCCGTTCCTTCCTCTCTGTCCTTTATGGATGTGGAACAGTTACATTATTAAATTATGTAATAATAATTGAGAACCTGACTTTCAGCCAGGGAGTAGTTCAGAAATACAGGGAGTTTAACTCTGAACGAATAAACAAGAATAAAGCAATTTCATCATTAGCTTAAAAATTCTCAAATTAAAAACTTAAAAAACAAAATAAAAATTAAAAAAATTTATAATTAAGCAATTTAAACTCACAACAATCTTCTGTGCTGTTTCCTATCCATGCATCACAATGTAGCTTCACTGTCTTGCAGACAACCTCAATAGTATTTTTAAATTGGCAGAGGCAGCAGGCCATATGGCTAGGTAAGATCCTATAAATGGAAACACAGAGAATTAAATGAATGGTAAAGGGATGACTTCAGTTGGTAGAAGAGGGAGGTTGAAACTACCGCAGGGCTAGGCAAGAAGAGTTCTTGAGGCATATGGCCTGGTCAGTTGTTGGGTAGGAACCAGAAAGGCAAAAGGAAAGGAGACAGAGAGATGGGTGAACATGGCAGTGGATATGGTATGCCTAGAGTAAACGTGATAGAGATTAGAGGTGCCAGGTATGGTAGCTTTCACCTGTAATTCCAGCTACAGGGGAGGCTAAAGCAGGAGGATTGCTTGGTGCTAGGGTTTGAGACCAGCCTGGGCAACATAGCAAGACCCTGCCCCTACAAAAAATTTTTCTTAATTAGCTGGGCATTGTGGTGTGCACCCGTGGTTGCAGCCACTCAGGAGAGTAAGGTGGGAGGATTGCTTGAGGCCAGAACTTTGAGACCAGCCTAGGCAAGCTAGCAAGACCTCATCTCTAAAAATAATAAATTTTTAAAAAAGGAACTAGAATTGGGTGACACTGATTTGTAGTTTCATTCAGAAATTATCTTCTCCCATAGAAGACAGAAGAAGAAAATCTGTCTCACTTTGGGTTGAGAGGACGCAGGAGGCAGACTTCTAAGAAGAGTCTGGAGGCCCCAAACTTCTAGAATTCCTTTCTCAATTACTGGTGGGAGTGGTAAATATTAGAAATTACTCTGGGCATAAATGATAGCTTAGTTTAAACCACTTTAGAGGGTTGAACAATGAAGATTACATTGGCCAAATGTGGACAATTTCAGCCTTCAAAATAATAATGATGATAATCAGGTACAACATAATTACTATAAAGAAGAATCCATGAATTCACAGAAGAATCCATGAATTCACAAAAGGAAAAGAGGGCCAGCTCTTCTTTAATATTAATAGAATAATGCCAGCTATGTAGAAGGAATGATATAATTAGAAAAGTGTCATTTTGCAAACACGATAATAATGGATTTGGATAGTGATTATCACTGATGCACAGTTGGTTGGTTTGTTTGTTTTTTAAGACAGAGCCTCAAGCTGTCGCCCTGGGTAGAGTGCCATGGCGTCACAGATCACAGCAACCTCCAACTCCTGGGCTTAAGCGATTCTCTTGTCTCACTGATGCACAGTTGGGTAAAAACATGTTTTGAAAGAAGGATCTTCACTGATCTCAAAGCATCACCCCGGAGATTATTTATACTTATTATTGTTTCTTCTTGGACTTTTGTCTACGATCAAATGTATTTACACATATTAATTAACAATGGAAAAAATAACTTTATAATGGAGAGCTCTAGAAGATATCACTCTGTAATCAAGTGATCAAACTTAGCATTATGGGCCATCTGAAGTCATGAGGTAGGAAGAACACATCGTCTATTTATTAATAGTATTCTTCCTCAAAATGTTTTACCTGAATCTAATCAAGAGGAAATAGACAAATCCGGATTGTGGGAGTATTTACAAAACAACCCTGTTAGACTCTTCAATGCATGAAAGACCAAGAAAAAGTAGACAAATGTTTTAGACTAAAGGAAACAGAGACATAACGAGCAATGCCTGATCTCTGATTGGATCCTGGATCAAAACAAAGCAGATTTAAAGATTATTATTAGATTCTGGCCAAGATGTAATAACAGGGACATTGCACCCCTGGCCAGAAACAACCAAAATACCAGATAAAAGAAACAAAACAACAGTTTTAAAGACACTGGACATCAGGCAATGAAGGACGGTGATCTCCGTAAGATGTGAAATAAATGAAGTGAGCCCCGTGACTGCCCTAGCTTACTTCTTTGAGAGAGTTTCCAGGTCATGGTGCTAGGATAGGAAACTGGTGGACTCTTCGATTAAGGAAATGGAGCTGCGAGTCTGCGAAAACCAAGGTGGCTAGAAGTCTCAAAGCAGAGTACTAGAGAGAAAAGAGGCACACAGAACATGAACTCTGGAGACACACAGAGGGAGCTCTTGAGTGTTCAGAAAAGTACTGATTGGTGCACGTGTATGAGGAAACTACTTGAGGCTAGGAAAAGAACCACCCAAAAGTATCAGAAAATAATTAGATGGTGCTCAAGATTAGGAAGACTGCCTGTTAGCATAAGCTAGATAGGACACTCTCATGAACCATGGGGCAACACGTACCAAGATCCAATAGAAAATTACCAAACATGAAAAGAAGCAAGAAAATACGACCCATAGTAAAGAAACAAAGCAATCAATAAGAAACAACTCAGAACCTACATGGATAGAATGAGCAGGCAAGGACATTAAAATCGTTATTTCAAAA
Source organism: Nycticebus coucang (assembly GCF_027406575.1). Taxonomy (NCBI): domain Eukaryota; kingdom Metazoa; phylum Chordata; class Mammalia; order Primates; family Lorisidae; genus Nycticebus; species Nycticebus coucang. The sequence continues at coordinate 143,753,958 of NC_069783.1, read as the reverse complement.
ACTTAAAACTTCCCAAAATGAAACACAAGGAGAAACAAAATAAAACATGAACAGAGCATCAATGAGCTATGCAACAATATTCTGGGCCATAAAACAAATTTTAATAAATTCAAAAGAATTCAAGTCATTCAATATGTGTTCTCTGATCATAATGGAATTAAATTAGAAACCAACAGAAAGATCTGAAAAATCGCCACATATTTGGAAACTAAACAACACCTACTGTTTTCTTTCCTTTTTTTCCTTTTTCTTTTTTTTTTTTTTTTTAAATTTTTTTATTAAATCATAAGTGTATACAATGATATGATTATGGGGCATCATACACTCACTTCATAAACCATTTGACACATTTTTATCCCAGTGGTTAACATAGCCTTTCCGGCGTTATCTCAGTTACTGTGCCAAAACATTTATATTCTACATTTACCAAGTTTCGCAAATACCCCTGTAATATGCACCACAGGTGTGATCCCACCGATTCCCCTCCCTCTACCCACCCCCCCTTTCCCACTTCCCCCTATTGTTAAGTTGTAGCTGGGTTATAGCTTTCATGTGAGAGTCCCAAATTAGTTTCATAGTAGGGCTGTGTACATTGGATATTTTTTCTTCCATTCTTGGGATACTTTACTAAGAAGAATATGTTCCAGCTCCATCCATGTAAACATGAAAGAGGTAAAGTCTCCATCTTTCTTTAAGGCTGCATAGTATTCCATGGTATACATATACCACAATTTATTAATCCATTCGTGGATCGATGGGCACTTCGGCTTTTTCCATGACTTAGCAATTATGAATTGGGCTGCAATAAACATTCTGGTACAAATATCTTTGTTATGTTGTGATTTTTGGTCTTCTGGGTATATGCCCAGCAGAGGAATTACAGGATTGAATGGCAGATCTATTTTTAGATCTCTGAGTGTTCTCCATATATCCCTCCAAAAGGAATGTATTAATTTGCATTCCCACCAGCAGTGCAGAAGTGTTCCCTTTTCACCGCATCCACGCCAACATCTCTGGTCTTGAGATTTTGTGATATAGGCTAGTCTCATTGGAGTTAGATGATATCTCAAAGTAGTTTTGATTTGCATTTCTCTGATGATTAAAGATGATGAGCATTTTTTCATATGTCTGAAGGCCGTGCGCCTGTCTTCTTCAGAGAAGTTTCTCTTCAAATCCCTTGCCCAGCCTGCGATGGGATCCCTTGTTTTTTTCTTGCTGATGCGTTTGAGTTCTCTGTGGATTCTGGTTATTAAACCTTTGTCAGAGTTATACCCTGCAAATATCTTCTCCCATTCTGAGGGCTGTCTGCTTGCTCTGCTTACTGTGTTCTTAGCTGTGCAGAAGCTTTTTAGTTTGATCAAGTCCCAGTAGTGTATTTTTGAAGCTGCTTCAATTGCCCGGGGGGTTCTCCTCATGAAATACTCACCCAGACCAATTTCTTCAAGGGTTTTCCCTGCATTCTCCTCTAGTATTTTTATAGTTTCATGTCTTAAGTTTAAATCTTTAATCCAATGAGAGTCTATCTTAGTTAATGGTGAAAGGTGTGGGTCTAATTTCAGTCTTCTGCAGGTTGCCAGCCAGTTCACCCAGCACCATTTGTTAAATAGGGAATCTTTTCCCCACTGAATGTTTTTAATTGGCTTGTCAAAAATCAAATAGCGGTAAGTAGCTGGATTCATCTCTTGGTTCTCTATTCTATTCCAGATATCTACTTCTCTGTTTTTGTGCCAATACCATGCTGTTTTGATCACTATCGATTTGTAGTAAAGTCTGAGGTCTGGTAGTGTGATTCCTCCTGTTTTGTTTTTATTTCTGAGTAAGGTCTTGGCTATTCGAGGTTTTTTCTGATTCCATATAAAACGAAGTAATGTTTTTTCAAGATCTTTAAAATATGACAGTGGAGCTTTAATAGGGAGTGCGTTGAAAGTATATATTGCTTTGGGTAGTATGGACATTTTGATAATGTTGATTCTTCCTAGCCATGAGCATGGTATGTTTTTCCATTTGTTAACATTTTCAGCTATTTCTTTTCTTAGAGTTTCATAGTTCTCTTTATAGAGATCTTTCACGTCTTTTGTTAGGTAAATTCCCAAATATTTCATCTTCTTTGGCACTACTGTGAATGGGATAGAGTCCTTAACTGCTTTTTCAATTTGACTGTTGTTGGTGTATATAAAGGCTACCGATTTATGAATGTTGATTTTGTAACCTGAGACGCTGCTGTATTCCTTGATCACTTCTAGGAGTTTTGTAGTAGAGTCCCTAGTGTTTTCCAGATACACAATCATATCATCTGCGAAGAGCGAGAGTTTGATCTCTTCTGACCCTATATGGATACCCTTGATCGCCTTTTCTTCCCTAATTGCGGTGGCTAAAACTTCCATTACAATGTTGAAAAGCAATGGAGACAATGGGCAGCCTTGTCTGGTTCCTGATCTGAGTGGAAATGATTCCAATTTAACTCCATTCAATATGATATTGGCTGTGGGGTTGCTGTAGATAGCCTCTATCAGTTTAAGAAAAGTCCCTTCTAGACCAATTTTCTTGAGTGTTCTGATCATGAAGGGATGCTGGATATTATCAAAAGCTTTTTCTGCATCAATTGAGAGAATCATATGGTCTTTGTTTTTTAATTTGTTTATGTGCTGAATTACATTTATAGATTTACGTATATTGAACCAGCCTTGAGACCCTGGGATAAAACCAACTTGGTCATGATGTATAATTTGTTTGATGTGTTGCTGGATTCTGTTTGTTAGGATCTTGTTGAATATTTTTGCATCTATATTCATTAGTGATATTGGTCTATAATTTTCTTTTCTTGTTGGGTCTTTTCCTGGTTTGGGGATCAGGGTGATATTTGCTTCATAGAACGTGTTGGGTAGTCTTCCTTCTTTTTCTACATTTTGGAACAGGTTGAGTAATATAGGTACTAATTCCTCTTTAAAGGTTTGGTAGAATTCTGACGTGAAACCATCTGGTCCCGGGCTTTTCTTTTTAGGGAGGTTTTGTATAGTTGATGCTATTTCTGAACTTGATATGGGTCTGTTCAACATTTCCACTTCATTCTGGTTAAGTCTTGGAAGGTGGCGTGCTTCCAAGTATCGGTCTATTTCCTTCAGATTTTCATATTTCTGAGAATAAAGTTTCTTGTAATATTCATTAAGGATTTTTTGGATTTCTGATGAGTCTGTGGTTATTTTGTCTTTGTTGTTTCTGATTGATGATATTAGAGATTTTACTCTTTTTTTCCTGATTAGGTTGGCCAGAGGTTTATCTATTTTATTGACCTTTTCAAAAAACCAGCTTTTTGATTTATTGATCTGTTGTATTATTCTTTTGTTTTCAATTTCATTTAATTCTGCTCTAATTTTGGTTATTTCTTTTCTTCTACTGGGTTTGGGGTTGGAATGTTCTTCCTTTTCCAGTTGCGTGAGATGTCCCATTAAGTTGTTAACTTCCTCTCTTTCCGTTCTCTTGAGGAAGGCTTGCAGTGCTATAAATTTCCCTCTTAGAACTGCCTTTGCAGTGTCCCAGAGGTTCTGATAGCTTGTGTCTTCATTGTCATTTTGTTCCAAAAAATTGGTGATTTCTTTCTTAATCTCATCTCTGACCCAGCTATCATTCAGCATAAGGTTATTTAACTTCCATGTTTTTGTATGGGTATGCAGATTCCTGTTGTTACTCAATTCAAGTTTTATTCCATGATGGTCCGAGAAGATGCACGGAATAATTTCTATTCCTTTAAATTTACTGAGGTTAGACTTGTGACCTAAAATGTGATCAATTTTGGAGTAAGTTCCGTGGGCTGATGAGAAGTATGTGTATTCAGTTTTGTTGGGATGAAATGTTCTGTAGATGTCTGCTAAATCTAAATATTGGATGGTTAGGTTTAAATCTAAGATTTCTTTGCTCAGCTTCTTTCTGGAGGATCGATCCAACACTGCCAAGGGAGTGTTGAAATCTCCAACGATTATGGAGCTGGAGGAAATCAAGTTACTCATGTCTGTTAGAGTTTCTCTTATAAATTGAGGTGCATTCTGGTTGCGTGCATAGATATTAATAATTGAGATCTCGTCATATTGAGTATTACCCTTAACAAATATGAAGTGACCATTCTTGTCCTTCCTTACTTTTGATGGTTTAAAGCCTACTGTATCTGCAAATAAAATTGCAACACCTGCTTTTTTCTGATTACCATTTGCCTGAAATATGGATGACCATCCTTTCACCCTGAGTCTGTATTTGTCTTTTAAGTTGAGATGTGACTCTTGTATGCAACAAATATCTGGCTTAAGTTTTTGTATCCAGTCAGCTAACCTATGCCTCTTTAGAGGACAGTTTAAGCCATTCACATTGATGGAGAGTAAGGATAAGTCTGGTGGAATTTTGGGTATCGAGTTTTTCAAAGGTCCAGTGGACATTTTTAATCCTTTCGCCAGTGTGGAAGTTGGAGTTTGATCCGAAGTTTCTGAGTGAGTTTACTTTTGTGGTATAGGATTGGGTTGGTCATTGTGGAGGATAGGTCTGAGAACATCCTGAAGAGCTGGTTTACTTATGGCAAATTTTTTCAACATATGAATGTCATTGAAGTATTTAATTTCTCCATCATAGATGAAACTCAGTTCAGCTGGATACAAGATCCTGGGTTGAAAGTTTTTTTGCTTTAGGAGATTAAAAGTTGATGACCAGCCTCTTCTTGCTTGAAAAGTTTCAGCAGAGAGATCTGCAGTTATTCTAATATTCTTACCTTTGTACGTTATAGTTTTCTTTCGCTGGGCTGCTTTGAGAATCTTCTCTTTCATGTTAACTTTAATGAAGCTAATTATGATATGTCTGGGAGATGGCTTTTTGGGGTTGAATCGTGCTGGGGTTCTGAAGCTGTCTGCTCTCTGAATTTCAGATTCTCTAGGCATGTCTGGAAAATTTTCTTTCATAATTTCATGTAGAAGGGCCTCTGTGTCCTTGGCTGCCACGTCATCAGTCTCCGAAATTCCTATAACCCTTATGTTATTTTTTTTCGAATTATCTGAGAGCTCTCTGAGTGAGTGATCCGTTTTTGCTCTCCATTTCTCTTCCTCTTTGAGAGATTGGGAGCGTTCGAAGACTTTATCTTCAATGTCAGAAATCCTTTCTTCTGCTTGCTCCATTCTGTTACTGAGGGATTCTACTGTATTTTTCATATCTTTGAGGGCTGTAAGTTCTTGTTTCAGTGTGTCTAAGTCTTTGGTGGTTTTGTCTTTAAATTCGTTAAATTCTTGAGACAGTTTTTGAATTTCTCCTCGAATTCCTAATTCCATTTTATTAATCTTGTCTGCAAACCAAATTCTGAATTCGACTTCTGACATCTCAGCCAGTTGTTTATGAATGGGATCTTCAATCACATCTGCCGTATCTTTTCTTGGGGGGGTTGATCTATTCTGGTTATTCATGTTACCAGAGTTTTTCCGCTGATTCCGCCCCATGGTTTACTCCCTTTGGTTTTTCCCCTGGGGTTTTATCGAGGGCCCGTACAGTGTTGTGGCCTGAGAAACTGGGGCCCTGTCTGGTGTGGTGGAGCAAAGTGGTTCTGTCTTGTTTTCAGCTGGTTTCTGTTCGATCCTATTGCAACTTCTACTCTGGCTTGAAGTCTCAGCTGTGTGGAAAAATCAGCAATTAAGTCACCCCGCCTGCCCACCTCTGGCCCCAGTTGGAAAAGGAGAATCAAACCTTCCTACAATCGCACACCCAGGGCACCACCTGAAAAGTCCTCAGTCTATTAGCCCAGTTCAAAAGGTCCGAATCAACTGTCTCAATCGGCACTTGTCTCAGGTGGAAGGGTTCAAGAGGTCTCTGGGAACTGGATCACAGGGGCCTGGTGACTCCTCTGAGACAGCTCACCCCAGTGCAGCGTGGAGTCAGGAGGAGCCACCCCGCAAACAGAGCCGTCTGGGAAGGTTGACGTCTCCTTCCCCACTTTGCCCCTCCATCGGACCCAGTCACTGGTATCTCTGCAGATGGCTAACCCAGTTGCCTGCAGTGAACGGACACTCCAGGGGTTTGCACCTGCCTGAATCGCGAGGAAGTCTGCCAGGCCCCCGCAGACTGCCGCTATCTAGCAGGAGGAGATGGGGCCTGACATCTTTGAGTGTTTGATGCAGGTGATGGGAAGGAGGTGTTCACTCAGGCTTAGCCCCGTCCCTGATGGATGCTGCTAACAGAACAGAACAGAACAGACAACTTTGTGAGGTTCTGTCTCTGTTCCTGTCGTCGCCTACAGGAGACGGGCTGTTTTGAGTTCAAACGTCTTTGCTGCTGGAGAATTGCGTCTGAACACCTCTCTGGGTCGGCCCCGCCCTGGAGGCTTCCGGGTTTGTGAGCCGTGTCACCGGTGGCCTCCTCTGGTTGCCCAGGGAGACGGGGGTGTGGCCTCAGAATATCCAGAAGTGAGCGTTCTGCCGTTAAAGAAAAAACGGCTGTTGATCTACCTCCAGGGAACTGCTGCTCTGGTGTGGGCACTCAGGCGACCCTTTTCTCCTCTGTCCCGCGCCCCAGAGTCAGCACTGAGCGGCCGCAGTTTGTGCTGGGTCCACACCCCTTAAGAGATCCCCCAAGAATCAGAACTCTTGGGGGATGGGCCCCCAGACCCGGATTGGGAGTGGGGCGGGGGGAAGCTAGAGTTTCATTCAGTTTCACGCAATACTACGGTCAGGGGAGGGCTCCTGCACTGCACCGCAGGGAAGTGCCGCCAAGGCTTGATTTCCCCTCAGCAGAGTGCCCTCTCCTCGCTCACGTATCCCAGAGTCAGCGCTGACCTGACGCAGCTCAGGCACTGTGCACTCCCCTCGAGAAATCACCCAAGGAGCCGAACTCCGGAGGGATAGGCCCTCAGACCCCGAGTGAGAGTAGGGGTTCTCAGCTCTCAGCGGGGAGGCCAGAGTCTGATTCAGTCTTGGGCCCTGTATGCCCGGGGAGGGTTGCTGTACTGCACCGCAGGGAAGTGCTGCCAAAGCTTGATTTTCCCTCAGCAGAGTGCCCTCTCCTCGCTCACGTATCCCAGAGTCAGCGCTGACCTGACGCAGCTCAGGCACTGTGCACTCCCCTCGAGAAATCACCCAAGGAGCCGAACTCCGGAGGGATAGGCCCTCAGACCCCGAGTGAGAGTAGGGGCTCTCAGCTCTCAGCGGGGAGGCCAGAGTCTTATTCAGTCTTGTGCCCGGGGAGGGCTCCTGCACTGCACTGCAGGGAAGTGCCGCCAAGGCTTGATTTCCCCTCAGCGGAGTGCCCTCTCCTCGCTCACGTGTCCCAGAGTCAGCGCTGACCTGACGCAGCTCAGGCACTGTGCACTCCCCTCGAGAAATCACCCAAGGAGCCGAACTCCTGGGGGATAGGCCCTCAGACCCCGAGTGAGAGTAGGGGTTCTCAGCTCTCAGCGGGGAGGCCAGAGTCTGATTCAGTCTTGGGTCCCCTATGCCCGGGAAGGGTTGGTGCACTGCACCGCAGGGAAGTGCCGCGAGGCGTGACTCCCCCTCAGCCCGGTGCCCTCTCCTCACTCGGCGCGCCTCAGAGTCAATGCTGACCAGTCGCAACTCGGGGACTGTCCACTCCCCTTGAGAAATCACCCAAGGATCCGAAGTCCTGGGGGACAGGCCTCCAGACCTCAGTGGGCGGGAGGGGAGCGCCGGGGATTCAGGGTTGCCGGCAAAGGATTCCCAAAGTTTTATTCAGCCCTATGTCCGGCAGGAGAACGCCACGGCACCCCAGTAGGGGAGGTAGGTCCAGTTTTTAGAAGGTCTCTCCCGTGGAGTGTAGTGGGAGGGGCTTTAATTTCTGCCCGCTTGTTCAATTGTGGGGCTACAGAGCCGGTCTTATGGGGGAGGGGGACTCCCGTCCGCTTGGTGGTGGATTTTGTACCTTTTGTTTGCGTCCTTGTGATCACAACTTGCCTCAGCGGTGTTGATGTGCGTTCTTCAGCCTTCTCTCTTGGTGAGGCTCAAGTCCACCAGGATACTTACTAAATTCCTGTCCCTTAACTCTCCTTCTGGACGGGAGCCTTTGTTGAAAGCTGGCTTCAGTCCGCCATCTTGTCTCCCCTCATCCATACCTTCTTGCTATAAATAAAAGTTACTGTTTCCCTGTAACTTAGAAAATTACATAATCTGATATCCTAATGTTAGTTTAATTCATAACTTCCCAAACAAATTAAGTTTATCTTACAGAACTAAATGGAAAACTATTTAAAAATTGATCTGGGGTCAGGCACACTGGCTCACACCTATAATCCTAGCACTTTGGGAGGCTGAGGTGGGTGGACTGTTTGAGCTTGTGAGTTTGAGAAATGACTGAGCAAGAGCAAGAACCCTCTCTACTAAAAATAGAAAAACTAACTAGCTAGCCATGGTGGTAGAAGCCTATAGTCCAAGCTGCTCTGGAAGCTGAGGCAAGAGGATCACTTGAGCCCGAGAGTTGAAGTTGCTATAAGCTATGACACCACAGCACTCTACCCAAGGTGAATACAATGAGACTCTGTCTCCAAAAAATTATTGTTATTATTATTATAAAATAAAAATTAATCTGGGAGCTTAAAACATATTAACAGTAAAAGAAATATAAGCCTGAGACCAAAAGAGTATGAATATGATTTTAGTTAATATTTATAATATAATTTAATTTCTTATTTATTTATGCCTGTGATTTATAAAGTGCTCCAGAATTGTCTGTGGTTACTTTGAAGAAAATGTGTACTAAGTGGAAAAGCTCATAAACATGAATAAAAAGTAACTTCCAATAATAGTTTTTGGTGTTCTTGGTTTAACTGGCCCATTGTGGGCAATGCTAGAGAAATAAGATGCTTGGAGAGATGTTGCTCAATGTGAAGACGTGGGTCCATTACTAAGGTGACAAAAAGTCATATTTGTGATGCCCATATCCAGCAAAATCCCTACTCTGTGTAACCAGAGATTCACCCACAGTGCAGGTGGAGGCACAGTGCTGGCTGAATTCCCTTTATCGAACTCAGTGTCCAGAATCCAAGTTCTAAAGCCAGTTGGATCTGTCCTCACTGGGAAGCAGATTCTTTGCAAACTCCCAGATCCGCATCCTCATAATGGCTGACAGAGTGAACCTAGGGGAGCCCAGGACACAAATTCGGAAGCTGAATTTCTCAGCGTAGCCTTTCAGATCCTGTTTGATACACCCATAGTGGTCACTCCAAAGGTCATCAGAAATGATGAGGACCTCATTAGCTTTGTCAACATCCAAGGTCCTATCTGCTGTGGAAGAAAAATGAGTGGCTCAGCAAACGGGCAGACTGAAGATGAACTCTTCATTTTGCAAAGGCTCCAGCATCTCATTCACTTCAACTTCATTAATTCTTTCCCCCTAAATCAGAAATCTTCCTAGTGAATCTTTCCTGAACTCCTGACTAGGGCCATTATCCTACCAGAAAGATTTTGTAAAACATCTGTCTTGTCTTAATAGTAGCTTTCTGTTTATTGCAAATGACATTATCTAAAGTTTTTTTTTCTTTAACTTGTAAGATCCGTTAGGGCAGGGACCATGGACATTGTTTGCTTTCCAATTTAAAATATATGTTGGCACAAATATACATCCTATCAAAATATAAGCATTCCATATGTACTTTGAAGAAAACATAATTTTATTGATTGCAGAAGAATATAGAAATATAACACTTGTTTCCTTGCATTTCCATCTCATCCTACTGGCTAGACAATTGCATGCAAAGCTTCCTTTTACTAGTGTGATAACAAAATGAAGAGTTCTAAGATGAGCTGGGCTACCATTGCACAAGTCCAGATAGACGAAGAGATTCCCTTGGGCATGAGTTGAGATATCTTTGGATTTTGGCAGCACTGAGATCCAGAACTTACACGTAGTACTGTTTAGAGTTGAGGGGAACTTGGGAACCAGTGACTTTTTGCGTTGCCAACATTTCCAGTAATTCTTAGTTATTGGGATAACAGCACAGAGCTGCTTGTTCTGATGAGGCCAAGTGGATGGATGCAATGGTAACCACAGAAATAAACCCTTTGGACGAAGTACCAATTACTTCCCCAGGATTCCTTTTCAATTAGCACCTTGGAAGGTTCTGAGTCTGTCCTGGCCCATACAAGCCTTGCAAAGGACCAAAAATGTTTGGGACATGTTTTATCACCCCAAATGAAAGTGTGCTCACTTAGAAAGTATAGTATTTTGTTTTCCTTGTGACTGATTCTGTGTACTACCATATAAGATAAAGTATATCTCATCATAAGCAAACCCAGCACAGCCACCATTGATTCTATGAGGCATCCTATAGTAGACACTGGGAAAAGACAGAGCAGGAGGACTTGGCACATTCAGCGGAGTCTGGATCCAGGACTCTGGCAGGTGGGGCCTGTCTCCCTACATTTAGCACAATGGGGATACAGTTGCATTCTAGCAATTCACTGTGTACCTTTGGAAAATCAGGTCATAAGTATGGGGTAGAGTTCAGTTGTGACATTGAATCAGGCACTTATATACTTTAGAGCCTGGCACACGATAGGGTGTTCAGGGCCAGAATCTACAACCAACCTCAGTCTACAGGATCAACAGTCACATGCAGTTTTACCAGCCTTTGCTTGGTTCTCAGGATGGACTCTGGGTTAAAATCCACCCAGGCGCCTTTACACGTTCAGGGCCTTGCAGCCAGAGAGAACCCCAGATGTAACTGGTGTAGGTCTTGCTACCCAGCAGGTATTCAGGAAGCAGCTACAGCAGCACCACCTGGGTACCTGGGTCAGAAACCCAGATGCTCAGGCCAGCCCAGTGCTGTGGAATCAGAATCTTCATTTTCAAAAGAGCCAGGGTCATCTAACAAACACCAGGCCTGGAAAGCCACAGGGCAGTGCTCCCATTACAGAGACATGATGCCACCACAAGTGTAATTTTAGTTCCTAGTAGCCATATTATCAAACATAAAGAGACACCAACGAACTAATTTTAATGTTTTATTTGACCCAATGCATTAAAAATATTACCATTTTCCTACCTGGCTATAGCCACATTTCAAGTGCTAACTAGCCACAGTGGCTATCATTTTGGACAGCACAGATATAGGGCAGGACCTAAATATTATAGTTCCTTCCAAATATCCAGGTGGTTCTAATCTATACTCAGGGCAGAGAACTAGTGTTGCTTGGAGAGTGTTAGGTGCCAGGAATCGGCTAACTCCTATATTTAACGGAGAGCCTTTTGTACTTTGCATTTCTGGGGACTTCATGGGGAGGGCTGGGTAGGACAGAGCCTCACTTTGAACTTCAGCATCCTTGGCTTCAAGTGGTTTTGTATATCAAGGAAGTGAAGTCCCCCTGAGACTATTCTGCACCTGGTCATTGACATGAAGGATCTAGTCCTGCCTACGGCTCTGGAGTAGAGGGCCTGGTGGCCCTACGTGCACACACTGTGCCTGGCACTGACTTGGCCTCAGTCAGCACTTGCCATATCAATTACTCCAGTCTTGAAACCTCACTCTTTTACATTTACCTCTCATACAAAGTTGAGATGTAAAAAAAGAAATGATTGGCCTCATTTCCATGAGAGTCTTCTCTGTCCTCTAGCTGCTTCTGAAGGTAGCTCAGATGTGGAGATCCACCTGCCAGGGGCTTTTACACAGACGGTCCCTCCTACCGTCTTATCACCTTGCCTCTCTAATTCAATCACAGCCTCATTGAAATCTGCCATAAATGAGTTTTTGCTGAAGAGGCATAGAAGTACTATGTGCAAAATAGAGCAAATTATCCCGAAGCTGTTGTATTTTTATTAACATACACAGACACCCCTTCTTCTAGATTAGCTCTTGAATATCATGTCTGTATATGACAGTGGTTCTCAACCTTCCTGATGCCTCCTTATGCCACAACCCTTTAATACAGGTCCTCATGTTGTGGTGACCCCCCAACCATAAAATTATTTTCATTGCTACTTCATAACTGTAATTTTGCTACTGCTATGAATCATAATGTAAAGATCTGATATGCAGGATGTATTTTCACTGTTACAAAAGGGTTGTTGCGACCCACAGGTTGAATTGCTGGTATATGAGAAGATTTGAAATTTGGAAAGTAACTTTTAAAACAAAATGTTTGGTCTCCTTATTACTGTTTGTGCAATGAGTGGAGTTGGTTTCAAATACTTTTTGCTCACAAAGTAAAACCACCTCATATTTTGATTTGGGCAACTGAGGAAACCTAATTTGTCCTTTTTAAAAATCACCTTCACTAGACCACAGTGACACCTTCAAATGGGCTTTTTCTCCATGATTGTGAAGATCCATGTTTTAGAAGTTTCGCAATAAACAAAAACAAAAAAATGAAAAAAATTTTAAACCCACACTGTTCCAAGATAATCATTTGGTCATTCAAGGTCCTGGGTTTTGTTTCTGTTTCTCTCTTTGTTATTTGCTGTAACCCTATCAAAAATAAAAAGTATTTTCATAATCTATTTCCTTATATCACAATTTATATAAAACGATTTTTTTAACCTTCAAAAAAGTCTCCATGTTTTCATTTTTATTTCATTTTTTTAGAGGCAGAGCATAACTCCACTACCAGGCTGGCGTGCACTGACTAAATCATAGCCCACTGCGGTCCCAAACTCCTAGGCCCAAGTCATCCTCCTGCCTCAGCTTCCTGAGTACCTGGGACTACAGGCACTCACCACTGTGACCAACTAATTTCTTTACACTTTTTATAGAGCTGGGACCTTGCTATGATGTCCAGCCTACTCTTAAATCTTGGCCTCAACCATTCCTGGCCAATTTTTCTTATTTTTGTAGAGACAGGGTCTTGATTTTGCTCCAGCTGTTCTTGAACTCCTGACCTTAAGCAATCCTCCCACCTAGTCTCCCAGAGTGCTAGAACCATCAAGAACTAAAAAGAAGACTTTCCCAAACCACAGCTTAGTGCAGCTCGTCTGCACTAACAGAGACACCTCTTAATCCACGGAGTGCACTGTTTTCACATGTGACCCTGCTCAGCTGTTTCTTCCTCTCTTCTTTTATCTCTTGTGGCATCCTCACTGCTGTGCTCTGACAGACCTGGTGGCTGTTGAGACAGCATGCCAGTTGCTAGTTAAAAGAAAACAGGACTTGAGGAGGGAAAAAAGATGGCAGTCAAGTAACAGCTTCTGTGCAGCCGGGCACAGTGAGAGTGGCGAGAGAAGACTCCAGGCATCTCTGGCTGGTGAGTTTTGCCCAGAGGCTTCCCTTTGGTGACACAGGAAGCCAGTGAGAGACTTCTGGACCCAATGAGGAGGACAGAAGCAGTGGAAAATCTGGCAAGTGGTAGGTGCGTTTGTTCAATCAGAGGCTGCCTGCAGCTGCACCCATAGCAACAGCGAGACTGCACGCAGGAAAAGCCTTACCTGTGGGCTGTTTGGGTTTTCTTGGACTTGGGCACTCAATTAAACTGCCTTGGGAGATCTTGGGCCGTGTGTGAAGACGACTTTGGGCCTTGTCTGGGGCCCGGGTCAGAGACACTGAGCCGGAAGGAAGCTAATATCGTTCAGCTTTGCACTGCCTGCACAGCTGCTGTGGGAGAGCTGCCCTGTGTGTTGCAGCGTGGAGATCAGCCGGGAGAACTTGGGTGAGCAATCTAGTGACTGAGCTGTCCAAAGGAGGGCACTGAGACACTGGGGAAGTGTGGAGTTCCAAGTGTGGCAGATTAAAATCCTTGGCCCTCAGGGGCATAGTGGGAGTCTGGACGTGGTGCACTGGATAAGCAGGCAGCCACACTGGGAGAGATCCCAGGGATAAGTGCTTTCCCTGGAAAGCTTCTGCTTGGCCAAGGTTCATAGTTTGGAGTGTCTTTTAAGTGGGCTGAGGACATTTTTGGGCTCCCAAGCCTGCAGGGTCTGAGAGGTCAGCAGAGACCTCCAGTCTCCATCTTGTACAGCTGTATCAACATTGTGATTAACATCTTATAACTCAGAAGATCGCCTGTTGCCCGGACAATATTCAGTAAGATATATATAGTATTTGGTTATTTTGGGTTGTTTTTGGGGGGGGGTTGGGGTTTTTCTTTTTTTGTTTATTTGTTTGTTTTCTTAATTCCAACATTTTTCCCTGGTGTTTTTCTTGTTTTTTTTTTTTTTTTTTATATATATTCTTTCTTTTTTTTTTTTTCACTATCCTAGTTTAAATACAATCTTCCATTTTTGCCTTCTTTAACAATTAGAATTTCATTTTTGCCAGTGTTTCTGCCCCTATTATTTGTTGTTGGTTTTTTTTTGCTCCAATGTTACCCCATTAGGGTTCTTGCTTGTTTGTTTTGGTTTTATTTACAGTATTTTTGGCTTTTCACTTTACCAGGTGGAGGTGGGGTACTGTTTTTGATCCGGCTGGCAAAGAGCTGTTGACCTCAAGGGAATCACCCAACCCAGCACCCCCAGAGGTTGGGGTCTTCAAGGTTGTGTCATAGTACACTACTATACAACTATATTACTCCTGTTTCTTTCTTTCAGTGCTTTCCTTTATTTTTTTTCTCAATATTTCCTTTTACTCACCACCTCTTCTTTCTCTTTTTTCTTTCTTAAATCTTTTTTCCCTTCTTACTCTTCAATTTTCTCATGCTTCTAGTCGCCTACCAAAAGAACCTATTAAAACTTTAACGAGTGGAGTTTATCTAACAAAGGACGAGAAAGATCTCTATAAAGAGAACTATGAAATTCTAAGAAAAGAAATAGCTGAAAATGTTAACAAATGGAAAAACATACCATGCTCACGGCTGGGACGAATCGGCATTGTAAAAATGTTCATACTACCCAAAGCAATATACAATTTTAATGCAATCCCTATTAAAGTTCCACTGTCGTACTTTAAAGATCTTGAAAAAATAATACTTCGTTTTATATGGAATCAGGAAAAACCTCGAATAGCCAAGATATCTGGGCAAATTCAGTCTTCTCATGAGGAAGAGAAGGGGAATGGATATTGAAGTGACAACTGTATTAGTTATGGTTCTCCAGGGAAACACAGCCAATAACATGTATATGTGTGCATATATAGACACACCTATGCACGTGTATACATGCATATATGTATATAAAGAGAAGCATTATAAGGAATTTGCTCCTACAATTATGCAGGCTGAGCAGTCCCAAGATTTGCAGAAAGCTGAAGACCCAAGAGGACTAATGCAGACCTGCAATCCAAGAGCCAAGGTTTTTAATTCAAGTCAAAATGTAGGAAAAGATCAATTTCCTAGCACAAGCAATCAAGGAAGAGTAGTTCCCTCTCATTCAGCCTTTTTCGTTCTATTCAAGTCTTCAGTTAATGAGGCCCTTTCAAATCATAGAGGGCAGTTGGCTGTACTCAGTCAATACACTCAAATGTTAATCTCACCCAGAAACACCATCATAGACACACCCAGAGTAATATCTTATCAAGTGTCTGGGCACCCTGTGGTCCAGTCAAGTCGACACATCCAATTAACCACCACAGCAACAAAGAGCATCTATTGCATAGGGCATACAAAACAACGTGTATAGCAAGTTGGTTAAGAGTGCCTTGGCCTAAATCTACCCTCTATTACTTACTGTCTAACTACATGTCTCTGGTTAAGATAATTTTTTGAGCCTCCACTATAAAATTCAGACAAAGGGAGGAACCTGTATCACTGGGTTGACCTGTAAATTAAGTGAGATTGTATGTGAATAGTTCATATTAATATGTCAGACACATTAAATACGCAACAAACTGTAGATGTTATTAACATGAATCATAATATTACGCATTGTGTCAGTTATCAATGGATTGCCTCTGAGCTCCAAATTCATTCTTCAGCGTTTGCTTCTCCTAACATACAGGAATTTTTTATTTATTTATGCCGAGCTCGATGCTGAGCTTCCTCAGTAGAGGGCGCTAAAGGAACACCGCAGGAGGAAGAGGCTTCTCTTACCAGCAGCAGCACCATCGGTCAGCGGCGAGGTATGAGGTGTAGCCTGGGTAGCCTGGGTCAGCTGATAGCCATTTTCAGACTCTGGAAAAAAGCCTTTGAGACCTGAGTAAGTTTACCTGCTCTGGCCCCATGGAGGGTCCAACTCTTCCTACATTGTTCTTAGGTGAGGTTGCCCCTAGTGGTGAATGTTCCAACTGCAGCAGGGGCCGAGCTCCAGATTCAGAAGTTGGGCAATCTCTGGTTTCAGCCAGGCCCATCTTCCTGTGGCTATTGAGCCAAACGCTGTCAAGTCCTTTATCTTGGAGGGAAAGCCCCAGGTTTTCAAGGAAAGACCAGCACAGATCAATTTCCTAGGCTTGGTGCTTGGCAGAGAAACGAAAAGCAAGGATTTTGAAAATCTGTTCCCTTGGGTGAGGCTTAGGCACCCTACCTTTTTATAGAGACAGAGTTTCACTTTATCGAGCTCGGTAGAGTGCCGTGGCGTCACACAGCTTACAGCAACCTCCAACTCCTGGGCTCAGGCGATTCTCCTGCCTCAGCCTCCCGAGTAGCTGGGACTACAGGCGCCCGCCACAACGCCCGGCTATTTTTTTGTTGCAGTTTGGCCGGGGCCGGGTTTGAACCCGCCACCCTCGGTACATGGGGCCGGCGCTCTGCTCACTGAGCCACAGGGGCGGCCTGGCACCCTACCTTTTTAAAGTACTCCTGTTAATTTAAGGATACAGCCAAGGAGGAGAACCACTGGATGAATCGCTTTGGCTCTGCGCTCAGAATTTCTCTGGCCCAGAACTCAGATGCTTTCTTTATCCGGTTGTAGGGATAGGCTGGGAAGGGGATCAATAAGGTCATGGAAGCAAGGCTCAAAGCCTGTACAGTGCTGGACACATAGGAGGTCCTCAATATATGACTTTTTATGCCAAGGAATAATTTCCTATTCTCCAGTCTCCTGGATGGCTCACTACACCCTCACTGGAGATAGTGAGGAGGTGGGATTGTAACTGAGACTCCCCTCCCCTAGCCAAAAGGCAGGTGTGTGTCTCAAGTCAGGCCAATTGAATGCTCCTTCCCTGGAACAGGAACCTTCAACAGATGGAGTTCCTTTCACCTGAATGGTGGCACCATAATTACACTGTCTTTGCCAGGTGAATACTCCCCAAACTTCCCCTGTCTGGCATTCTAAAGCTGCTTCGGTTTCATTTCCCAGTTCTCCATGTTCCCATGGATTCTAGAAACACACATATTTCCAGTCTATTACATTTTGCCAAAGTTGGCTTCCGTGGCTTATGGCCAAAAACTCCTGCCACTGACCAATGTAATAAAGAGGACCCTGGATCCACTGCTGCAGGGAGAGGGCCTGCTCTGAGCTGTCCCAAGGTCCTTCTGAAGGGAAGACTGAATACTGGGGAGGGCGATAAAAGGCATTGCAAATCCCTATAGGAAACTTGGCGGCCTCACAGGATCTTGGTCCACCACCTGTCTGGCCCACCTCCCCCTTACTCCTGCCACTCCATCCACCGACCTCCTTACTATTTGTCACCCTCAGTGGGCACATCCGCACCTCAGGGCCTTTGCACTTGCTGTTCCCTTGGTGTGAACTGCTCTTCCTCCAGAAATCCCCACCATGTCTTCTTTTTCCACTTTGTTCAAATGTCATCTGCTCAGTTGGGCCTCGTTCAACCACTGTATTTCAGAACACACACTCCACCTATCTGGGTCCTTACTGTCTCCTTTGCCTGATTTTCTCCAGAACCTTCCAACATACTACATCATTTAATTATTTATTTTGCTGTCTGCCTCCTAAGCTCCAGGAGGGCAGGGATTTTGGTCTGTCTTGCTCACTTAGAAATTTCCCACACAGTTACCTGGCACATAGTAGATGCTCAATGAGTATTTGTTGACCTGAGTTGCATTCTGGGTAGACACGGTCAGGGACCTGTGGGGTAGGGGTTGCTCTTGGTGAAATAAGTGTATGTCTTACAGAGCCGACTGCCTGCCCAGCCCTGGAGATCTTGACTGACAGGTGCCAATATTAGGGGCTGACTCCTGGGAGGACCCACTCCCCCAGTAACCCTGCACATGGGATAGGGAGGCACTTTAAGTCCTGGCTTCTTCTGAGATAAAGAGCCAGTATATCTTGATACTACACTTGATCTTAGCCAAAAGGCCAAGAAGTGACAGCCAGTACACCTTGAAAGACTTTGAATGACAACAACAACAATAATAACAATAGCAGTGACAGCTACCATTTATGGTTGCTGGTCATTTTCCCTTGGGTCTGTGTTAAGTGCTTTGCAGTGAATATCTCACTTAATTTCAGATCATTCTGAGACCCATGTTATACCATATTGTACCCATTTTAAAAATGGCGAAAACTGAGGCTCAGAGACTGTTAACGACGACAGCCCCACCGTCTCCCATCATTTCCTCCAGTCCAGTGCATAGCAGATGGTCAGTAAACAAGACGCATTTTTTGTAAGAGGGTGGGAAACGGGGCGTCGGATAAGGAGAGTGGGGGGCCCCCTCTGGAAACTCAGGCACTGGATGTGCAGCACCGACCCTACCACCGGCGACCTCGGCTGCTCGGCTGTGCCGCGGCTTTCCGGAGGGGTGGGGCGAGCGCAGCCAGTCCTGACGTCGGGCGCCCTGCGGCCGTCACTCGGCGCTCGGCCCCGCCCCGCGGCCGCCGCCGCAGCAGCAGCCACAGCGCCCAGGCCAGAGCTACGGCCGCCGCCGCCGCCGCCGCCGCCCGGGACTCGGAACACCGCGCGGAGCCATGGCTTCGGTCCCCGCGGGTAGGGGGGCGCGGGGCGTGCGGGCGGCGGGAGGGCGGCCCCGGGCCCCAGCTCCCACCCCTGGGCTGATCCGCCGCTTCTCCGTCTGGTCCCTCAGAGGCGGAGACCCGGCAGAGGCTGCTGCGCACCGTCAAGAAGGAGGTAGGTGACGGGGTGGGGGGCGCTGTGGGGGGCGCTCGGTGCGATCCCCCAGGGAAGGGACAGCCGCAGCCACGCGGGGAGAAGAGTCTCTGTGGAAGGGTGGCGCCTGGCGGCGGGGCCGGCCCCCTCAGGAGTGGGGTTCACCTCTGTAGGCACTTACCTCCCGCAAGGCTGGGGATATGGCGAATGAGTTGGGGGGTCCTAAGTATGGAAGGACTCTGGATGTCTGGAAGCTGTTTGTGGGGGTGCACGCGGCACGAGGGTCCTCCAAACGTAGGGGGCATGCCTGGGTGTGTTTGATAGGACCCCTCTCCTGTGTAGGAGCAGGTGGGTGGTCTCAGGAGATCTGGGTGAGAGGAGCTGGGCGGGGGAGCAGGGCGCGTTGGGGGAGGGGCGCTCACGTAGCTACAGGCCAAAAGGGGACCAGACTTCAGGAAAACAGAGCGTTTCGATTTGGGAAATTAAACCCTCCCTTCCCCTACCCCAGTTCTCAGTCCTTGGAGCCACCTCCAGGAGCCAGGGGACTGTTCCCTTGGCAGTCAGGGTCCCCTCACCTTCCTTTCCCCACCCCGCACATAGGAGGGTGAAAATCAGACAGGCTTCCACTGCCCCTCTGCCCCTCCACTCTGTCTCCCTGGTGCCAGTTGGAAGCCCAGTCTGGTTTCTAGGGCTAGTAAACATTGACACCCCCCACCCCCACCCCACCCCCACCCAGAGAGAGTTTACAGTGGTAGGGCCCCTGCTAGGCATTTGGATGCTTGGATTGCGTGTGTACATGCATGCATAAGCCTGCGTGGTTGAGGACATGTGGCTGTATGTGTATGTGACAATGTTTGTGCATTTGTCTGGAGATACCTGGTGTATCTCTATCCCTCTGTGTGTATATCTGTGTGTATGTCTGGTTTTGTGAGTATGGGTCTCTGTGTGTGTAATTTGTGTGATGTATGAGTCGTGAATGAGTGCGGCTGTGATCGTGTGCATATGTGTCTTGAGGGGGTGTGAAACGTGTGATGCATGAGTCTGTGTGAATGACTAAGGCTGTGACTGTGTGTGTTTTGCCCTCCCTGTGTCAGCTTGGGACCCCTTTGCTGCCGCGTCTATGCCCTGAGTTCAAGGCTGCATGGTTGCAGACCTGGTGGGTAGGCCTGGTCCCTGTGCCTGGCTCTGTGTGTGTGTGTGTGTGTGTGTGTACTGTGAATGTCAGCTGTAGTGACAGTGCCCAGCACAACTGAGGAGCCCCTCCCTGCGCAGTATCAGACAACCACCAAGGGCAGCCTCAGGAGGCCAGGACCTGTTGCTGTCCCTTGCTCCTCCTTGGGAAGTGGGTGTGTGTATGTGTGTGGCCTGTCCTATTTTGCTTAAAGATTAGCTCCATGGCTGACTGCACATTCTAGTGTTTTCAAATAAGGAGATACATAAGGTCCCTCAGAAAGGCCCAGAAATTTTCAGCTCCTTAAAGACCCTTGTAAAGACCCCAAAATAGCTCTGTGTAGGCCCCATTCCCAACAAAACCCACAAATCCACAACATTCTCATGGTGATTTTAAGAGAGGAGTGTACGTGGACCCACAGAAAACCTTAGGCTAAAAACCAGCTGTCTTTTTGTTCAGACCAAGATGTAGTATTTGCTCCCCAGATGTTTTTGCCTAGGGTAAATTGTTTTGAAGGAAATGGTTGGTTTAGTTTCTGAGGGGCCTGCAGTCAAAAGAGAGTTTCAGCCAGTCTTCTAGGGAGGGCTCAGGCTGAGGTCCTGCTTCCAGCTGCCTCAGTGCCCCACACAAGTCCTTTGCTCTGTCTAGGACTCAGTCTCCCCATCTTCAGAAAGATTCATTTGTCCTGATGTCCTTTGAGGTACAGTCCATGTCAGTCTATAGTCCAGTTTGGGTTCTGGGTAGACTCAGAAAAGGGGATTGATTTCACAAGAGCATGCAGCTAAGAATGGGCAGAGTCTGGCCTTACCCCTCAAGTCTGTCTGACAAGCTCTTACCCTCCCATACCACAGGTGTGCCCACCCATAGCTACACAGTGCCTCACCTTAGGATGTGTGGGTGGTATAATTTCCATTGTGTGGATGAGAATACTGTGGCCCAGAGACAATGAGTCATATTCCAGGGACACTGAACCAGTGCTGCAGAAAGAGGTCCAGTCTTCAGTCTTTGAGCCCCCCATTCAACATAATGACTATTCCATGTCCCCAAAGCAGCCCTCCCATGTCCTTTCCTTCCTTTACATACCTCTTCGGTGGACATCTCCCCCAGTATCAGAGGATGAGTCTCCAGTCAAATGGAAGGGAAAGTTCTTTGCTAGAAATCTGAGAGTCAAGTTATGTCTTCTCTCTCCCCACCCTCCCTGGGTTCAGAGGAGCCACATCTCTGCATGTCACAGCCTTGCACAGAGCCACTTCTCATCCTTTCTAGAAGGGGTGCCTTAGCCATCAGCTTCTTTAGATAAGGAGAGCAGCTCTGCGAGTTTGACTGGAGCTACTGCAGCCACCAAGGGTCCAGCAGAGTTTGTATGGCTGGAAACTCTGCCCAGTGCTGATCTGGGAGACCAGGAGGACCCAGCACCCAGAAGGCAGGTGAGGAAGGACCTTTGGACTCACCCAGAGTTGGATGGAAATCCCAGAAGTGTTTATTTACTGAGAGTTGTACATCAGGCACTGGGCTAGGTTCTGTGGATACAGCAGTGAATAAGATAGGCCCTATCCTTGTCCACTTGGGGCTGACATTGCCATGGGGGGGTGGGGGAGATACCAACAGATGTTAAATCCCAGTTACAAGGAGAATGACATGTTGAGCACAGAGATCTGAAGGGAGGTACCAGGTGCCACAAGAACACGAAACAGAGAGTACTGACCATGAGCAGGGGCCCAGGACAGGATGTTTCAGAAGGCATCTGGAAGATGAGTAGGTGAAGGTATGATGGGATGGGGGGCGCCCAGGGAGAGGGATCTGGGTATGCAAAGGCTCTGTGGCCAGACAACACTGAATTTGAAGGAATTCAAGTGACTGGAGCAGAGAGGAAGGAGAAGGGTGAGGTTGCTGAGGAGGCAGAGCACAGGGTCGTGCTTTAAAAGCAAAAGAAAAGTAATGGGGGTGGTGCCTGTAGCTCAGTAGGTGGGGCACCGGCCACATACAGCGAGGCTGGTGGGTTGGAGCCCAGCCCGGACCTGCTGAAACACCAATGACAACTGTAACAAAAAAAATAGCTGGCTGTTGTGGCAGGCGCCTATAGTCCCAGGTACTTGGGAGGCTGAGGCAAGAGAATCACTTAAGCCCAAGAGTTTGAGGTTACTGTGAGCTGGAATGCCATGGCATTCTACCAAGGGCGACATAGTGAGGCTCTGTCTCCAAAAAAAAAAGAAAAAAAAGAAAGAAAGAAAGGGAATGGGGAGGGCACAGGGAACGGAATGGGGGGGGGAGCTGATGTTGACTGCATGTTCATTGCACAAGCATAGACAAGATCCGTCTTCACCTTCCACAGTGTGCGGGTTTTAGTCTATTCATAACAGGGATGAAAATTGTTCAGACGATAGGATAAACCCTGTGACAACACCCACCGTGTTAGCATGAGCTTCTGCAGGGCAGGCATGTTATTTTTCATCTTGTCTCTCCCTCCCCAGTGCCACCAAGGGAGAGCTGGAGACAGGGTGTCCTCAGCATGGTCTCTTCCTGTCAGATCCACCTGGCTCTTTTCTGGCTCCTTCCTGGCTTGTTCTGCCCTCCCACAGCCACCCCTTAATTTTGTTTTGGTTCCTGGAGTGAGAGAAGAGACTGGCTTCCTGTTCCCATGACAACTGCCATTAAAGGAGCTGGTCATGTGATGCCAGTTGATAAGGGAAGCAAAGTGACTAACTGCTTTGTTTTCCTGCCTCCAGGTTGCTGGGCCTAGGAGGCCAGTTAATTGTAGGGGAGGAGGTAGGGGCTTGTGGGCAGCAGAGGGGACCCCGGGAGGGAGGCAGGGAGATGAGGTAGTTGCTGGGGGAAGCTGCTGCATTTAGCTCTGCACACTGGAGTTCATGGAAGGGTGTTGATTCTGAGTCCTTCAGCGCAGCTGCCTGAGAAGAGTTAAGTTCGGGAAACAGAGCTTCTCAGCCTCTGGGTTGGAGACAGTGGGTTTCAAGAGAAAGGCGAGACGTGCCGGGAAGGTTGAAGAAAGATGAGGGAAGCAGTCTATGTTACTATGGAGACCCCCATGGTTTTACTCTAACTCAGTGGTTCTTAATGAGAACGAGGACAGTTTTGTCTCCCAGTCGTAGGTTGGCAAGGTAACATATAGGTTAGCCCATTAAATCAGACTTTCAGATAAACGATGAGTAAGTTTTTAGTTTAAGTGTGTGTTGCTAAATTGGTCAATCCTGCTCCAGAGGACAGAAAACGTCTGGAAAGTTTTTGGTTGTCACAGTTGGGGGGGCGCTGCCGGCACGTAGTGGGAAGAGGCCCATGATGCTCCTTACGTTCTTGGAATGCACAAGACATCGCGCACTGCACCCTGAGAATGCGTCTGTTTCTTCTAAAATGAGCTGAGGCCATAGGACAGAAATTGAACTAGGTAATAGCATTCCTAATTCTGTCTGTTATGAATGATTAACTCTGTGCCAGGCACTGTGCACAGTGCTTCCTAAGCACTGTCTCCTCCACTCCTCACCATCAGCCCAAGAGGGCAGTCATCATCCCCTTTCCTGGACAGATGAGGAACTGGAGGTGCAGAGAGGTCACATGGCTCACTTTAAGGTCACACAGTTAGTCCACCAGAAGCCAGGATTCCACCTTCACCCTGCTGGCATCTGAGGGTAGCCTCATGCCTCTGGCTTACAGAGGGTACGGCAGTAGGGAGAATATGAACTTCAAACAAGCCCCTGGAAACACAGCTTGGGGTAAAGTCTGTGTAGGGGGAGGAGATGAGACAGGAAATGTCCATTTGTCCCAGTTTGTGCAGGGCTCTGTGTGTCAGGCTGCAGCATTTGGACTTGCCTCAGCAGATAGTGGGGGGCTATAGAGGATTTATGAGCAAGGGAGGGTTTGGGTTAGAGCTGTGCCGAAGAAATAGAGACACCAGGTAATGAGGCAAGAGAGGAAGTTTCTGTCTTGTTCTTTGCTGACCTTTCAATTCTTGGATTGGAAATCACAGGACCCTCTACTCCCACACTCCCCTCTGTGCCACCATGTGGAGTAAAGGCTCCAAAAATGCATGTGCCTGTAATCGCTACTATTTGAGGAATTGAAGGAGAAGGGTCACCTGAGCCCAGGAGTTTGAGGCTGCAGTGCACCATGATTGGACCTGTGACCAGTCACTGCATTCTAGCCTGGGCAACATGGCAAGACCATGTCTGGGGGAAAAAAAGAAAGAAAAACGCATGAGGTTGAATGAGTGCACGAGTGCCAGGTGCCTTTTGGGGGGCTCTCTAATGCTTGCAGGATGGACTCAGATCAGCTTGTGTCACATCTGTGAGCTTAAGAGGGCGGAAATTCTGTTAATGAATAATGCAGCCATATTCACATGATGTGCTTTGATGTATTTTCAGGTCTCTGGCAACCTGGCTTCTGGGAGCTTTTGGTAGCGATGGGTGTCTGTAGCAGGCGTGGGCGCCCTGGTTCGATGTGGCGAGGGTAGCTGGAGGGACTCTAGCTCTCTTGCTTGATCTCTTGTACTGTCTGGCTGAGTCTCCCCCAGTGACCTCATGAGGTGTCCCAGGAGCTGGTGGTAGCATTTGTTGCTGGTTGGGGTAGGAAAGTGCATTTTTGTTACCCCAGGTGCCCACAGTTGCTGACTGCAGAACCCAGGGTGGGAAGTGAGGAGACCTGAGTCCTGATTATGATTCTTCCCCTAACAATCTGTGTGGCTTCCGAAGCAGGTTCATCCTCCTAGCCTCATTTTTCTACTTTCTAAGTGGATGAGGTCAGACAGCTCCAGAATTCTAAGAATGTCAACTCATCTAATTTGGCCAGCATCACTTTCTGAGAGCCAAGTCTTCCACATTTTGTCTCCTGTGAATTTGCCAATTCAGTATTTAAACCTTATTAGAACTCTGTAGCTGATAAGGCTTTATGGGAACCTTCAGTCCATTCGGGGAAAGCCAGGGCTTAACTAAAGACTTCCAAATAGGATAAATTTAATAAAAAACAAACAACAACAACAACAAAAAAAACCCCAGCATATACTGAACCTTTCGTATAAGTGACCTTATTTATATTCACACCCTGTGAAGTGAGGAAAGCCCCTTCTCAAGGAAGTCAAGGCACAGAGATGACAAGTAACTTGTCCAATAGTCCAGCCTGGGAGGCTGGCTCCAGATTCCTGTTCTTTATGACTCTGGTGCTAAAGCCAATATCACACACATGGTGATGAGCTCTGCTTAAGGTCATGGAGTGGGGAAGACGTTCCAGGTTTGGAACCAGGTGGCCCTGCATTTGAATTGTGGCCCTGCCACTTAGTAGCTGGGTGAACCTCTATGACGTGAGTCTACTCACGTGTCACACACAGAGGGCATTCATGCAGCAGTGCTGCTGGGCTGGCACTGTCAGGCAGTCAGCAGCATTTATGGAAGGGTCAGGCACAGGGCTTGGCTCACCTGTAGGGGGCAAGATGGACTCAGTCACAGAAGAACACTTTGCTGCCCTTTCCAGTCACATCTGAACTTGGCAGATGCTCTCAGCATGAGATATTCCTCTCCCTGAATGAGCCCTGGGCTGAGGGGTGCTACAGCCCCCAGAGTAGAACTGCGGAATGAATGGGAAGAGGTGTTTCTTGAGGTCCAAAGGGACAAGCTCTTGTGTGGCAGTCAGTGAGCTGAGTCTTGGCTGGCTGTATTGCCATCCTGGGGTGGGCAGCCGAGTTTTCCTTCTGGGTCTGGTTGCTCATAAGCTCAATAGAGATAATCTCTGAGCCTAGGAGATCAGAGTCCCTAGTGAGTCTCCTGTCCCTGCTGCTTAATTGCTATGCTCCCCAGGCGAGGGGGCTAAGAGTGCTAAACTCAGATGTGAGAGGTGGGCATGTATTTTTTTCTTTTTTATAGAGACAGAGTCTCACGGTACCGCCCTCGGGTAGAGTGCCGTGGCGTCACACGGCTCACAGCAACCTCTAACTCTTGGGCTTACGCGATTCTCTTGCCTCAGCCTCCCGAGCAGCTGGGACTACAGGTGCCCACCACAACACCCGGCTATTTTTCTGTTGCAGTTTGGCCGGGGCTGGGTCCGAACCTGCCACCTCCGGCATATGGGGCCAGCGCCCTACTCACTGAGCCACAGGCGCCGCCCTGTATTTTTTTCTTTTAGTGATATATATTACGAGAAGGGATGGGAGATGATTGCACAACTTGGCAGGAACTCAGATGGTAGGTGTTTATCAGGAGCACGACAGTTCCTTTTTCAGGAATGTCCCATTTAAAAATCAGATAACTGGGGCAGTGCCTGTGGCTCAAAGGGGTAGGGCGCCAGCCCCATATGCCGGAGGTGGCGGGTTCAAACCCAGCCCCGGCCAAAAACTGCAAAAAATAAAAATAAATAAAATAAATAAAAATCAGATAGCTGGCCAGTTGTGGTTGCTTATACCTGTAATCCTAGCACTCTGTGAGGCCAGGATGGGAGGACTGTTTGAGGCCAGGAGTTTGAGACCAACATGAACAACATAGAGAGGGTCTCTCTCTCTATTGACAGGGGTCCTCAAACTTTTTAAACAGGAGGTCAGTTCACTGTCCCTCAGACCGTTGGAGGGCCGGTCTATAGTTTAAAAACAAAAACTGAACAAATCCTATGCACACTGCCCATATCTTATTTTGAAGTAAAAAAACGAAATGGGAACAAATACAATCACACTGTCGCATGTGGCCTGCGGGCCATAGTTTGAGGACCCCTGCTAGAAAAATTAAGTCGGGTGTGCTGGTATGTGCCTGTAGTCCCAGCTACTTGAAAGGCTGAGGCAGGAGGATCACTTGAGCCCAGGTGTTGGAGGTTGCAGTGAACTGTGATGACATCACTGCTCCCATGCTTAGGCAATAGAGTGAGATCCTATCTCAAAAAAAAAAAAAAAAAAGTAATAAAATAAAAATCAGATAACTGAAGCCCCAAGAGTTAAGAAACTGGTGATACTTGGGACATTCAATTAATTACTGTATTATTATTGTTTAGTAAATTATGCTTAATTAGTAAATTAAAATTATAACAACTGCCATTTACCAAACATTGCTGTAAGTGCTTTGCTTTATCTCATTTTATCTACAAATCATTCTTTAGGAGAGCCAGCACAAGTAGCAACTTCTCTTTAATACCAAGGAAATTAAAGCTCAGACAGGTTAAGAAACTGAATCAAGGTCACACAGCTGAGAAGCAGTAGAGCAAGGCGTTTTCATCAACTCCATGCCATGTCAAGTTAGATAAACCCTAATTAAACTAGCCAGGGTGATGGGGCAGTGCCTGTGTCACATGCTTCTTTTGCACCAATCACAGTGGGGCAGATGGCCCTGATTGGACAAGCCTGCAGGGATGAGGGTGGACTCAGCCTTCTGAGAGTAAGGAAAGGGCACCAGTGGAGAGTCAAGGTGAAATGACCAGACAGGGAGATTGAAACCAGGCAGACAAACCACAAATGTCCACATCAGAGGAGTAAGGCGCCAGCATTTGGAGCTCAGCCTCTGACAGTGGAGTCGTCCCCTCCTGGGCTCTGCTTGTGTCCCTCATGCTGTGTGCCAGGTGTCTGCTGGATCAAGGACTTCTCTTCTAGGGATAAGCAAACCCTGAAATTGTACAAGTACTTTGTGCTTCCCATGTGGAGAGAAGATTAAGCTTTCATCAGTACCTGAAAAGGGTTCCACAACACAGATACCCAAACAGGGTTCAGGATCACCCTGTGTCTTCCTCAGTACATAACAAAGTACTAAGACTGGGAGGCTTTTGTGTAAACAACAGAAATATATTTCTCATAGTTCTGGTGGCTAAAGTCTGAGATCAGGGTGCCAAAGCATAATCAGATTGTCTTCCAGTTGCCAGGGTGCTGACTTCTCATCATATCCTCACATGGTGGAAAGGGAGTAAGAGAGGTCATTGGGTGCCTTGTATAAGGGCAATCATTCCATTCAAGAGGGCTCGGCCCTCATGACTTAATTACTGCCCAAAGGCCCACCTCCTAATACCATCACTTTGGAGGTTAGAATTTCAACACATGACTCTTGGGAGAGACACAAACATTCACTCTCTAACACCCTGCAAGATGATGTGATACAAAAATGAATACATTGTACTTTCTGTCCTTGATATGCTCAGAAACGAACTAGTGCCTCCTAATTTCTAACCCAGTGAGCTTTTAACAAAAATGGTAACACCTGATAATAATTAGCATTTCTTGGGCACCTACTACATTCCAGACCCACTCTGTCTAATATGTTAGCTACTAGTCACAAGAGATTATTTACATTTCAATTAAATGGGATTCAAAATGCAATTTCTCATTTTAAAATTGGAACTAAATGATCAACACTCAGGCATTAAAATTAAATTCCGTGGAAATTCAGTGGAAATCAAGCAGGTGGGAGGAGGAGTGGAGGTAAATTCACACCTAACAGGTGTAGTGCTTACTAGCTGCAGGATGGACACACTTATAACTTAAACTGTACAGAAGTAATGCATATAACCAAAACTTTATACTCCCATAATATTCTGAAATAAAAACATAATTAAAATAAAATAAAATAAAAATACAATTCAATTCAATTTCTCCATCACATTAGCCACATTTCAATTGTTTTGTAGCTATAAGTGGCTAGTGACACTATGTGGGACAGGACAGGTACAGAAAATTCCAGAAAGTTCTGCCATGTCCTAGACATTATGTTATGTGCTTTATATGCATTAATTTATTTCATGTCAGAAAAAAGTAACACCTTGGTAGAGGAAGTCATACATATTGTCCCGATTTATAGATAATTACCATAAATTAAGCACATCGGGATGTAGTGACTTGCCCAAGGCCACACAGCTGGCAAGAGGTGGAGACAGAATTTGAACAGTATTTGAAGTTACCTTTAGACAATATTGGGCTGCTTTGCCTTCTAAGGTCAGGGGAAAGTGGATTATTCCCTTTTCTTGTTTACCAGTGTGTTTTAAGCAACCTCCTGGGAATTTCGTTTCTTATTTTTCCACAGCTGCCCAGACGCCTCCTTCCATCCCACGTTTGGGCAGTCTTCCAGAGGGTCTGTGTGCATCCTCCTCTCCTGTGAGGCCTGTGGGTCTGTGAAGATGGGGCATGTTGCCATGGGAGTCCAGCTCCACACGGTGGACAGAGCACCCAGGAGAGAGCTGGCTGGTCTCCAGGGTGTGGGCTGGGGATATGCAACATGCTGGTTGATTTCTCTGGGAATAGGAAGAGGCGGGGTGGGGAGGTGCGTTCTTCCCAGCTGCACCCTCTCCAGTGGGCGTTTGCCTGGGCATTTTAGCCTGAAGCACTTTCATGCCCAGATGCCCCCAGGTGAATGCTCCAAAATCACACATTGAGGGGACCTTCTCATCAGGGGATGTCTGAGGAACGTTGGGTAGTGAGGGGAGGCCTGTTTGTAGAACACTGCTCCTTCTGGGTGGTGGCAGGTTGACTGGTCCTCAGACTGTCAGGGAACAATGCATGGCACCTCTTTATAGCATGCCAGTAAACCATTAACAGGAGCCAGGCTAGCAGCAGCTGAGTTAGAGGCATTTGCTTTTCCTAGAAACCCCAGAACCTTTTACGGTAGGTTAAGTGGGGAGGAACTGGAAGAAGGATTTCCTAACACTCTAAAGATCCACTGGCCACCACTTTATAATTTTCCCTCCCTTTCTCCTCCCCACTCATGCCCATCACAGGGGCTGTAGAACACCCTCCTGGGCGCTGCTTTCATTATCTGTGCCATGTGGAAGTGATGAGAAGAATAGAAGGGTATTGGCAAGAGGGTGGGACATGTCTGTCCTGGAGCTACAGGTGAGGAGTCCAAAAAAGGGAGCTTTGATCTTCCCACCAGCATTTGCTGGGCTCCTGGCCTTTGGTGGATGCTGAGAGGGCAGCAGTGAGTACGGGTGAGATCTCCACCTGCTTGGAGCTGACCCTCTAGCAGTCCCTAATCTTTTTGGCACCAGGGACTGGTTTCATGGAAGACAGTTTTTCCATAGACCAGGAGCAGGGGCATTGATTCTCGTAAAGAGTGTGCACAACCTAGATCCCTCCCATGTGCAGTTTACAGTAGGATTCCTGCTCCTGTGAGAATCTAATGCCACTGCTGTTGTGACAGGAGATGGAGCTCAGGTAGTGTGTGGCTATGCAAGTGATGGGGAGCGGCTATCAATACAGATGAAGCTTCACTTGCTTACTCACCTGTTGCTCACCTGCTGTGCAGCCTGGTTCCTAACAGGCAACAGACTGGTACCAGTCTGCAGCCCAGGCTTTAAGGACCACAGATACAGAGCAAAAGGGAGGTGGTGATGGGCGGCTCCTGTGGCTCAAAGGAGGAGGGCTCTGGCCCCATATGCTGGAGGTGGCGGGTTCAAACCCAGCCCCAGCTAAAACTGCAAAAGAAAAACCAAAAGGGAAGTGGTGAACAAGCAAACAGATGAAGAAGTATGATTAATACAGAAATGGATGAGAGCACAGCACTGGCGGCGGCAGGGAGAGGCTAGGGAAGGCAGCAGTTTATCTGGGCAGTCAGGGTGGGCCTCTCTGAGGTGGTGGCACTTGAGATGAAAAGGAGCAGCTGTGCAGAGAGAGCTGGGCATAGTAAGAACAAGGGAACTGAGGAAAAGAGGAGCATGAGACATTGGAGGAAAGGCAGGGAGCTGGGAACGAGGAAGAAAGACATGGAAGACAGATCAGAGACAAATGGGGCCCCTGTGACTTGCTGTTCCCTGATTGTCCCCCCGGTGGAGGTAGGGAGGAAGGTTTCGAGATAACACCACCAGACACCTTGTGAAGACGCCATAGTCCATTGCAGGTCACTGTGGGCCGAGGGTATGGAGAAGGAGGTGTTTAGTCTGTTTGCTGGAAGGTCGGGATCCCTGCCAACATCCTCCTTTATTTCTTGTTTTGGTGGACTTCACTTTTTATGCTAGGTTTAGGTTTACAGCAAAATGGAGCAGAACGTGCAGAGATTTCCCATCTATCCTTTGCCCCTGCACACACACAGCCTTCCCCCACCATCAGCATCCCCCACGAGACTGGTACTTTTGCCACAGTTGACAGTCTACATTGACACATCATTATCACCCCAAGTCCACAGGTTATATTAGGGTCCACGCTTGGTGTTGTGCATTCTGCGGGCTTGGACCTATATATAATGACATGGGTCCACAGTTGCATTGTCTCACCAAGTGTTTTCATGTCCTAAAACTCCTGTGCTCCACCTATTCATCCCTCCTCCCTCCCTCCACCTCCTCTCCTGGCAACCAATGATCTTTTTTCCTTTTCCAGTCTTTTTGCCTTTCCACCATTATAGGTGGAATCATATGGTGATCAGCTTTTTTTAGATTGGCTTTTTTTCACAAGAAGTAGGCATTTAAGGTTGGATATTTCTTTTTGTTAGCACAATTCTCCTTTGGGAACAGACAGGCATAGGTGCCAGGAGATGCCTGGGATGCAGGGGGAGGTGAACTGTGAAAAATGGTGGCTAAGGTCAGAGGTCCGGGAGCAGGTGTGTTGGCCAACCTGCTGCTAGGGTCCCCAGTGCAAACTGGGGCTGTGGAGCAGGAGATCTTGCTTCAAATCCTGGCCACCTTACAAATCTGATGGCTTTTGCCTCTCTCGGGTCTGCTCCCTCAGTGGGAAAAATGGGGATCATAAGAGCAACACCTGTGTGCTTGCGAATCTTTGGGCCTGTGTGTAAAGCACCTGCTGTATGCCAGGCTTAGTGCAGGGCAGATAATCCTGGGTTTTAGTCTCACCCTGCTGTTCCCAAGCCTTGTGCTCTTGGACAAGTCATTTCACCTGACAGAGACTCGGTGTCCTCATCTGTAAAACAGAAGGGCTAACGCTACCCACCTCACTGAATTACTATGACGATTAGGTGAGATCAAGCCCCTAAGCACAGGGCCACACATAGTGCATACTTTTTAAATGAATGTTGGCTGTTATTATTTAAAGCAAATGTCTAAAGCACTCACTGTGGGGTAGCTATTGTGTTAAGTGTTTTAAGTATATTATTTTATACCTGTGAGGCAGATAACTAATATCACCCATTTCACTGACGAGAGGGAAAGCTGAGACTCAGAGAAGGGACATGATTTGCCCAAGGTCATGCATGCAAGAGCTGGCTGGGAATTCTGGAAGTCTGATCCCAGACCCTAATGCTCATGGACCTGCAGCAGGTGTTACTATAGGGATGTGAAAGAGGGGGAATCATGTCAACTAGGGGTGGGAGGCTCAGGAGGGAATCGGAAGAGGGGCATGTCACCTGGTCCTAGGGGACTGGGAGATTTTTCTAGGGCTGGAGATAGACAGGAATGCAGGGAACAGCACAAGCAAGGGCCAGGAGGTGGGAATCACGTGGACATAGAAGGACCGACATGTGGGACCAGAGCTCAGGGTTCTGGGAGGAACCAGGAGTCAGCAGGAAAGGAAGATTGGGTCACACCATGGAAACAGTCACAGCTTGCATGGTGGCACCACCCCTTCCTACCATCCCTCCCCCCACCCCAAGTCTGTTGTGCTTTGGAGCTTCCCAAAATACTGTTCCCCCCTCCCAACTCTTACTTCACCCATAATAAATTAAAGCATTTAAAGCTTTGGGGCACTTTAGAGCTTTTCCCTGTCCCATTGCCCTTATATCTGGCCTGTCCCTTGGGCTCCAGGTGGCTACGCAGGGTAAGAGGTAGGGGGGACTTTCCCCTCTGCTTTAGAGTCAGAGAAACTGAGACTCAGAGTTCATTTCTACTCCTTCTTCAGATTTTGAGCCATCACCTCCTTGAGGAGGCCCTCCCTGACCTTTCTCCTTACCCCATCAGGTCTAGTTTCTTTCTTATTTGTTCTCACAGAACCCAGTTCTATGCTGCAAAGAATGGGTCTCATGTCGGAATTATTTACCCGTTGGTGTGATTCACTTTATGTCTTGCTGTCTCACTGGACTGTAACCTCCATGAAGACAGAGACTGTGTCTGCTTTGCTCCCCTGTGCCTGACACCAGGAGTGCACAGGCACTCCTGTGAATGGACAGCAGTTTTGGTGACAACATTCTGGGAAGGAAGTGTTCACAGAATATTGGAAGGACACTTGTCCAAGCTTGGGGGAGGGGCAGTTCAGGAAAGCTTCCAGGAGGAGGTAACGCTTTGGCTGAAGCTTGAAGCCTGAAGCCTGAGTTGCAGTAAGCCAGCTGGAGCACGCAATGGAGGGGCATCTGGTAGACACCCCACATGAGCAAAGGCACAGAGGTGAGCACACGGGGCCACCTTTGGGGACTTGGGTCTGAAGGTCAGCGGTCCAGGTAAGGCTGGAGACATAGGGTTCCTAAGGTGAGTGCATCTTGTCCTGAGAGTCCCAAGTACCTGCAAGGGAGGCAGAGCGACACAGGCTGCCTTCCACTCACCTCCTTAATCCAGTGGTTGTCAAGGGGCCTTTGAGTCACCCTTCTCTTCTCCCTGCCTTCCCCACATGCTGAGAGTTATTTTTAAAGCTACCCCGCAGAGCCCTCCAGCATTTTGACTTAACCATTCTCTCCACTACCTGTTGCTTACATACGTTAAGAGTCAGGGTCCCTGGGGACTCACTACACCTCTGTCACCCTCCCTGCCAAGAGGCGACCACCTGAGTGGGGCCCCAGGTAGCAACTGGAGCCACTCTGAGTCACAACTGAGGTGGTGGGCCTCGGAGGAGCAGGGGACAGCTTGGGTGATTTTTATTTAGGCCTACTGTTTGCCACCCAGGCACTGCACTGGGTGGTTTAAACCAGGGTTCCCTGTGTGTCTTTATGTCCACCTTGAGCTGTGTTGGTTTTGTTTTTACATTTTTAAAGAGTTGTAAAAACAAAAGACTTGGAAATAGCTGTGCCAAGTTTCACAAGTAGACATTTAGCAAATAAAAAATACCTTGCCAGATTTAGCGAATAAAAATTCAGGATACTTCATGACATGTGCACTTCAGAGAAATAAGCAGTAACCCACTCAATACTCCATGAGATACTCAGGACGTACTTATACTAAAAAATTATTTCTTGTTTATCTGAAATTTAGATTCAACAAGGGATCCTCGAATATTATCAGGCAGTCCTACCCCACGCCCTGAAATACTTGCTGTTTGATGCTCTTACAGTGGAAGGTGGCGGACCCCAGTCTTAAACAATTATCTGTGTGACCAGGAGACACAGGGTCTCAGAGTACCGGAAGGGATGGGAGGTTCTGAACCCGGGTTCTCAGGGTACCGAGCATGGTAAGCAGTAGCTGATGGTATTTGTGTTATTGATACACAGTGATCACCAACACATGTTGAGCACCTCTTGTGTGCCCAGACGCTGTCCTAGGGGCTCAGGGTCTTCATGGGAGGGATGGATGCTAAGCAGATAAGCCCACAGATGAGTGGAGGTCAAGCTGTGATAAATTCTAAGGAAAGTACAAAGCAAGTGCAGATGGCAGGCAGAGATTCTATTTTAGACAAGGCGATCAGGAAGCCCCTCCGATGGTGAGACTAAGCCACCCCCACTTTCCCAACAAAGGGGTTGGAGACATGGCTACCTGGCAGCTACAACTTCCCCAGCACTCACGTTGTGCCTGCCCGTTCTAGCTCTGTGTATGTTTTGCTCATGGGATCCCCAAGCAGCAGCCTTGTGGGATAATGTGGGTGCTGTCCCCACTCACAGATGAGGAAACTGAGGCAGGAGGTTACCTATTGAATGGCATGGAGTCTGGCCTAGGCGTAGTGGCTCTTCCAGGTTCACATCCTCACTTCACTGTAGTGCCCCCATTAAGGTGGCCCCAGCTGCGTGCTAGAGCCTGTGTGAGTCGCTCTGCCTATATTTTCCATAATCCTTATGACAGCCCCCCCCCCACACACACACACATACACACACAAACACAGGGGCACATAGGTCCTGTCCCAGGCTGGGAGGAGTAAACCCAGCACAGTGTGGGAGGCAGGGAGAGCCAGGGGTTAATTTGGAACTTGGTGGCGTCCAAGATGGGCAACAGGAGGGTACCTGGGTGTGGGGAGGTGGCAGGTTAGAGGAAGAGAAAGTCAGGGCAGGCTTCAGAACCTCCCGTCCCTTCCGGTTTCCCAGATTGGCCTATCTTTCCTTGCCTGGAACTGGCACCCACCAGCCCTGACACCTTCCTGAGATTAATCCTCCTTTTATGCTGTTTAAATATTTGCAAGTGGAGAGAGAGAGAGAGAAGGAAGGGCGGGGCTGGTTTCTGAATGGCTGCAGAGTGAGGCTAGGGGAGGTGAAGCAGGTGCTCTGTGGAAGGGCAGGACTAGGCCACAGCCCCAGGGGCCAGCTAGGCCCTGATTGGTGACTGTCAGTGGGTGGGAAGCTCAGGGAAGGTGGACCCGAGCTCCTCAGCAGTGGCCCTGCACCTGAGTTCAGGAGCACCTGCTGTAGGTCTGGCAGTGAGATGGATAGTCAGTGTCCTCTGAAGAGTCACTGTCATTTGCACAATCTATGCCGTGTGCCAGGTCCTGTCTCCAGGATTTTGAGTAAACCTTACATACACATGGTGTTGGAAACCTGTCCAACATCATGCAGCTAGTGAGTAGCCAGGGATTCGAGCCTGGGTAGATGACTCTGCATTCTGGACTCTTAGCCTCTCTCAATGGCTTCCTGACAGCCTGTCCTTAGTGCAAATACACTGGTTCCAAAAGGAGTGAGCTCCCCATCCTCGGAGGAATGCAAGCAGATGTTGAAGGATGTTGAAGAATAGATTCTGCAAAGGAATAAAAGCTTCTTGACCCTTGAGGGCCCCCTCTTCTAAAAGAGGGTGTGGTTGGCAGAGTCTTGTCCTG
Organism: Nycticebus coucang; assembly: GCF_027406575.1. NCBI lineage: Eukaryota > Metazoa > Chordata > Mammalia > Primates > Lorisidae > Nycticebus > Nycticebus coucang. The sequence continues at coordinate 143,718,177 of NC_069783.1, read as the reverse complement.
GCATCGCAGATCTCCTGACTCTCAGTTCAGTGTTTCTTTTGATCCCAAGGTTGGGAAAGCCAAGGAGTTCCTTCCACTGGCTTCCCAACACCTTGGGTTCTCAGATTACCCAGTGCTGGGCCGGGCTGGGAGCATCACTGTAGGTCAGACTGTCAGACAGGTCTAGTTTCAGATCCCAGCTGTTCCCTTTCATGAGTGTGTGACCCTGGGGAAAGTGCATAAATTCTCTGAGTCTCAGTTTAAACATCTTTTTTTTTTTTCCCCCTGTGAGCCTAAGCCTCACTCTTGTGACCCTGGGTAAAGTGCCATGGTGTCATCATAGCTCACAAAAACCTTTGACTCTTGAGTTTGAACGATTCTCCTGCTTCAACCTCCTGAGTAGCTGGGACTACAGGCACCCGCCATGATGCCAGGCTAATTTTTCTATTTTTAATAGAGATGTGGTCTTGCTCTTGCTTAGGCTGGTCTTGACTTCTGAGCTCAAGCAATCCACCTGCCTCGGCTCCCAGAGTGCTAGGACTACAGGTGTGAGCCACCACACCCGGCCAATTTAAACATCTTTAAGATGTGGATCATAATGCTCTCATGAGGATTAAATAAGGTATTCTTTACAGAGAGCACATGGAAGCAACTTGGTAAACATCCTCTATTACTTCAAGCTGGGGGATGACAAAAGCTTTGGGTTTGAAGTGGCCTCCAGCTTCTGCTATAAGCCAAGGTATTTGTTAGAACCAGGACCCTGGTTGTGACTCCCAGCCACCTCTTCATGACCCTAGACAAGTCATAACTATGTATACACATACATACATACATATATATCTATCTTTGTGCTTCTGTTTACCCATCTGTGAAATAGAATCATCTGGGAACTCACCTCATCAGGGTTGTCATGCTCACACACAGTTCCTGCAACATGGTGCTCAAAAAGTGAGTAGTGCGCTTCTCCTCCGTTCCAGCCCTGCCTCCCTTTCACACCTCACATCACATTTAATCTTTACCACAACCCAAAGGTACATGGTTTCACTTTAGAGAAGCACAGACAGAGATGCCAGCAAGGGCATGGATTGGTTGAGCTGGGATGTGAATGCAGGTCTGTGTGGCTCTGACGTAGCCACAACCACTGCCTCTGTGCTTCCCAAACCAGGTGTGATTCCTGGGCCAAAGCTTAGAAAATCACACAGGGTTTGAATGAGCCAGGATGCCACATGGCTCCACTCCCCCGCCCCCACATCACCACAGAGGCCCTGGGGTCTGTCAGCCTCCAAGTGGAGGGATTTGGGCCCTTCCTTCCAGGCCTGCCTGGCCCTCTTCCCCGGCTTACAGGTCTGGTCTGTCCCTCGGGCTGGCAAGGGTGGGCAGCATCCTCTTCCTTCCTGCTTCCAGACAGTGTCCTCTTTTGCAGAGCTTTCAGAGGGAATCTTCCACCCCCTGTTGCTAATCACCAGGCTTTTTAATTTCCTCTCCTGGTCTCAGGCTGTCAGGCTGTTATTAATTTCTGGGGCGACATCCCAGCTGGTAGCTGGGAGCCAGCAGCGGTGGGAAGGGGTCCTCTCTTGCTAGAGCCCTCCTGCAGGCTGAGGACTATTATACCCACCCTTGGTATTGCATCCCCATCTCCACATCCACCCCCACCCGATCCATTGCCAAGGTAAGAGGTTTGCAGCTCCTGCCTGCAGCCAACCTCTTGGCTGTGTCCTTGGGAGAAGCGCTTAACCTCTCTTAGTTTCAAGATCCACAGCTATAAACAGCCAGCCTTCTCTGCTCTGCGGAATTTGGACTTGTATACAATCAGAGTGCCAATAGGAAACAGATGGTTCCTCCAAACTGACTACATTAAGGCGAATTTAAGAAAAGGGTAGTTGACTAAGGGGAGAGGGAAGAATGCTGGGAGCTCCCAGGGAAGGATGGAGCACCCCAGGGATATCATCAGGGGATCCAGGAACCTTTGCCTCCTCTGGGCCTGAAAGGGGTGGGAGGGAGAGGTTAGGGAAAGGAGGCTGGGTGTGGGAGGCTCCCAGACAAGAGCTGGGGCTGCTAAGTCCCTTATTTCCTCAGGGACCCTTGAGTCACTCTTGTTCCATGTCCTGCCCCCTCCCCCTTCCCATGCACCCTCCACTTCCCTTCAACCTGCCTGTAACCCTTTCCCCCTGCTCACCACCAGGCAAAACTCCTTCTTTCTTGTATCCCCATCAGACTGCCCTTGGTGAGCGTGTTTTCCCTGCAAGGTTAACTTTGTTGCTTCTTCACTTGATTTTACATGAATAAACATGCCTGATGCACAGGGAACTGCAGTGCACAGACCAGATGTGACCGGATCCAGGCCCAGGAAGCAGGAGTGTCTTCGTTATCATTAGGAAAATGCTGATTATTGAGCACACACCAGGCACTGTGGCTGTTTTATCTGTATTGCTTCCTTTTAAATCTTTCCATAAAAAGTGGACATTCACTTAATAGTTATTGAGCACCTGCTTTGTGCTATGCACTCTGCTGGGTCTTCAGAATGGAGTACCAAGTGGCATATACAAAATTCCTGGTCTCATAGCCCACTAAATGGGAGAGTCAGAGAATAAAGTAAGTAAGCAAAACAGAGAAAGTGGTAGAGGCAGGAAGGAATTTGGAGAGAAATAAAGCTGAAAGGGGACATGTTGAGTATTGGGTGGGGGAGGTGTGCACTCTTAAAATGATGAGGGAAGTTGGCATTTGGTAGTGTTAACATTTTAGTAATATTAAGTCTTCTAATCCATGAAGATGGAATGCTTTTCCATTTTTTGTGTGCTTTTAAAAATTTCTTTCAGCAATGTTTTATAGTATTCAGTGTACAAGTCTTCTTTTAGCTTCTTTGCTTAAGTTTATTCCTAGGTATTTTATTCTTTTTGATACTATTATGAAATGGATTTAAAAGAAAATTTCCTTTTGGATTATTTCTTATTAGTGTATAGAAACACAACTTATTTGAGGGTGTTCATTTTGTATCCTGCAACTCTTCTGAGTTTGCTTATCGGTTCTATCAGTTTTTCCATAGAAGGTTTAATTTTCTACATAAAATTCATGTGAATGTTGAACAGAGATCATTTTACTTCTTCCTTTCAGACTTACATGCCTTCTATTCTTTTACTTGGCTAATTGCTATGGCTAGGACTCCAGTATGATGTTAAACAGAAGAGGTGAAAACAGGCCTCTTTGTCTTATTCCAGAACTTAAAGGGAAAAGCTTTCAGTCTTTCACCACTGAGTCTGATTTTAGATGTGGACTTTCCATATATGGCCTTTATCATGTTGAGGTAGTTTCCTTCTAGTCCAGGGACCGGTTTCATGGAAGACAATATTTCTACAGACCAGGGTGGGTGGGGGATGGTTTTGAGATGATTCAAGTGCACTACATTTATTGTGCACTTTATTTCTATTATTATTACATCATAATAAATTATATATATGAAATAATTATACAATTCACCATAATGCAGAATCAGTGGAGCCCTGAACTTGTTTTCCTGCATTTAGACAGTCTCAACACAACCAGCACCACCACCTCACCCCGCCTCAGATCATCAGGCACTAGATTTTCATAAGGATGTGCAGCCCAGATCCCTCGTGTGCAGTTCGCTGTGGTGTTTGCACTCCCAATAGAATCTAATGCTGCTGATGATCCGAGAGGAGGAGGAGCTCAGGGGGGTGATGCCAGTGATGGGGAGCGGCTGTAAACACAGATGAAGCTCCACTCAGTTGCCCACTACCACCTCCTGCTGTGTGGCCCAGTTCCTCACGGACCACAGACTGGTACCTGTACTGGTCCTTTGCCAAGGGGTTGGGGACCACACCTCTAAAGGAAGTGTAATAGGGGTCAGATTGCAGACGGGGCTGCCTTGGATAGTGTATCAGGGAAGGAGATATTTTGTGTGATGCCTGAGAGAGGCAGTAGCCAGCTGTGCAAAGAGCCTGAACAAATAATTAAGTAAAATGGTGGAAAGGCTAACAGGAAGTGATCCAGCCCTTGCAGGGGGTCTGTACCCTGATCACACTGGGTCTTTCCCCATCACCCTCTGCCTCTGCCTTCCAGGTGAAGCAGATCATGGAGGAAGCTGTCACACGCAAATTTGTCCATGAAGACAGCAGCCACATCATCTCCTTCTGTGGTGAGTCTGTGGCCCTCCCGTGGCCTGGAACTGTGGCTTCTTTCTCTGAGGGCTGCCTTGGGGAAGTAGCATCTTTGAGCCATGGTTCTCACGTCATTTTTTGCTTAGTGACTCTGAAGTTATTTTTGAATTCCAAAGAGACTCCATTGGAGAATTTTGAAATACAGAAAAGTCTAGGGGGGGTAGGGGGGCAGCAATTAAAAATGACTTCTGCCTCCCCTGAAAAGGTTGTTGTGGTTAAGGCTAGAGGGATTGATTAACTTCCCTTCCCTGAGGGCCCAGTTCACACTGACTCTTGCCCCAAGAAACAAGTGGCTTTGCATCTGAGGAGGGGACTCCCTGTGCTTTCCTCTCTCTGCTCCTGGCTATTGCTAGGTAAAGGGACAGGGTGGATGGAGACTTTTTGAACAATGGAATTAAGAGCCCTTGGCATACCTGCAGGATCACGCCCAGCTGTCCCAGCAAAGGAGGCAGGCCTGGGGCGCAAAGTGTGTCTCAGACTTGTCTCCTTGGGCCACTGAGCCCACACATTTCCAGAAATAACCCAACTGCCGGGTTCTTACTTGACAATGGCTAGAGACATGTTTTGCATGTCAGTGAAGTCAAGATTTAGCTCATAATCACTGTGTACATGTCAGTGGGAGTGTTTGTCTTTCTCCCTGAAAACTTTTCTATTTAATAATTAGAGTGAAGGACGTGCTCTAATTCCCCTCCTGCGAGCTTGGTTCTATGGAGAGGCCTGAGATAGGACACTTGGCCAGCCTGCCAACTGTCATCCAGATAGCTGGGGCACCACCCCATAGGGTCCCCAACATGCTGAGAACACTCTATGACCTGAGAGGACACTGATCTCAATTCACTACCTTTTCAGCCAGACAGACGTGGGTTTGTATCCCATCTTTGCCATTTCTTTGTTGGCTGACCTTGGGCAAGATGATATTTTTAAGTGTGACATGTTTATATATATGTGTGTGTCTATATGTTTATACACACATACACATATGCATGCATATATATGTCTATGCATTTATATTCTCAGTTTTCTGTTTTCTCTGGGGCATTTTTATTTGCAGATAAAATCATATGCATATCCATGTCAGGACTTGGTAACATACCTACCAATTAAAGACTTAAAGGAGTAGACAATTATTTTTTTAATTATAATAAATCTCCAACTTTGTGCAAAGTTTTTGGGTGGGAGACATTTGATAGCACCAAACGAGGCCTAATGAATCTCCTTCGGTTTCCCTTTATTCATTGTTCATTGTGAGCCGTTATCAGAGACAATGTCTACAGAGCCTGAACCAACAATGAACATATTTCAGTATACACAAATGAAAAGTACTGAGATTACAAATTAAAATTAAGTGATTTAAGAAATCCTCACCTGGAATATTTTAAATCCATGGGCACATTAGGCAATATTTAGACATTTATTCAAAACCAAGTAATTACCGGCTCGTAGCACAGTGGTTACGGCACCAGCCATATACACCAAGGGTGGCGTGTTCGAACCTGGCCCGGGCCAGCTAAACAACTGCAACAAAAAAAATAGCCAGGCATTGTGGCGGGTGCCTGTAGTCCCAGCTGCGTGAGAGGATGAGGCAACAGAATCGCTAAAGCCCAAGAATTTGAGGGTTCTGTGAGCTGTGACACCAGGGCACTCTACGGAGGGTGACATAGTGAGACTCTGTCTCAAAAAAAACCCCAAAAAAACAAGTAATTGCTCACTCAGAAATAAAGACAAATGATGAAACCAAAACTCTCGGTATTGCTCTGACCCTGGAGAGTGCTGGTTTACTCTGTAGAGCTCTTTACTTCATGGGTTTTGTCACAAGAATTAGGGAAGGTAAATTTTAACAGTTATCTGACACCTAGCAGGTGCCCAGCAAGGAGTAGCTGTTATTATATACATGTGCTCTTTCAATAAACATTGATTGTGCACCTGTTGTATCCCAGTGTGAGCTCCTAATCTGCTGTGTAAGACAAGAGGTAAGAGGATGAAGAGAGCTGCTGAAATTACCAGGAGAAAGACAAGCACATCAAATGGCCGTTTTCCCAGAAGAGATGACTGAGGCCCAGAGAGGGCAAGTGATTTGTCCGAGGTCACACAGCACGTTAGTGGTAGGACCCTGGCTACAACCCAGGTATCCTGCTTTGGGTTCACTCTTGAGGTGAACTTGGCAGGGCCTCCAGGGGAAGATAGAAGTGAGAAGATTACTATTAAATCCTCCTTTCAGAGATCCTTGTGGAGGCATCGTTGTTATGCATACCATAGACTGAGACCTGGCTTTGAAGCCTGGCTTACTGACTGGGTGGCCCTGAGCAATTCATTTTACCTCTTTGAGCCTCAGTGTCCACATCTGAAAAATGAGATTAGTTTTCCTTTTCTTCCTCAGCCATGGAAGAGATTGAATGAGATTCATAAATGTTGTTACTGTAATCACAATATAAATGATGATGATGATGATGTGATTCCTTATTACAGATAAAGCTCAAAAGTCATATAGTCCATACTTCCCCTCTCTTTGGTGAGAATAAAGGCTAACATTCTTAAAGCACTCACTCTGGGCCACATACTTTCCATGCAGTGTCCCTCCCACCCCCATCCTAAGAGCAGTCTTGTGAGGTTAATGTTCATACTATCCCCGTGTTACAGATGAGGAAGAGTCAGAGAAGAGAAGGTGACTGCCTGCAGTCACACAGTTGGGCAGAGGCAGAGATGGGCTGACCTCGGGCCATGACTGTGGGTATACCACAAAGCTCTCCGGCCCACTTTTTTTTTTTATTGTAGAGACAGAGTTTCACTTTATTGCCCTCGGCAGAGTGCCGCGGTGTATCACACAGCTCACAGCAACCTCCAAGCTTTTGGGCTTATGCGATTCTCCTGCCTCAGCCTCCCGAGCAGCTGGGACTACAGGCGCCCACCACAACGCCCAGCTATATTTTTGTTGCAGTTTGGCCGGGGCTGGGTTTGAACCCGCCACCCTCGGTATATGGGGCCGGCGCCCTGCTCACTGAGCCACAGGCGCCACCCTCTCCGGCCCACTTTTAAGGATACAGAAGGCAGGGTGGAATATACCTTTTTCCTTATGACCACTGTCCTGAATTTTGTGATTCTGGGGATCCTGGCTCTCCAAGTGGTCTCTGTCTGATGCTCCAGGCCCTGCTGGGCATCAGGGAGCATGGGCAGGGTGGGGCCTGCTGACCACCATGTCCTTGCAGCGGCTGTGGAGGCCTGCGTCCTGCATGGGCTTCGGCGGCGGGCGGCTGGCTTCCTGCGCAGCAACAAGATCGCGGCTCTCTTCATGAAAGTGGGCAAGAGCTTCCCACCAGCTGAGGAGCTGAGCCACAAGGTCCAGGACCTGGAGCAGCTTATCGAGAACACGTGAGTGTGGGGTGTGTGCTACAGACTGGGCAGCTCCCCAGAAGATAGTCAAGATCCTCTTCCCCTACCCTCAGTACTTCCTGCCCTCTCCTTGCTGCCCTTCAAACCTGCCAGACTGTTTCCCAACTTTAGGCCTTTGTATGTGCTGCACCCCCCCCCCACCTGCCCGAGGTTTTCCATGGCTGATTCCTGGTCATCATCCAAATATTCCCCTGTCTCAGTAAATTCCAATCCTCATCCTCACTCCATCTTCTCTCCCTATTTTCTTCCCAATTGTCATGCCATCTGTAATTAGCAATTCATTCGTTTCCTGTTTACTTGATTGTCTGCTTACTCACTTAACTCTGAACTCTGTAAGAACAGGGAACTACATCTGTGTTTCTCCATTATGTCCCCAGCGTCTGGAATAGTGTCTGGCACCTGGTAAATGGCCGACAACAATTGTTGAGTGAGTAAGTGCCTACGAGGAGCTGATCCCTGTTCTAAATGCAAGAGGACCAGAGTGTGATGCAATCAGTATGATCCTTGCCTATATGTGCAGGGGCAGGGGCCGGGGCCTCTGGTCAAAACTCATATTGCTAGGTATATTGTCACACATTTGAATACACTGATTTGAAATGTAAAAAACCTTTGAGCCAGGTGCAGTGACTCATGCCTATAAATGCCAGCACTTTAGAAGGCCAAGGCAGGAGGATCTCTTGAGGCCAGGAGCTGGAGACCAGCCTGGACAACATAGTGAGACCCCATCTCTACAAAAATGAAAATATGAGCTGGGCATGTTGGTGAGCACTTATAGTCCTAGCTACTCAGGAGGCTGAGGCACAAGAATGGCTTGAACCTAGGAGTTCAAGGCTATAGTGAGCTATGATCTGAGCCACTGCACTCTAGCCTAGGCAGCAAAGCGAGACTCTGTCTCAAATCCTACCCTCAGAAACAAAAACCGAAATTTGTATTGAAGCAACCGTCAAAAGGCAGAGGTGGCTTCCCTTACTTCTCAGAGTGACTGGTTGTATGTGTTTGGAGGAGGCTCATAGCCTGAGTGTGTGTATGTGAGCACCTTCCACAGAGCCACCCCTTGGAGTCCTGACTGCACAGCCAAAAGCCCAGCCTGGAGCCCTGTCAGGGCTGACAAAGAGGTTTCAAGTCCTGTTGGTGCTGGTGGCTGCCCAAAGGTCTCTGCTATGAAAGATTCTGAAGCTGTGATTGGGTGTCTTTGGGAAAAGTACAGTGAATGAATCAATTGGTCATGTTTGTCATGGGCTGATTGGCCATATTTATCACAGGCAAGGGCAGGGCAAAAGACCGGCATGCCGCGCCATCTCTGCTGTGGGCATTCACTCCCCTCCATCGGATTAAACAGGCCTCTCCTTGCCTTTCAGGCCCTGCCTGCCCAGGGCCTCTGGCCAGAACTGGACGATGGGCAGAGCTCAGGGCTTGGCTCTGCCAGCTCCCATTTGGAAGGACTTCACAGCCACCTGGTCTCCTGGTGCCTTCCAGTCCATCTGCTAAATTCCCAGGCATTTGCAGATAACTTTTTAAAGGGATGGATTTCCATAGGTCTTCCAAGATATTGGGAGTGACTTCCTAATGGAGGAATTAGAGATGACTGTAGCAAGTAGTACAGGAAACCATTAATTCATTTATGCCATCACTCACTTATGATCGTATTTGCTGAACCTATATGCCAGTCACTGTGCTAGACCCTGGAGATAGAGACATGAAAAGGGCCCAGGCTTGCCATATGGTAGACTTGAGGCAAGGTGTAGCTTCTAGATTCTTGGGAACGAGGCAGAGTGAAGACCTGACTACTTGGAAGTACTGCAACCCAGGGATCCTGGGGGCCCACGCTCTGTGGGAGTTGGTGTTGGGAGGTGGATAGGTTGACTTCTCGGTGGGGCACCTTGCCTCAATCCTGGGGTATCCAGGGGAGCAGCTCAGAGACGGACAATCCCTGGGGGTTCGTCAAAAACTGAAGATGAAAAGAACCCAGAGGCACCCAACAGGCTGAAATAGGCCTCTGCCTTTGAGAGTGAACAGATGAGAGGGATTACACTCTTTGAATATGTAGTTAGGTTAGGAAACCTGGCTTACTTCCCCTGCAGGAATAGAACTAGATCCTGCCTTCCCCTTTATTTAAACACACCATGGGCTGTTAACTACCCTATCTTTTGCATATGCACCTTTGTTGGAAATTAGTAAAATCCTTCTGAAGAAGGCAGAGAGAGGCTGCATTATCTCAGTCTCATTACTTGGCCTGAGTTAATGTATGCCTTCTCCAGGTACTTTCTCACTTTGTTTTAAATTTGTGTATCTTAAGTATAGTTTTCCCTGAGGGCATTCAAACCAGGTGGGAGTTCACTTTGGAAAAAACCCCTGACAGTGCGGCCCTACTCCAGATTCCAACAGTATTTATTGAGACTCAAAGAAGTGTAAGAGAAAAAGTTATAAGGAAAACGTTACAATAAACGTTACCCTGTGCAGCAGGATCCAAGATGTGCAGAGGTGACTGTTTTCCTGGGTTGATGTATCTAGTGTAGGAAATTCGTGCTTTGACACCTACTGCTTGTTAGTCTGACAGGTATCTGCCTTAGCTATTTCTGCCTAGCTAAGTGATTAATTAGTTGTGGATATGCTTGCAACTGTTGCTGCTAAAACACATGCCTTATTCTGCTATGCGTGTGATTACTACCTTTGTTGCGGTTCACATGCCCTACTCCATCTGACCCGGACATTCTGTTCCCTTTGCATATCTTGAGATGTCTTCCTTACATATGTCCCACACATATCATTTAGGACTCACGATACCTTTTCAGTTACACTCATATAGCAAGCATTAACCATAGTAAATACTGCAATGATTATATTCTGTAATTTCTTTATAGTAAAGAAATTACTGCAAGAAAATTCTGCAATTTTCTTGATAATAGAGAAAGATACAGCATGAATCTAAAGGAGATTCATACAAGGAACAACTGAATTTTGTTCTCCCACAGTACACTCTTAGTAAGTGTTTTATTTGAAAATAAAGTGAATTGACTACCTTGTACCTTTAGGATCACAATATGGAGGGGAAGATAGAAAAGTGAGCAGGAAGTTAGGCTTCAGAGGCTGAAGGAGCAGCTGAGAGGGCTTCCCGTAGGAGGTGATACCCTTGCTGAGACTCAAAGAGTGAGAAGGAATGAGCCTGGGAGTGAGGTGGGGAGGAAAACCAGGAAGAAGCAGCATCCGTGAAGGGGCTTCCCATGAGAGCCTGGAGCCTCAGGAGTCTGCAGATATCTCTGGCTGGCTGGATCATGGAGTGAAAGGAGGTGGTAGTAAGGAGAGGCCTGGAGAGGTGAACGAGGGCGAGGTCCTGGGGTGCCCTGCAAGTCATGTTAAAGAGCTTGCTTCTCAAGGGCATGGGGAGCCACTGAAGGATCCATAGTGCAAGTCTGTTTTTGGCCCAGCACTCTTTTGCAGGAGAGGGAAGGAGAGAGAGATCAGTATGAGAATCTGCCTTGCCCATTAACAGTGTATGAAAGTGTCTTTTTAACCACATCTGCACACTCTCTAGGTATTATTATTTTTCCAGCTTTTAAAACATTTTCAGAATACTATAAGGCAGTAGTTCTCAACCTGTGGGTCGCGACCCCTTTGTTCCATTTGTAACTACACGGCAATTAGGAAGATTGAGAACCACTGCTACAAGGGTATATATGTTGTATGGATTACTTTTGTATGGCCTGAGTCAGGATTTTGAGTGTGCCCACCACCCAGATAGTGTTCACTGTACCCATTAGGTATGATTTCACCCATTCCCTCCTCAAAAACCACAGTGAGATATCACTTAACCTCAGTGAGAATGGCTTTTATCAAAAAGTCCCAAAACAATAGATGCTGGTGTGGATGCAGAAAGAAAGAAACACTGTTGATTGGGACTGCAGATTAGTCCAAGTCTCGACCCATCATACTTGAGGAGCAGTATGACCTCTTGTTGTTTAATTGCCATCCCTTCATTTCCTACAGAGACTGAACAGTCATTTTCCTATTTGTATGGGATTTGTCCTGTGGATTTCTTCTTTTGTGAATAATCTATTCTCCTCCTCTATTGGTCGTGAAGGAGAAACCAGATCCAGGGCCTCCAGGAGAATGTGCGGAAGCTGCCGAAGCTGCACAACCTGTCCCCACTCGCCATCAAGCACCTGTGGATCCGCACCGCATTGTTTGAGAAGGTCCTGGACAAAATTGTGCATTACCTTGTGGAAAACAGCAGGTGAGGAAGTCTGCAGCCTGCATGTGTTCTGCCTCCACCTGCTGGCTTGTATAGGAATTGCACCCCCCTTGCGCAAAGCTGCTTTCTTTTCTCCCTTGACCACGCCCTTCAGTTTGAAAGTGTCTCCTGGATGTTTGACCATGAATTAGGCTAGCTTAGAACCTTGGGAAGATTCAGGATTTAGGGCGGGGCATAAGGATCTTGGGTTTCTTCCGCTGGATAACTGTGTGCCCAGGGAGAATCACTTATCCTCTCTCTTCCCCTGTTGTCTCTTTTGGTGAATGGGATAGGGATTGTAGCAACTCCAGAGAAGAAATGAGAAGGTAATTTGGCAAATACACAGCATTTTGAAAATGCATAGGGACCCTTTTTACATTTTCTCCCTTAGCTCGAATTAATCTGATGTGAGGGTTTATAGTATGAATCCCCTTAGGCAAACATTCATGCATGCATTCAGTCATCCAATAAATATTTAAAGAGCATCTGCTGCGTTCGAGGCAGCAACCGAAATGTCAGGGATGCAATGGTGTTGCCTGATACATTGCAGAGCTTGTATGTTATCTCAAGAGCAGTGGGGAGCCACTGAAGAATCTATAATCTAAGACTCCCCTTAGCCAGCCTGCCTCTCCAGCCTCCAAGAGAGTGGGCAGAAGAAGAGGGAGAGATCTGAGAACTTCCCCATCTTTCAGCATATAAAAGTGCTAGTTTAACCATGTCTTCAACCCAGTGGGTATTATTCTTATCTTTTCATTCATTGCCTCTTTGTGAGAGAAATAAGTGTGAAAGTACAGAGCAAAGTCCTCGCAAAACTCACATTCCAGCATGGAACACCAGCAAATATGAACTAATCATGGTGATAGGATGTGAGGAGTGTTCCAAACTGGGTGTGCTGGTGTTTCATCTTTTCTGTGTGGTCAGGAAAAGCATTCTGGATTGTGCAACAATTAAGCTATTACATATGCATTAGCCAGGTGAAGGGGGCATGTAAAAGAGTGTTTCTGGTGGAGGGAACAGCAGGTATGAAGGCCTAGAGGCAGAAGCAAAACTGAAAAAAATCTAAGGTCTGGGTCCGCAGTTCAGTTCTTCACTTCTAGGAAATGGTAACATGCCTCTGCTCCCCGTCCTGTGAAGGGTCTGGGGCCTCTTTAGTTACTGCCTTTGCCATGTGACCTCTTGATTTCCTGTTAAGTCAGTCAAAGACGTAGTAATTTATTTGAGCAGCAGTGTCAACCTGCTATTTTTTTCATTTTAAACTTTTTAATTTTAGATTTACACAGAAGTTGCAATATTAGTACAGAGAGTACTAATTGCCCAACCCCAGTGATAACATCTCACATAACCATAATACAATGATCAAAACCAGGAAATTGACATTGCCACAATACTATTAATGAATCAGAAACTTTATTTGTATTTTGCCACTTTTTACATGAACTCATTGAAAAAATATATTTCTATGAAGTTTTGATACATACACATATATAGTTGCATGTAACCAACACCACAATCAGGTTTCAGAATCTTTCCAAAGAAACTTATTACCCTAAGGAAACTTTGTGGGGCTACTTTTTACAGTGCCGGCTTGGTTCTGACTCCAGCTGCTGTTATTTGAGGCAGCATTTCCAAGGTTTACAATCATAGCACTGTGATGATTTTTGTCATGGAAACTGGGTGGTGCTGCAGTGGAAAGTGTCTTGATGTATTATCTTGAAATTTGACCCCCAAATGTATAACCTTGTTATTGAGCAAGTCTAGAGCATCTCCATTCTGGGTCGTCCAGTATCCTAGGTGATAGAAGATTTCTTTGGAGTAAGATTACAATAATGTTGCCACTGTTCAGTGAGAATTTCCTGATGTCAGGTTCTGTACTGTTGCTGTATTGGCAAGTCACCATTTAGTCCTTCCAACAACCCAGGTAAGTTGTGTCATTCTTTGCATTTGAAGATACTGAAGCTCAGAGAGAGGATATGCTTGCTCAGGGACACAACAGCCAGGCAGGGAATGGCAGATCTGAGCTCCTTCCCAGATTCTGTGTCCTTTACTTCTTGTTATATGATGGCAAGAGCTGAGCCAGCTAGCTGTGGCCCAGGCAGCATCTTCCATTCGGCAAGTTACTACGTTCTCTAAGATCCTTTGGGAGTTTGGAATGAAGTCCTCTTCAACCCAGAAATCCTATAAATTCTGTTTGTTTCTAGACTGTATGAGTTTTCAACGAATTCACACCTACTCAAACAAACAAAGGAATTCGCACAATAACTCAAACAAATCAAAAAACATTCATCATGGATGTTGTAGGGATGGCATCACGTATTATTTTGCAGAGCCAGATCCAGGGAGCATTTGGGGGCACCTCAGGCCAGCATTATCAACATTAGTCATCAGGGCAGGAAAGCCTATTAACATAGCCTTTCAGTGCACCCTGCAGCTGAACAACATTTTATTGCCTCAGTAATAGAAGGACCGACATCATCTGCGTCTCAAATGGAAGATGTGTGGAAGCAGATAGAATCGGGCAGGCTTCAGCTGCCTTCTAATTATTACTTCTGTTACCCTCATAAAGGCTCTGTTGTAACCATGTATTAAGGAGGTGCATACTGAGCACCATGCTAAATGCCCAATGAGATAAATAATTATTATCCCCATTTTACAGATGGGGCAGGTGAGGCTTTCAGTAGAAATGGGATGACAGGTGGAGATTGAACCCAGCCTTACACTGAGTGTCCTCTGCTGGTCCCCATCCAAACCTGCATGTCCTTTCCTCTCTTGCTAGTAAATACTACGAGAAGGAAGCTCTCTTGATGGACCCTGTGGATGGCCCCATCCTTGCATCTTTATTGGGTAAGTGGTCTGGTGCTTGGAGCTGCATCCAGACTTCTGCTCTTGAGTCTCCAGAGCACTTTCTCAGGACCTTTTTCATCCCCATCCAGCTTCACCCTTTCAAACTTAGCAATTTAATGTCTCTTGCTCCCAGAGCCTTGTTCTTTGCAGGACCCTGGGGCATCCTAGCTGGCTGGAGGACAGGGCAGTGAGATGGGATGATGGGAGACAGGAGGATGGGCTTCCCGGGGTGTGGATGGATTCCCAGCCCCCGTGTGCTTCACAGTGGGGCCCTGTGCCCTCGAGTACACCAAGATGAAGACTTCAGATCACTTCTGGACCGATCCCTCAGCCGATGAGCTAGTCCAGAGGCACCGCATACACAGCTCGCGCCTGCGGCAGGACTCACCCACCAAGAGGCCAGCCCTCTGTGTGAGTGGGGTGGACAGTGGGGTTTTGGGAAGGGTTTGACATGGGGGCAGAGAACAGGGTAGGGATCCTGAAGGTTGCTCCAGGCCTCATCCCTCTACCTTCCCTCATATTACCAGATCCAGAAGAGGCACTCAAGTGGCAGCATGGATGACCGGCCATCCCTCTCTGCCCGCGACTATGTGGAGTCTCTACACCAGAACTCCCGTGCCACCCTGCTCTATGGCAAGAACAACGTTCTGGTTCAGCCGGTAAGGGTTCATCTTAGGCTCAGATTTTGTGCTGAGGGTCTGGCTCCAGATTATAGAGGAGAAGTTCCCTCTGGGTCCAGGTTGCTCATCCATTCGTTCAACCACCTGCTCATCTGTCCACCCATTCATCCATCCATCCACCCATTCATTCACCTACCAATCTATCCAATCTCCCATTCATCCATCTACCCACCCACCCATCCATCTATCCATTCATCTATTCACCCACCCATCCATCTATCCATTCATCTACTCACCAACCATTCATCCGTCTATATTTATATCCATCCATCCATCCCTTCATTCATCTGTTTGTCCATTTATTTTCCAGTCTGTCTGCCTGCCCCCATGCCCACCTAGCCTTCTCTTCATCTATCCACTCTTGTTCTCACTTTCTCATTCAGCAAATGTTCATTTGGACCCGTTAGGTGCTAGATGCATGGGATTTCCAGATCATCATCCTTATAAGTAATATTTATTGAGTTGGGCACTGTGTGAAGTGCTTGTAACTATACTAAGTCATTTAAACT
Source organism: Nycticebus coucang (assembly GCF_027406575.1). Classification (NCBI taxonomy): domain Eukaryota; kingdom Metazoa; phylum Chordata; class Mammalia; order Primates; family Lorisidae; genus Nycticebus; species Nycticebus coucang. Next base: position 143,702,378 of record NC_069783.1, on the reverse strand, counting down.
TCACAGCAACCCTTTGAGGTAGGCACTATTATTATAACTGGCAATACTGAGGCCTCTACAGGTGAAGTAAGGGGCAGAGTTATGAGTTGAATTCAGGCCAGCTGGTGCCAGAGTGTGCCACTGCTCAGTCACCTTTGATGCCCCTGCACCTGGCTGGGCTGCACAGATGGATGGTGAACTAGGCACACGCAGCCCCTGTCCTCATACAGTGTCTCCTCTGACTATCCCCTCCCCAGGGCCATTTGATCACAGGGTCAGCATAGTATTTGGGCTCAATTAGGAGGAAGCAGAGGGAGTACTATCAGCCACTCCAGGTCTGTGGTCACAGTTTCAGTCATTAGGGGACCCTGAGCAAGCCACTTCCTCCTCTTCAGCCACGATATTTGCATCACAATAGGTACAAGATTCTGTTTTCTTAAATCTAAGAAGCCATGTATTTAAGCTTATGGCATTATGGTGTAATGCCATATACACCATTTTTTAACATAACCATTGAGAAATTTAAAAATGCTATTTAGAGCATACTTGGAAATTTTAGCTCATGCTTTTTGAAAGCGATCTTTGAGATTTATTTTGAGATTTATTTGATATAGTTTTTTTAGTCATACATCACTTTCATAAGTAGACATCAGGGAAAATGTCATTGAAATACATTTGTTAAGATATCCCTAAAACTTCTTCCAGTTCAGAGTTCCACCTTCTGTAACACTTTTTGGCTAAGTTATTGATAGCCTTTTTGACTAAGAGTTATTTTTCCATATAGTGTTTTTCTGTTCCATCAAGAGAAGGGATCAACAAACTATAGCCCATGAGCCAAATGTAGCCCTCCACCTGTTTTTACAAATAAAGTTTTGTTGGAACACAGCTATGACCATTAGTTTATGTATTGTCTATGACTGCTTCCAGGCTGTGACGACAGAGTTGCGTGGCTGCAACTGAGTCTGTATGGCTCACAAAGCTAAAAATATCCCCTCTCTGGTGTAAAGAGCTCCTGATCCAAGAGCACAGGAAGTGCAGCATTTCTTACAAGAGTGTCTGCTCTTATTTTCAGGGTGGTTCTTAAGTCCTGTAAAGCACTGGTTGTTGCTTTGCAAGAAAATGTAGAATCGTGGGCCTCCCTGCAGGGATGAAGAATAATGTGCCTCCTTTGCCAGTATTACATTAGCACTCTGCTGCTCTGTTCCCAGCCTTCCTATTCACGATAGGTTTTCAACTCAAAGCTGAATCACTGTCTATTGTTTCTGACGACTTCTAAAATAGCCCCTATACTCTGCTTGCGAAATGGCCGCCACGCGCAAAACTTAACTGAAGTGACGCCAGTGCATCAACAGCTATGGTAGAGTTTGTGCAAGATCGGGAGATGACAACTATGTCACAGTTGTGAGATGCCACTTATCATAAGACTCATCACCATTTCAGGGACATTAAAATGTGAAAAAGCAAGCTGTGCCCCTTTGGACCAATGAAACACTGCCGTAGTACTCCCTCGTGGTGTCATAAACGTGGGATTAAGTTGACGCATGTGAAGACTGGGCCATGCTTGGTACAGCCCTGGTGCTCAGACAATGTCACTTGTCTGTCTCTGCAGGTCGTTAAGGTGACTTTGGTGGAGGGGCTCCCTCCTCTCCATGGGGGAGAGATGGTAACATTGCCTTCTCCTGCACACCCACTTGGGCTAAAACAAAGCAGGGCAGAAGTCCTCTAGGCAAACTCTGGAAAGGCTGAGGGTTGCATTGGTCAGCTGGGAGTGTAGGGGGACATTGGGAAGAAGGTTTCTGAGTAGGGTCTGCAGGACTGACCATAGAGCTTGGCTGCTGTCTCTTTCTCCCCTTAGACTGGCCAAGCTGAATGCCTTCTGTTTTGATAAGGGTGATGTTATAAGGGACACAACCCCCTTCCTGGTCCTAAAGGAACTTTGAGGAAGGTCCTGTCAACTTCAAGAGGGAAACACAAACATGAAAGTGTTGAGGGGTGGTGGCATTCACAGGTGGATGCTAGAACCTAGCCTGCAAGGTTGGCTGCAGGTGGCTCTGCTCAGCGTGGCCACTGGAAGAGGAGGCTCAGGGTCCTCCAAGTGGCCATAGCCTGGAGGCAATAACCTGACCTCTTGGTTTTGGTTATGTGTTCTTGAGCTAAATGGGCCTAGGCTGACATCCGCTGTGACTCCATCACTGTGGCCCAGCCTGAGTCCTCCTCTCTCTGCAGAGGGACGATATGGAGTCTGTGCCAGGGTACCTGTCCCTGCACCAGACAGCTGACGTCATGACCTTGAAGTGGACGCCCAACCAGCTGATGAATGGATCCGTGGGGGACCTGGACTATGAGAAGAGGTAGAACTCTGGGCCCACTACGTTCCCCTGGGTCCCTCCACTCCCTCTTGGCACACAAGAGCTGTCCTACAGGACCAGGGAGGCTTGTGCAACACCTCTGCTGGCTACTTTAGCTGGTTATGGCCACGGGGCTCACCCTCTCCGCAGCTGGGACCCAAAATGTTCAGGAAGCTACAGAAACCAACAGGAAGACTCTTAGGACTTGGGGGTTAGTCAGTGCCCTGGGACAGATACCACTCAGGGAGCGCAATCTTGACAAAGATCTCAGAAGCCTGTGAATGACAAAATACTCTCCAGTCTCAGCCACCACTGCTCATCACGCAGTAAAACAAGGAGGCAGGAGATGGTAGTGAGTGGCTGCCTCTCCTGCAGGATCCTGTGATTTTTATGATATTGCAAAGGCTTTGGGGGTCACATTGAAAGAACGCCAGGAAAGGAACTTCCCTGCTCCAGTGCCCATGTTCCAGCATAGTCAGGGAGATCAGAGGAAGCCATAGAACCTGTCTACATAGCACAATGTGTGGGATTTTGGCTACTGCAGGTGCCAATCCCTTTTTTCTTTTATATTTTCTTGCTTGTTACAAACCTTTTAGTGATGAATTTCATTTAATGATTGTCACCCTGGCTTGAGTACAGTGGTGTTATCACAGCCCACTGCAACCTTAAACTCCTGGACTCAAATGATCTTCCTGCCTCAGCCTCCCTAGAAGCTGGGACTACGTGTGATGAATTTTTAATATAAAATCAGACAGAACTCAGGGTCCCATCACCTGGCTCTAATGGCCATTAACCCACACACTTCTTTCTCCCCATACATTATTCTGAGCAACATGCCAACCTTACATCATTTCATCTATAACTATTTTAATGTCAGATAAGGACTTTTTTCAGGAAATATAACCAGAATGTTATCATTGTGTTCTCTTAAACAGTCAGGTCTCAGAGTGATTAATAGTGTTCTCTAAGCTAACAGGTCACGTCCTGTTCACAGGTCACCATCTGTCCTCAGAGATGGTTGGTAGGTGGTACAGTTGGTCCTGGGCTGAGGCTAATAATAAATTGGCTCCAGCCAGACTCAGGAGTGTACAATCAAGAGGCCGTCTTAGAGGAGCAGGGCAGGGGTCAGGGAGATGCCGTTGGCCTGGAAGCTTATCTCAGCCTCTTTATCTTCGACCTGCTATCAGGCCTTCCCTGATTTTCTTGCAAAGTTTGGATCACACTAGCCTAACCTCCTTTGTAGTGTTCGTTTGAAAACTCTGGTCACATAATGAGTCTGTGCCCACTCGTGTATCTATTGTCTCACTTCAAGCCCTGTATTCTTGAAGGCAGCGTCCTGACATGCTCATATCTCATGCCCAACACCTGTCACAGATTGGAGCACATAGCAGGTGCTCAGATCGTCCTTGTGAAATGAAGCAGAGAAGTCAGGGGGCCTGGGTTCACACCCCAAATATTTACTGAGCGTCTGCTGTGTTCTGGGCACTGTGCTTGGTACAAGGGAGATAGCCATTGAATAAAGGGACAGTCTTTACCTTCCCAGAGATCACATTATGTGGGGAAGTGTGTTATGGGACCAAGTCCCTGCTCCACCCTCACTTTGCTGACCAAAGTCCCCCTCCTCCTGGGGTATGTTGCTTCCCCACTCTGGGCCTCCAGTTTCCCTTTCTGTCAAAGGAGGGAGGAGGACAAAATGGTCTCCCCAGAACTCAAGGGACTTGAGCCCCAGAGGATCTGCAGGGGCTCCTCTCACACTGAGGTATCTTCCTCCCAACATCAAAGCTTTCAACAGCCCGAGGACCCTGTTTGTTGCTTGGACTTAAGCCCAGGGCTGTGGGGGAAACTTTCGATGCTAAACTCTTAAGAAAGGCATTGGATTCATTGATACCCAGGCCCCCTACTCACCAGCTCAGGTCATCCAGACTGTCTGTTTCTGTACCTTTTTCTCTGTCTGTAAACAAGAACATAGTAAGTGTTTCAATATTGAGTCCTAGCTGATTCTGACCTTACAAGGTCACAGCCCGCAGGCCTGAGCCCTGAACCCCCATCTTTCCTTGTTCTTTTTACCCAGGTTTTGCTGGAAGAGAAGCAGCCAGGGGAGTGGTGTGTAGGGAAGGAGTTTGTCCAGGGGCTCCAGCATCCCTTGGGGGATCAAGGAACAATGAAAAAAAAAGGAAGTGTCCCTTATCTGAGATTGTACAACGTCACAGCCCACAACTGCAACCGCTTGTCACAGCCCACAACTGCAACCGCTTGTCAGGGCCCAGGACTGGCCAGGTCTGGGGCCTGCTTATCTAGGTTCCTGAAGGGGACCTCTGAGCTATGTTGCTCGGGAACAATTACCCTTAGGTGCCTGAGGGCTATTTACCTTAGCAGAAGGGAGAGAGAGAGATCATCTTTGAGGGTGAAGTAGTCTTAGAAGAATAGAACTCAGTCTTTAGCAGAGCTTAGTGATCTTCAGCAGAGAGACACCGAGCTGGTGTTCTGCAGGCAGGAGGAGACACAGTGAGAGTAAGCGGGTCCATGATAGAATGCGCATGCTCCCAACTGCCTTCTCCTCCAGCCTAATACAAGGCTGATCTCATGCCTCTCAACACCACAGGTGTAGACACCACCAATTCACTAATGCTGTCATCTCGTGGCTCATGTGAATTGAAAAATCCATGGGCAGTGGCTTCAGGCTTGCCTGGATCCAAGGGTTTAGGTGGTGGGGACCTTCTCTTTTCCCATCTTTTGGCTCTTCCTCTCTGTTGGCATCATTTTCAGACTATGGTACCTTTCACCTGTGAAAAGACTGCTGTCCTTGCCACAACTTCCCAGGGGACGGAGGGGAGCATATCTTTCCCAGTCATTCTAAAACAATTCTGAGATTTGAGACTCCTGGGCAATGCCTGGGTCACGGAGTCATCCTTGCACTGAGCATTGTGGCCAAGCCTGGGTGCAGTGGAGTCCTGGAGTCCTACAGGGGAGAATGGGTGGGGTCGGCCTCACCTTAGCTACCTGGGCTAGGAGTAGGGCAGGGTACTTCCCTTGGAAAATTAAGGTGCTGCGACCAGAAAAAGGGGAGATAGGATCTGGGAAGGCTGAGACACAGATGTTGGGCCTGGGCAGGTTCTGGTGAGAAGGGTGGAGGATCCCATGGGTGAGGTGGGAAGACATCCTGTGAGCCTGACCCTCCCTTCCCTTTTAGCGTCTACTGGGACTATGCCATGACTATCCGCTTGGAGGAGATTGTCTACCTGCACTGCCACCAGCAAGGTAGGGGCTGTAGGGACAGCAGGGGGGGCTGGGCATTCCTCTTGGTTTCCCTTCCTATCTCCACCTGTGGGCATTCCCTATTCCCTGTGCAACCTCAAACAAGTGACTTCACCTCTCTGAGCCTCAGTTTCTCTGTCTGTAAAATGGGGATTATAACAGTACCTTCTCAGGGGGTTGTCGTGAAGATCAATTGATGGGTGTTAAAGGGCTGAGCATCACACCTGTGATGTTTGCTGCTGACACTTACTGAGCACTTATAATGTGCCAAGCACAGTTCTAAGTATTCATGTGGCTTTTATTTGTCACAATGACCCAGTGATGGGGTGACATCATTCCCACTTTAGAAGTGAGGAAGCAGCTTGGCACAAAGGCACCCAGCCTATAAGCTTCAGAGCCTGAACTTGAGCCCTGGTCTTTGTGACTCCAAAGTTAGTTCTCTGAAGATCCGGGACCAAAAACTGTAGCACTCCTTTAAAGCTGGAAAAAGATGCAGTCAGAACAAGCAGAGGCCATCCTGCTTTAGAAAGCAAGTGCTCTGTGCCTCACCAAAGCACACAACACAGTGGGTTAAGCCTTTGTAATGAGGCAGACCTGGGATCTGATCCAGGCTCTGCCACTGATCAGCTGTGTGACCTTTGGGAATTTGCTTAGCCTCTCTGAGATTTGGTTTCCTCATGCGTAAAATAGGCAATAATAGATATGCCTCTTAAGAATATTGGGAGTATTACAATAAGACAATGCCTTTAACAGGATGTGCTGATATAAAGTAAGTGCTAAATATATGCTATCCAGAGTCAATTACTGCTCCAAGGAGTAAGGCTGGAGGCCTGCCTACAAAAAGCTGTCATGTAGATTTCTAGAGGAGTGTAGAGTGTTTGGGGACATCTTTTTCTTATGGTGGTTAACTTTAGGGAGGTCAGCCACGTTCTTCTTGACTTTGTCCCATAGTTACACCACCATAGTTGTCCCATAGCTACCACCACCTTTGGGTGGTAGATGGGATGAGAGGGACCACTCAGAACGGCAGGGTAAAATCTGCCCAAGCCTTCCCTGGAGCCTCAGAGCAGGGCCCTGGGTCCTGCTTGGTTCCCCAAGTGGGATGTGTTTATAGGGAGGGTCCCATCACCATGCCTCATAGTGACCTCCCACTGGGTCTTCTCTGGCTGATTGTGGTGGCAGTCGACAGCGGTGGGACCGTGGTGCTGGTCAGCCAGGATGGGATCCAGAGGCCACCTTTCCGCTTCCCCAAGGGCGGGCACCTCCTGCAGTTCCTCTCATGCCTGGAGAACGGGCTGCTTCCACACGGGCAGCTGGACCCGCCGCTGTGGTCCCAGCGGGGGAAGGTGAGTGATTGTGGGGGCCCAGAGGGCTGGGGTGGGGCTGTCATGAGAATTGGTCACTCTTTCCTGTGGGTCCTCAGTGTGGCTTTGTGGGTTCATGCACTCACCATTGATACCCTGGGGAATGCAGGTTGTAGGTCCCTTTTGCCCAGTGGGGCATATTGGAAGGGTCAGGGCCTTGTCAGCGCCTCCCAAGAGTGGCCCTCTGAGATTGACGGGAGTATAAATACCCCAACTCCCTCACCCCTTAGGAGGGCAAACTCTGAAATGCACGTGGTCCACAGTCCCCTAGAGGTTGTGTGTCCCAAGGGCCTTGCACTGGTACATGTTCTTTCAGGGCAAAGTGTTCCCTAAGCTACGCAAGCGAAGCCCTCAAGGTTCTGCTGAGTCCACGTCTTCAGACAAGGAAGACGATGAGGCTACAGATTACGTGTTCCGGATCATCTATCCTGGCATGCAGTCTGAATTCGGTAAGCTGCCCTGTCCCTAGGGCCCTGGGATCCACCTGCTGACTGATCCGAAAACGACTAGATGAGAGGTCTAGATTCTGGGGCCCGCAGGGGCACCTGCACTCAGGAAGTCAGTAATTTGGCAGCCTTGGTTAATCCCCAAATAAGGACAAGTAACCACTGTCTACTTGGCTAATGAACAATGCCACAAGGTGGGAGGTGGCATGGGGGAGTGGCAATGGCAGGGCTCTGGAATCCTGGCTGAGCTTGGGCAAGTCACTTTGCCCCCATGTGCCTCAGTTTCCCCACCTGTAAAATGGGCACATTCACAGCACATATTTCATAAGGTTGTCCTGAGGATTAAATGAGGTAAAGTATTGGGCACACAGTGAATGCTCAAATATCAGCTGCTTAATTACAGAGTTTTTGTGGTTGCAAATACATATTTTACTTCAACATATCGTGGTAAGGATTTCAGTGAGATAATGGGATCTGCACACAGTGGGCCCTCAATAAGTGCCAGTTAGAACAGCGGAGGGCAAGCGAAGCCCCAGGCACTAGCACAAGAGATAATCTATGTCAGTGTGTGTGGTGATCGTCGTGATGTAGGTGTGTAGCTAATGGAAACTTACTATTATATTAAGATCATCATTCTCATGGGGCAGCTGTGAGTATTCAATGAATTAATATTTGAAAAGTACTGGGAAGGAGGCTGGCATTTATCAAGCACCGTATGGATGTGTGTTAAAGAAATCAGGTTTTCTGTTAACCTCATTTTATTTAACCCTCAGCAGCCTGTTATTCTCCTTCCATGGATAATAGCTCTGAGCCTCCCTTTGCTTAAGTGGCCAGGTGCTGGGCAGTGAGAGGCTCTCTTGAGAGCAGATTGTCCCCCCAGCAAGGTTGGTATCCCTTAAGTACCAAAAAGACTGTCCTGAAATTTTCCTTACCGTGTCCGTTCCTGCCTGAAGCACTCCTACCCTTGTCACAGAACCAAAGCTGTTCTGGCCCCAATGCTGAAATGGCTCCATTTGGTTCTAGGTTAGTTTAATGTACATGTGATTAGGTTACACTCTTTGCATTTGTCAGGTAAAGTCCAAGTTATGTTTGCAACTTTCACCCAGGAAGTGTGCCATTTACCCCTACATTGTACAAAGTAAAGTATCACAAGAATGGAAAATCAAGCATCCCATGTACTCAGTCTAAGCTCCATTTGTGATGGTGACGTCTCCCTGGGTGCAGAGCTGGCTTTAGTTCTGTTTCCCAACAACCTGGGCTTCCCACTCCCATGAAGACTGACATTAATTCCTACGTCCCACTTGAGAACTGCTTAATCAGAGAGTGCCACATCCCTTTGTGGCTGCCTTCCCAGGAACCTTCTTTGCACAGGCTCTCATCCACCGAGTAATTTGTAGGCTCCTGCTGGGAGCCAGGCTGGGTGCTGGATGTTTTATTTATTTGAGGAAATATCCACATTTTCCTCTTGTAGCTTGATGGAGGGCAATGGAACAGATGCTGGCTGTGCCCACCCACACCTTGGCACTTCCCATTCTGTGTGTGCTGTTCAGTTGCCAGCTCCCTGCCTCAGTGTCTCTTTGTCTGAGGGTTCTGTTTGGCTACCAGGGTCCCTTCTGCTCTGGAGTGGGGCATACTGTAAGTGTCAGGGATTCAGTGCCACCCAGGAGTGGCCCTCTGAGACTGATGGAAGTAAAATACCTCAGCTCCCTCGCCCCTAGGGAGAGCAAACTCTGAAATGCGTGTCGCCCACAGTCCTCTAGAGGTTCCTCCAGGAGATTAAGCACAGTTGTCCCTAGGGTAACTTACTCTCTGCCTTTCCTTCTCTGTCTCACTTCTCCTGTCCTCACCAATGCTTCCTGGGAACACCTCCCAAATTGACTATTTGCACTTGAGTCTTTGTCTGTCTTGGAGGAAATGACAACTAAATCAGTGTATTTATTTATTTATTTAGAGACAGGGTCTTGCTCTGTTGCCCAGGCTGGAGTGCAGTGTTGCGATCATAGCTCTCTGCAGCCTTGAACTCCTGATCTCAAGCAGTCCTCCCACCTTGGCCTCCCAAAGTGCTGGGATCACAGACATGAGCCACCTGGCCCAGCCTGATCAGTTTGTTTAAAACATGGCTTCTCAGTCTTAGCTCTGCTGACATGTTAGTTGGAATCATTTTTTGTTTTAGGGTCCTTTGTATTGTAGGATGTTGAGCAGAATCTCTGGCCTGAGCCACTAGATGCCAAATAGCAAATTCATCTCCCTCAAAGTTGTGACAGCCAGAAATGACTCTAGACATTGCCTAGTGTCTGCTGGGAGCAGGTGACAGAATTACACCTGTTTGAGAACCAGTGGTTTAGAGAAAAGAACACATCACTGTTCAGCTCTGACACTGCAGTTTGGTCAAGTGACTCTTCCTTTTCAGGTCTCCTTTCCTTGTCTATACAATGGGAATAACAACACTCCCCACTAGGATTGTATTCTGGGGAGTCAGGGTGATCATTCACAAAATACCAGTCACCTGGTCTGGGGCCTGATACTTGGCAGATGCTCAGTGAGCGATGGTAAGTGTCACGTCTTGAGCACTGCTGTGTGTGTGGCAGGCCCACATCTGTACTCTGTTCATGCCTCAATCCACTTCATCCCTGCCAGAATCCTCCCAGGCAGTTACCACTGTCTTCACCATCTCCTTTTCAGCAGAGGAGGAAATTGAGGCACAGAAAAGTTAAGCAACTGGTCCAGGGTCACACAGCTAATTCTTAGCACAGCTGGGACTTTGAACACAGGTGATTTGGCTCCAGAACCTGTCTCTAATCACCATTCCATGCATGCTGCTTTCATTGGCAGGGGAGAAAGCATTGTGGTTTTACCACGTTCATCCTCAAGAGCAGATTCAGCCCAACCCTGTTGTTGGTTGATTTCTCAGGGGCCTGAGCCACACAGGGTTATCAATAACAACCAGGTACAGTGGCTCAAGCCTATAATCTTAGCATTCTGGGAGGGCAAGGAGCATGGGTCACTTGATCTCAGGAGTTTGAGACCAACCTGAGCAAGAGGGAGACCCTGTCTTTACTGAAAATAGAAAATGAGCAGGGTGTTGTGGTGGACACCGGTAGTCCGAGCTATGTGGGAGGCTGAGGCAAGAGGATGACTTGAACCCAAGAATCTGAAGTTGCTGTGAGTTACAATGATGCCATAGCCCTCTTCTCAGGGAAACAGAGTGGGACTTGGTCTCAAAACAAACAAACAAAAAATATCTCGTGACTTTCCTCTGCGAGAATTAGGATGTCCTTTCTGGAGTAGTACCTAAATCAGAAGTCAAAAAAGCCTTTCCCACGGGAACAAATTTGGCCCATTTGCCTGTTTTTGTAAATAAAGTTGTATTGGAACACAGCCGCATCCATTTGTTTACATATAATCTGTGGCTATTTTCCTGCCACAGCAGCAGAGGTGAATAATTGTGATGGAGATGATATGGCCCACAAAACCAAAAGGCCAGGCAGTTAGTTATAGAATGACTTTCACGGGAAAGCATTTGCGGATGCCTGCTGTAAACAAAGAAAGAGTTCTACCTTGTAAGAGGGAAGATTTGGCTATGGATGGTCTAACCGCCTTTCAGTGTCTTATCACCCCTGTCTCCACTCGATTCTTTGCCTCTGTGTGCACTGAAGACAGTTCTAAAACAGATAAGGGCATTTTCAGATTACTCTGTTGTTCAGAATGTGTCTGTGTTGTTCGGTATGGCAACCACAAGCTACATGTGGCCACCAAGCAAGTGAAATGCAACTGCTGGTACAAATCAGATGTCCTGGAAGTGCAAAGTACATCCCAGATTTTAAGGACTCTATCTGAAAGGAAAAAAGAATATAAAATATCTCATTACTAATTTTATATTGATGATATGTGAAAAAGACAACATTTTGGATATATTGAACAGAATGTATTGTTGGAGTTGATTTCACCTGTTTCTTTTTACCTTTTTTAATGTGGATACTAGAAAGATTTTTAACTTGGTTGCTATTGCAGAGTGCTGGTCTAGTGCAGGGTTTCTGAGCCTCAGCACTGTGGGTATTTGGTGCTGAATAATTCTGTGGGGGGGTTGGGGGGGAGGTTAGTCTTGTGCATTGAAGAGCCCAGATTCAGCCACTAGATGCCAGTAGCATCTAGTTAATCCCCAAGTTGTGACAACCAAAAATATCTCCAGATGTTGCCAAAATTGCCCCGATTGTGAACGGATGGTGTAGGGAGAAGGGCCTATGGGAAAACATTTGAGGTTTTCCTCACATAATGAGATGAGCAGGATGTCAGAGCCAAGTCCTGTGGGGTGGAATCTTGGCTCCACCACTTGTTAGCCGGGTGGTCTTGGGTGTGTTGCTTAAATTCTTTGTGCCTCTGATTCCTAATCTCTACTGTTGGATGATGATAGTACCCACACTCAGTAAGTAACATCTGTTTTCAGTGGAAAATGAAGAGGGACTTTAGTCAAAATGACCAGATATGCTGGTTACTACCTGGTGGGGCTTGGGTGGTTAAGTTACGTCATCATTCTGAGCCTCAGTTTCTTCTTCTATAGAATGGGGGAATGCATTCTGTAAAGGCATCCCTTGCAGGGTCACTAATGATAAGGCCAGCTGCCTAGCCCAGCACCCAGCACCCAGTAGGCATTTTATTCAGCATTCTTTCTTCTGCAGATCACAGATAGTATATGTGGGAGCTGTGTAGACCAGGGTAGGGGAAGGGTTGGAGCCTCTGGGAATTGGATTTTCCAGCTGTCACGGTTTCCTGCCCACCTCAGACCTCCCATCTCACTAGTTCTTTTTGTTTTGTATCTCAAGTTACCCCCAACCTCTTGGGCAGCACCTCCCCTGTCTCCGTGGGCCCTGCCTGGACGATGGTTCCTGTAGGCCGGTCAATGCTGGTGATGGCCAGGGGGAGTCGGTGGGCACGAGCCAAATGGGATGCCACGTTCCCTACACTGGGCCTGAAGGAACAGCCCCCCAGTAATGTTCAGGCTCGCCTCTTTTCTGGGCTGGGTGCCAGCTACCTCTGCCACATTGTCATTTGAGTATTGGTCCTGCAGGATTCAAAGTGATGCCCTCTCACTGTTCAGCCTCCACCCTGCAGAAGGCAGCTTGGAGTATGGTGGGCTCAGTAGCAAAGGGATCTATTAGTGATGTCTGCATGTGTGTGAGAGCTGGAGTGCAGATATGGTTGCCACATCTGAGCTGAACTGATCAATACTTCCCCAAGATTGGCTAAGAACTAGGGATATTTTTCTCAAACATTTGACAGGGGCTCACTGGTCTTTCTTGGTTAGCTCGTGGGTGAATATACATGGAGAAGAATAGTGTAAGGAGCTATGTTTGGTGGCCACAAGAATGACATTCTGTAGGCAGCTTCGTATTCTGTCTTTTGGGGGGAGCTGACCCCGGTCAACTGCTGAGCTCTCTGATGACCAGAGAGGCCAGATCCACAAGT